>NC_053407.1:27779606-28110856 GCF_016859285.1 Xiphias gladius | reverse complement strand
TTAATTTTTTCAGCTGGAAGAAAATGTTTAAAAATCACATGCTGATTGTGTTCGATGCCAGATACAACACACAGGACTTAACAAGTACTCACGATATTTTACTACTGTTTTATGTTTTAAATCTGCGACACGGTTTATAAACTGTCTATTACGTATATCTATCTATCGTGATTTAATTTCATTTTTTCCTGTTGGCCCCAGCTGTTTTTTTGGGGGGGGGGGTTTTGCCGTCGTGCTGCGGTGTAGACATTTTAGCCCAGTAATTATCGTGAGTTTTAATTAATCCTGATTGTGACTGTTTTCCCTCAGGGATTCTCTATCTGTGATTTAGTTTTTGATTAATTCAAGTTTTAGGGAAGAGGATAATTGATGAAATATTATCATTGAAGAGTTTTCTGTCCAAGCTGAGCGGTATATATATACATATATTAAAAAAATGAGTCGATGGAACATAAATACATGTAAATAATAACATTTAAATAGACGTTAGTTTGATATTATCAGTAGGTCTCTATTTGGTGCAGTTTTGGTCCCCACGTTGGTTTTTAATTTGTTTTTTATTCTTATTTTTAGTCCTTTTCTTTCACATTTTGCTTATGTTTATTCTGCTTTGTGTATTTTGATGATTAAGTATTTTGTATTGTTTTTATACCTGTGACGTACATTGTAAACTTGTTTTTGAGAATTGATAAATAAATGAAGGATATTATTGTTTTTTATCATTTTCAAAAGGCTTCTTTATGGTCTTTTTTAGAGACACTTCTATTCAATGCTATAGAAATGTTAAAAGTATATTCAAGAAATTAAATCTGCCCCTGTTTGTTTGTGTGTTTTTGGCCTTTTGGGGGCACATAATCACATTTTAAGTTGTGATTGCGAACAGCAAACAGTTGTGTACGTACACATCCATCAGTTACAGAGCAGCATGATTATTCATTTGAAGTCGTGTTTCTGGTGCAAGTCACATATTCCCTCTCTTTTAGCTCTGTGTTTGGTCTCCACCACCTCCTGAGGGAACTATCAGGCTCTTTAGCTGCTAAATGCTGTTTCCTTGAGAACATCTGCCTGCTGCGGCCCAAAAGAAATACACTATGAGAGCAGTTAGAGAGAACCAGAGCGGTAAATTTACAGACCAGAGAGCTAAACAGTGAGCATAATCTCACTATAAGGCTCCATAAAGTCGAGGGGAGCTGCAGATTCAGCTGATGATTCTCTGTAGGTTCATCACTACGAGTTACACGTTGTTTTCACAGTCATTTGAGTCGTTGTTAATATATAAATATTGATTATAGCCACTTTAAAGCAGTCTTGCATTATTATCTGTCTTGTTCCAGCCCAGTATTCGAGGGATTGTGTGTTTGTAGTGGACTATACCTCATGGCAGAGTACTCCTTAATCAACATTTTAAGTTCACACGCAGGAGCTTAAATGTTTTACTGTGGAAAAATGAAACTTTAAATTTCATTATAATTCCTTCCCTGTCTTCTGAACACTGTGCTGGTTTAGTTTTTTTTTCTCTCTCTCTCAGAGTCAGTCCTGTTTGTTCCAGACCTGAATAATAAAGCTTAGTTGAAACATGTTTTGACTCCTTGGATGTCTTGAGGAAGCCTCCAGCTCTCAGAGTTGATGTTGGAAGGTAAAGAGCTGAGAGCCGCCAAATCGTCAGAGGCTTATCATCGCGCTCTTCTTCTTCTTCTTCTTCTTCTTCTCTCCCCCCGGACTTCTCGTTACCTTTGCATCAGCAAGGAAAATATCTGAAATGATTTTCAGACTGTAACAACAGTCTGAAACGTTAGTTTTGAGCCATTTTCTCACTCATACATGGCCGCTAAAGGAAACCGAAAACATACAATGGCCGAATAACGTCAGATGACGCATCGTGTAACGTTACGTTACCATAACACCAGCTGTGCATAAATGACTTGTTCTGTGATTGTTATTCGTAGATCATGTTAACATACATTTGTCACCGTTATTGAGACTAATTTCTCCCCATGCTCACGTCACTTTTGCCAGTTTTGTGCAGACATTCATGGTCCTCAGCGGATGAATCCTATTGACTCTGGTGATCCCACTGACTTTTCCTCTAGCGCCAACCACGAGGTTCACATTTTCTGCCCCTCTTGGCCAAATTAACTCCAAACATACTCAGTGAACACTATACCCAAATTTCCGTCTTCAAAACCTCCCTTTGTGAACACACGGACACACAAAGGCCTTTATTTTTCTATTTTTACATTTTGCACTGCAGAGACGTGGGGAAGGTGAGGTAGCTGCTCGGGCAGACGAGGTCAGAGGTCGTCAGAAGACAAGCAAGTGCTGCTGTGGAAATCTGCTGAGAGGCGCACTTCCCGTTTGCCCTCTGGCCTTGAGCATCCATCCCATAATCACATCCCTGCTCCGTCCCCTCTCTGCCGTCGACTCCTGCAGTCGCACTGAATCACCAACTGGGGCCGGTTAAGGATTAAAGAAGTGTATAAAACAGAGCTACAAACATCTTCGCCATCGACACTAGAGTAAATTTCTAATCCGAAACAAACAGAAGCAGGTACAGTTTGTCATAGAAAGTACAGAAGGAACGCTAAAAAGGAACCGTAAGATAAATTATCTTAAACAAAGAGCTCTTATTTTGAAATAAAGGCAAAGTTCAAATTATTTATTTATTTATTTACCTATCAAACCCTGAAATTGGGCTGCAACTTTCATTACCAGTTGATAATTTTTTCAATAAAACATTGAAAAATATATGAAAAAAGCGAGTTTGTTTTATTCAACCTAAAGTCCAGAACTCAAAGATGTTCAGTTTACTATCCTCTGTGACAAAGAATTCAAATCCTCACATCTGAGAGGCTGCTACAAGAAAACGTTCATAATAAAAACACTTTTAAAATTTTCTCCAAAAAGCTTTACTATAATTTATCTCAAGCACAGTGTTAACCATGGAGGAATTACTGAAGGGGCCTACTGGACACAGGCTCAGGCTCCAGGGAGGTCAGGGGGTCAACAAAATAAGATCTGAAGAAGCACATAACAACCACAAACAGAGACACAAAACAATGCAAATCCACCAAAACACAAAACATCTACGAAGAGACTCAAAACTACCTTAAAGAGAAGCAAAACGTCGGTAGAGGCCATGGCATTAACTGTTATTTATGATTAGTTAATTTTATTTGTGTTTAAATGTCTCTTATTTGTTCTGATCCAGACTCTTTTTTTCTATCTGTCGTTTGTTTTCTGATATTTTGTGAATCATGGTGCACAGTGTCTTTTTGTATGAAAATTTCTATTTAAATACATTCATTACTTTCACTGTTGGTCTTGTTATTATTTCTTCGTCCCTTGTGGCTGTGACCAAACTGTGGCAGCGGCGTCTTGTCTTCTAAAAACTCTCCTTCATCAAGGTCGTCCCCAAAAAACTCGCTGCCATCATCATCATTAAAAAACTGCCTCGTTTTCAAGAAACCAAACAAGGAAAAAATGGGGGAAAAAAAGGAAAAAACAGCCACGTCTGCGTAAAAATAACACGACATTAAACTTAAACGACTGAACCCTTCACACACACACACACACATGCACACACACACACACACACCTTTTTCCTCTGGCTGTTAGCAGTTAATAAATAAAGGAAATGAGCAGAGAGAGCTCATTAATATCAGTGAAGGTGAGCAGCTAACAGCCCCAGGAGGCTGCTGCTGTTTATACAGGAAATGAATGGAGAGAGATGACCAGAGCTAACGCTAATGCTAACACACACACACACACACACGTACACACACACACGTACACACACACATATTCTATGAGATATATGGATATATATCCTATGTATCAATAAATAGACCATGTATCTTTACTTATATGAATATATTGTATAATGTAGATTATTGTGTTGACGTTCTCTCTTCATCTTCTTCCTCCATCTCTTTGTTTTCCTCTCATTGTCTTATTTTTCTCTCCCTTCTTTCTTCTTCTCTTCCCTCTCAGGACCTTCGTCACCAGGAAACCTGTGTGTGTGTGTGTGTGTGTGTGTGTGTGTGTGTGTGTGTGTGCGTGTGTGATAGCATGAGTGTTATTGTGACCTTGGCTGGACTAATTATATATATGGAGGACACAGGGGGAGAGCACGTTTTTCTGCCTCTAATGATTCATAAACAATTTTAACAGGATGAACTCCATTGGGACCTTAATTAGTCTGTGACACACACACACACACACACACACACACACACACACACACACACACACACACACACACACACACGCTACATACAAAAATCTATTGTTTGGCCATATATTTTAGTGGACGCTGGAGAAAGATCAACCAGGACGTTTACGTCCGACAGAGACAGAAGTTACCATCATACCAACACCAGCTGTTGTCACCTGATTTTGCGTAGGTCCTTTCTTGGGTGACTGTAGTGAGGACAGTGAGATGTGACTGAAAGCTCCGGATAAAACCAGCTGAATGAAGACCAGGTTTACAAAGACGAAGGAAGTATTCAGTATTTTTACTGGAGTAAAGGTAGCAATACTGCAGTATAAAAGTGCTCTAATACTGCAGTATAAAAGTCCTTGAAAATGTCACTTGAGAAAAAGTATTAACAAAATGTACTCAAAGTATCAAAAATAAAACTACTCATAATTCAGAAAAATCTTGTGAGTGTTATTATATTATTATATATCATTCTATAATTATCATTACTGCATTAATGTCTTAATAGCATTTTAATGTTGTAGCTGGTTGAGAGGGAGCAAATCTTTTGGGCCTGTAACTACAGATGATTGTCAGAACTGATTCATCAGCCAGTTATTTGCTCCGTTAACCGTTTACTCGCGCTTCGCCCTGGGGTTATACCTCTGCAACTTGGCTGAAACCCGGATTTAAACAGCGCAAAAGAGTAAATATGTGTCTTAAGGAGAGTGTGACTCCTGGGAGACTCCATCCACGGCCGACCTCAACGAAGAGGCTGCCCTTTAGGGCAGAAAAAAAAAAGTTCAAACCGGAACTTTTGATTCAGGCGCTTTCATGGGGTTTTCTGACGTCATCTTCTCATAAAGTTTAAAAAAAAAAACACAATTTCAGAGCAGGAAATAATAATGCATTGCTGTTATCTTGATCCTTACTAGCTGTGATTTAAATAAACAAAAAAACAAGGTTAATTAGTGTATCTGAGTAAGTTTTTTACAGTTTAAAATGCAGGTAGAATTAACTACTCTACTAATTTTAACAACTTTAAATACTGTTATCTACTTCAGTCCACAACGGTGCATCATGTTTTAATATAATATGTCTTGAGTGTAAAATCTCAATCTGTAAAATAAATAAAGTAACTTCAACCGTGAGATAAATGTAGTGAAGTAACACGTGTAAAGTAGCACGACATGGAAATGCTCGAGTAAAGTAGAGGTACCTCAGATTTGTACTTAAGTGACTTGAGCAGATGTGCAGATTTCCAACACAATCAACTTTATGGTCTCATGAGGTGAAAGTCTGACGATCAAACTTTCTTAAGACGTGGAGCAATAAAAGCACAGCACCACTGAGCTGTTCTCCAGCGGCAGTATCAGCCAAAACGAAACCGAAAGCAAACAAGATTTATACCTTGTTTCCAGTCCGGTCTGACCCAGAGCAAAGGTCTCAGATACAACACTTCCTGTGTCTGAGGGTGCTGGTCCGCGCCGAGCCGAGCTGATCCAGGATAAGTCTGAAACGTAGCGTCGGTACCTCAGCTCCCTGTCTGGGAGCGTTTCGTGATGGCCGTGAGCAGCGAGGAGACAGGGAGGAAATTTAGATTTATTTTATTAGACTCTTTGAAGGCACAAAGACCAATTTACTTATGTTCTGGGTTGATATAAATGCATTCAAGTATAAAGCGTCTTCATTGTTCTTTTTGTTTTTATTGTTTCTTTGCTCGTTTGTTGTGCTGTTTTTTAATGGGAAGACAAATTTCCTGCCATAGTGGGACTATCATTCACGTAGTTATGGCAACTTTGTGGCTTACAACAACACTTAGACTTGCAGTTCCAAGATTATCTCTAGGCCTGCTACAAGTAATCTTAAAACACAAACAATAAACAAAGTGTAAAATTATGTGCAACATTATTTTAGGAAGCAGCATAATTAAGTGAGCACTGTTGTTCAAACTGTAAACAAAACTGCATTTACAGAAATATAGTGCAAAACAAGCAAAATAATTAAGAACTTTAAACTACAAGACTAAGAGTCTACAGCCACAGTACTTTGAGCTAAATGCTAACATGTTAACCGTGCTAATTAGTCACTATACCTGTTTTCTATGGCTGCACCATACAACCATTTCGATTAAAAATAGTCTACATGTCTGCTGCATCATTTTACACCAATGTCCCCGGAATTCAGCCTGACCGATCTCGGGATCTTTGGAAACCAGAGTGTAACCTTGTGTCTGTCAAAATGAAGCTCAGGTGAGTCTCAGCAGGTGGGAGCGGGTGAACGAGGCACAGCCGGAGGACCGTCAGGTTAATCAGACGGCGGGCGGGGACAGACTTCAGCTCTACAAAACCAATCTGCTGCACAGGTGAGTGTTTCCAACAGAGGAAATGCACAGTGAACACGACGACATGAGGTCGGCCGTCAGAGTATTTTTCTGCCTTTTTTGTGGAGCTTTAGCAGCAGCAGCGGCTCAGGGGGTGAACTGGAACATACAGTCCGCAGATGGCATGTTTGAAGACCAGAGACCAGATCAGCCTCAAATCCGAGGACCAGCAGGTAGACTTGACCCACCTCACGGGGATCGATACAAAGATGGTCGTTTTTCTCTGATGAAAAGCGCAGAGGTGTTTTTATTAATGTGGGTGATTTAACACTCCTATCATCAGAGTGATGTCAGTATTCGTATTCACTAAAACCCGCGTCCTCATTAATAAAGTGGATAAGTGTTCAGATTGAATCGCGTCTTTTGAGAAACATTTCACCATCAAACATTCAGCAGCAGATCAGCCATTATTCAGATAAAGGGACGTGTCGAACTCAATCTTTTTAATGGTTTGCTCAACCAAGATTCACAGTTCAAAGCAAGGTTATAGTCACAGAAAACAAGATAAACTAATTACATTTTTAGCTTTCAATGTTCTGTCATTTGTTCTGGGACATTATGCTGACAGAACTTTTAACTTTTGGTTTTATGAGAGCTGTGATGAGGACAAACTGGTTTGGCCAATGTTCATCTGGTTAACTTCCCCACAGCATTTTTACAAGCTGCTACGCTGATGTTTCTTGATCTTGGGTGGTTGTTAAAGACAAGCCCAGACTCATTCTGTTAGACAAACATTGCCCATATATTGCTCTAGGATATTGTCAATTAAAATTTTTTTTTTTTTTTTTGAGTCCCAAACAGGGCTAATCCTGGTAATGATTTTAAGGCTGAATTTCCAAGGTCAAGAACCAACTTTCAAGCTCCACTTAGTGTCACTTATAGCTGTCATAATGATTAACAAAACGCATCACACTGATGGATAATGGTCCCCTTCCCTCTCAGCTGTCCAGCAGGAGAAGCAGTCTTTCCATCAACCGTTGTCTTGGAGGTTTCCAGAGCCGCCGGCTGAGGAGGAGCCTCGGTTTCCTCCAGATTTTGAGCTGAAGGCTCCGACAGCGGCCGACAGCGTCAGCGCCTTCTGCGGGGACAACTCTGTCCGGGTGGAGGCCAAGAAAGACCTGCTGGGGATCGGTAAACCTGTCCTGCCTGCAGACCTCACGCTGGGAGGGTGCCCTGCCACAGGGGAGGATCCTGAAGCTCAGGTCCTGGTCTTTGAGTCGGACCTGCAAGGATGTGGCAGCCAGCTGCTGGTGAGGGCTAATGAGAAACATGAGTTCGACAGCACCTCGGTTGACTCTAGAAAGTCCATCTCGTTTGTACAGCAAGCAGTTTTATGTTAAAGTGAATCTAAACTTCCAGTATTTTACATTATTAAATATATATTTTAGTAGTCGTACAACAATTTTACTAGAAAGACAACTCTCTGGCAGATTTTGTATCAGATATTAGCTGTAGCGAGCTACTTAAGCTAACGTTGGCTCCGTAAATTGGTCAAGAACGGCATCCCTGACGGTCCATGTAAAGAGGTGTGATCTCTGCGCTTGATGGCAACATGCGTGATATTGTGCTAAAAGACTGAGCCTAAAGCTAACTGGTTCAAAGTAATGAGTCAACATCCTCATCAGTCCATGATTGATGTATTTTAAAGTACTGCAAAGTAGCTAGATAGCCCTAGTTATTAGAAAAACTTAAGAAGACTCTCTTCAACATAACCCTGTCTATTTACCAGCATTGTTAAGACCTACTGGGATTTTCAAGCGTGGCCATAATTCGAGAATCAGTTTTCTTGTTTAGCGGAACCAATGGTCACCTGACTTGAATGCATGCTAACACGTGAGGGGTACAAACTGGGACTGGCTCCTTAGCTGCTAAATGTTCCACTTTGTTGACCAGCTAGTTGCTAAGTGTGTCTGTCTACTCTTTTGTTGCTGGGCAGCTAGTGCGCACTGGGGTTTGTCTGAGCTTGTTTGATTGAAAACAACTGGCGGCTGCTGCTGGAAACAATGAGACTGAACGGAACTAGGACCTAAACGAGGCTAAAAGGGTCTGTAGAGCTGCGCAGGTGGAAAGAAATTCTCTCTGGGTTCAAACACTCATTAGTTGTTTGTGTCAAATATACTGTGTGTATAGAGCTTGACACGTGTCATCCCGCCTGTGACTTAAGGTGTCCCGTAAACTGTGTTCCAGATGTCCGAGGACTCATTCGCCTACATCTTCACGCTGATCTACACCCCCAGTCCTCTGGGAGACAGTCCCATCGTCCGAACCACAGACGTCTCTGTCAGCATCCAGTGTCACTACCAAAGGTCAGACTCTTACGCAACTCAACCACTGACCCCGTTTTTTTTATCTTTAGTCATTTCAGTGTCTGCTCCATCAAAATGTTTGACATTTGGCTTTTCGAAAACATCAACGTGTTATGTTTTTGCTGTTTTTTAAGGAAGCATGACGTGAGCACTGGGCTGTTGAAGCCAACCTGGACTCCGTTCAGTGTCACCAAAGCTTCAGAGGAAAGTCTCTACTTCTCCCTCACACTCATGACTGGTGGGTGTTTTGTTCAAACTTCATAAATGAGTCAATGTTTTTTTTTTTTTTAATCGCTTTCTTACTGTGTGTGTGTGTGTGTGTGTGTGTGTGTGTGTGTGTGTGTGTACTTGTTAATAATCAAACTTTTGTGATCCTTGTAATGTTTTTATTTTTATGTCAAGTCTTTAAGCATTAGTTTCAAAATCAGTCAGCTGGTCTCTGTAATAAAAGCTATGGAGTTTGGCAGCTGTCTAATGGTACAAATCCTCTTTGATTACCTCTAAAAAATTAAAGGTTAACTGTCCAAAAGCTCTGAGATCCTGACCAGTCTGGTCATTTTTTCTTTTTTTCTTTTTTTCGTGTCTCAGACGATTGGCAGTTCCTTCGTCCGTCCACCCAGTTCCTCCTGGGAGACATGATGAAGTTTGAAGTTTCGGTTAAACAGTTTCATCACGTCCCTCTCAGAGTGACGGTGGACAGATGTGTGGCCACCGTGGTCCCAAACATTGACACCGTCCCTCGCTACGTCTTCCTGGGAAACAACGGGTCAGTTCACTGTGCTGGTGATGGGTTTTTAAAGTTTCATTTTGAAACTCCTGATGGTCCCCTTTTGTGTTGCATTCAGGTTTATCTGTCTGACGGGTCTTCTGTGTTGCGTTCAGGTGTCTCTTTGACAGCCATCTGACGGGCTCCAGCTCTCAGTTCCTGCCTCGGTCTCAGGACGACAGACTCCAGTTTGAGGTGGAGGCGTTCAGGTTCCAGCAGGACAACATCGGCGTGGTGAGGCTCAAAACCACTCTGTACTTTAACTTTCACCATCTACTGGTCAAATTTTTTTTTTTTTGCTTTCTCAGATTTATAACCCTCTTTGCATTTCTTCAGCTCTACGTCACCTGCAGTCTGAGAGCCACCGCAGCTGCTGCAGCTGTTGATGCCACCAACAAGGCTTGCTCATTCTCCAACGGGTGAGACACCAACACTAGAATTCCCAACATCTTTTCTGCTGAACGCACCACAAATGCCTCTTCACCCTCAGTGGGGTTAAATAATTTCTATATTAACTCTGACATTGTGTTTTGGTGCTGAAATACTAGAAAGCAAGACAAAGCTATATTCTTTTTAATTTTCAGTCGCCGTGCTTGTCCAAACAGCTGAAAGCATTCTGTACATTCCACTTAAATTAGTCAGATATATTATTCCACGCATTTTCATAAAGATGTTGCATGACACGTTTTCAAGTTTCTAATGAAAAATTAACACAAGCTTTTAAATGTGTTAGTCATCAGAAATAAGGTAACGGTATAAGTTAAAATGTAGGTGCTTGGCACCCACTGAGACTGAGAGGTGATGGATGGAAAATCTCCTGATGTGACGAGAAGATGGAATCTTAAACATCTGTAGTAAGAGCTTTTGATTGACAGGTGGATGGAGGCCAGTGGCAACCATCAAGCCTGTTCCTGCTGTGACACGGACTGTGGGGCAGGAGGCCAGAGTCACCAGACCGGAGCAGGTAAGTGGGCACGTGCACTCGAAAACCCCACCGGTTTGTGCTGGCTGGCTGCGGTTTTGAACTTTTTTTTTGGATTTGAATTCGTGCAGCTTACGCCAACCTGAGTGTACATAGCTGTGAACAAAACGTGCACCAACGGCATCAAAAATGATAAAGGCAGCATTTTTCTGATGGTTTTCACAAACACTTCAACCTGTGAAGATTCCATTTTTATCCCAGCTCCTTTTTTTAACATGCACTTCAGTTTGGATTATCATCTGATAGAGATTCAGCTACCTGCTGCTTGCTTTTTTTTCTTTACATGTGAAGGACTGATTTCAAACTTGATGACAATTCAGCAGTTTTTGTTTCATGAAGTCCTTCAGGCAGCTCCTCCCAAAGAAATTATTTATTTTCTGAAACAGTAAGAGGTTGTGTGGCCCCCCCCAAAAAATTTGATATAATGCACCACTTTGAGCTGAAATGGTCAAATTTAGCAGTTTTCAACTTTTCACTTAGTTTAGTGTCACCTCCGTGTGCATAACTAATGTCCTCCAATCCAAAAAAATCTGCATTAGACTCAAAGTAGAACAGACTTATTGAAAATTGTGGCATAGCTGGAAAAAGATTAACACCAAAGGTACAAAACTCTTTAATACGACACGCTGACATCAATTATATACTTAGAGGGAAAGAGTGGTTACGTACGTTCTTCATATGCTGTGAGCAGGTACCTGTAATGTTAGTTGAAGGAGCGGTGTCGTGTGTCTGTGTTTCAGGTGCTCAGTGGGAACAGGAAACGGCGCTTGGACCGATCACCGTGAAGGAGAGACCGCTACGCTGAGAAAATTAGACGAAAAACCAGAATGAAATGAATGAGATTAAAGCTCTTATGTTCTGAGGGGACCCTGGTGCACGTGGTTTGTTCTTGTTTGGGGAAATCTGAAGAAACGCTGAGTTTCCAATGATGCTTCAGCCCAGTGTGCTGGTGTTTCTACAGATAATCCACATCTTACTGTGTAACTCTTTTCTCTTTAATTTTTATCTTCCTATAAATTTCCCTTCATGTAAAATGGAGGGTTTTTTTTTTTTTTTTAAAAACGGTACAACGGAGCAGAAACGCTGAACATATTGACAACTTACTAAAATGCACAAACGTTTCCTCATTACGTGAACGTAATCAGGTCACAAGGAAGTTTCTAACGAGACTGGGTTTTTTTTTTTTTTTTTTTTGTTTTTTTCTTCCTGTTGCAAGTTAGTTGTGCAGTTTCTAGGTGACAGGGTTGCAGCATCAGAACTGACTCGTCACCTTAATTTATCACTAAGACATAAATATCACTGTTTCGCTGTATCAAAACAATCCATTCCATCGGATCTTTCTTTCTTTCTTTCTTTCTTTCTTTCTTTCTTTCTTCTCCTTTACTTCTTTCTCCATGGCTGCTGGGTAAATCTAACCCATTGTGTTGCTGCTGTATTGACCCCTAACGCTGTGGGGGTCTCTCAGCAGGGCAGGGACAGCTGCGCTGCACCACCACCATCGTCCATTTTAGACCTGAGGGGACACAGCTGGAGAGGCTGTGTCAACATGTATCATAGGCAGGACTGTTGCCTATATATAACCCTGACCTACATCTTCCTCCTCCTCCTCAACACTGAGCCACCTCGTTCCCTCGCCGCGGCCTGAGAGTTGGAGGCGGCGGCGGCGGCAGCAGCATCCATCACGGGCCGGAGAGGCGCTTCCTGTCAGACTAATCCACCACCTTCTCTCCGGCGAGGAGAAGGACGCCCTCAAACTGAGAGGTCGCCAGGTCAAGCTCTAAAACGCAGCCTTCAAAATAAAAGTCTCTTCAATCAGAACGCAGTGATGGACATCGGTCTCTGTCAGTCATCACTTTACATCTTTATTCATCACATTACTAAAATAAGTAAAATCAATTCAAAGATCCAGGTCAACTGTTAGACATCAGGTTCTGTTGCAAAGAAACGAAGCTGAAATAATTAACCGGTGGTCATCGCATGGACCCGTTGGATCGGCCCATCGTCTGGGAGGGTCCCGCATTTCTGTGATCAACATTTGATTATATCGTTTAAAGATCAAACTGAAATGGGACTACAGATCGGAGGGGGGGGGGGACACTTTGCAGCTCTATTGGGCCACGACTGGTTTCCGGAATAGTTGCAATGTCACACAATCCTCCCTGCGCAGATTGAGTGTGAACGCAGCCGTTTAGCATCAAACTCTGCACAGTGAAGCTCACGAAAAGTGAAGTAACCATAAGCAAAACACACTTTTCGAGTGACAGGGGACTTTGCATAAGACCCACAATATGTAGGGTATGTGATCGGGGTCCCGCGGACCGTGATCCGATGGCTCAGACTCAGGGCCTCTGTGGTAGAGGGTTGGTGATCAGAGGTGGACAGTGGTCGTCCGGGTTGGTGACATGCGGATCACAGGTTTCCCAGCTGTTCCTGTAAAACAGACCAACATCAACACTTTCACATGTTCTGGACTCTGGTGTCCATGTTTCTGTCTGCTGGGTGGTCTCAGGTAATTATCCCATTAATGGACGAGTCCATCCCAACTTCAGGTGAGACACCAATCCTGCAGGAGGAGACTTAATAGTGATTATTGTCCGGCTGACGGCTCTGAATTTTTGACCTGCCTCTCTGGTTTCCTGTCATCGAACACCCCGCCACAATAAAACGGCGGAATCATCGTCACTTCCGCCTCATCCTCTGTGCCAAACCAGCCTCAGCGCTTCTCTTTAGAAACCTGATCAGAATCAGAGATTCCAAAAACCAGATCGAGCTTAATCAGCGCAAGGACGGACAGACCGCGGACCAGTAGGCCTAGTCCGAACCTGGATTCCCTGGATTCAGTGTTTTACCTGCCTCTGATGGATTTCATTAAACGGGACACGAGTGAAGGCTCAACTGGTTTTGCAGTTAAATCAGGAATTTAAAATCAACATGACTTTGAGTTGCTCAGTTCAGATTCAGCTGGAGGTTAAAACCGTGTAACGACAATTTGAAATTTTATGGGTTCTAATGAAGCAGTTTGAGACAAAGAAAAATGAATAAAATCTGAATCTACACACACACACACACACAGAGAGGGAGGGAGAGAGAGCGGTGTGTGCAGCAGCAGCTCCCCCTGCTGTCTCTGAATAAAGTCTCCTGGTTCCCGGTTGGCGTCAGCAAACACATGATGTCCTGGAGAACCTGGAGCTGTCTTTCCAGGCACTGAAACATCCTGGAAAACGCTGAAATAAACTGAAATGTCCTTGAACACCGCACTGAAGGCGACTGATCTGGACGGGAGACCGTTGTTTCCGTGCTTTTATGAGTGAACAGGTCGAACCTCTGAACTTTTGAAGCTGCTCTACGGAGACAGTTGAACTGCTGGAGTCGCTGGGTCTTGAGTTTGGGACTTAAACGTTGTGCCAATCTGTCCAGCGGAGGTTGAGAGATCTCACAGGTTAAGTGAAAACTTAAAGCTGGAGCTACAGGAAACGTCACAGCATCACTGAAGACATAAAGAGCATTTAAAAAAAAATGAAAATAAAATTTCATGGCAATGCATCCAGTAGTTATTGAGATATTTTCTGAGAGACCAACAGCATGTTAACACTGATGAGGCTCCTGTATTTATCAAACTGTAAAAGGAAAACTTCGGACCGAAGTGAAAGATAAAAGGGAAAATCCTTCCTTCCTGTAACCAAAGACCCCAAGAATAAAAACTGTTTATCAAACTTCTTTTGACTTAAAAATGCCCTGAAATCTAACGTGGTTAAGAGCAGACCCTGATAATGATGATGATGATGATAATAACGACGACAAATAATCATGAGGCTGATGATGATACTGATAAAGAAACATCAGCTGAATCAGTGCGAATGGGAACCGGCTGGTTGGGGTCCGTTAGTCGCATTGGGACATTTGCTCGGATGTCGCGCCACCGACGTGATGGACCCGCAGGCCACGGGGACACGGACGTGATGACGGGGGGGGGTCAGACTGCAGCAGATTTCGGATGCTTTCACGCGCGCGATTAACTGTCGGAATTCGTGGCGCCCTTCGCATAAACGTCTTAGAGAGAAACGAGTTAGACAGTTGCCACACTATTGTATTTTATGTAATTATGTTTGATTATGAAATGTTTACAAGCAGGAACACGTAGAAACACTCCGTTCTGATGAGTATTGTGACCGTCCGTTTAGAGCCCGTCGTCAAAACTATTCACAGTCAGAGACTCTGCTATCTTCTTGCTGGAAGTTTGCTTGAATTCAACACTTTGCGCTTTTTTTAATGGTAAAAGTGCCACATTTTATGTGGCCAAACCAGCTTTACTTTAAGAAAAGAGGTGGACAATTTCAGATTTGAAACCACAAAGCGTAGCCCTGCGAACCACCAGGATTCACACCACAGAAAGCTGTGATCGAATAAACCTTTAAAAGTCACCTTCAGTTGTTGTTTAACCAAATGTGACTTTTGATCTTTCAGTTCTATTACACATGACTCAAATCATGTGAGTTTATTTTCTTGTTTGATTGCTTGTTCCTCTATTTCTGCTCATGTACTTTGCTTTGTTTGATACTTTCGGTTCCTTTTGTCGTCAAAGAAATTGCATAATGTTTCCAAGAAAGTTCAGGGTCCATTATGAAAACCAAAAATTTGATCTCAAACACCCTTTCCATATCAACTCCGCTCCGATTGCCCTAATTATTATCCTCATTATTAGTTACTCTTATTCTACTATTTAATTTTTCTTGTACTATTCTTATTTTCATTTTCAATTTTATCCTACTCTTTTGTGCATTGTATTTTATAAGATTATTAAATGTAAAGCCGTAATCTGAAAAAGTAATTTACAACTATAGCCACCAGAGAAATGTAGTGGAGTAAGACGCGGAGTAAGATGCAATAGCATAAAATAGACTCATCTACATAAATTCAAAATTGAATTTATATTTGAATAATTGTTTGTTTGTTTTTAAAGTACAGTACTGGAGCAAATGTACTTAATTACTAGTCGGGAAACGTAAATAATCCGAGTTTCCTGGCAGCACTTGAACGCACCATCTGGCCCCTCCCACATCCGGTGGGAAACCGCTATCTGTCAGAAAAAACAACCCCAGCTGAGAACCGCTACACGGACTCACTTTGCTGAATCCGCCGCTGGTTAGTAAGTGTTTATCCCTCGGGCTCTGGAGCCTCACCGGACGCACAGAGAGAACATGTCCGGGCAGAGGTAACCGTACCCCCGTCGCTGCCGCCGCCGCCGCCGCCGCTGCTGCTGCTGCTGCCGCCGCCGCCGCCGCCTCCTCAGCCGGCCGAAGCACGGGGCAGGACGGACAGCCGCAGATGGAGAGGCCGGGCAGGCTGCTGCTGCTGTCCGAGCTCCGCGTCAGAAGCGCCGCGCACGACGTGAGCCTGAGCCGGTCCCTGCTCACCTGGAAGAGACGGATCTCCAGCCCGGTGTACCACCCGTTCAGACCCAGTAAGACCCGGATGATACGTCTGCGTGCCTGCTTGTCTGTCGGCCTTTTAACACGGCGCGTCCCGCACATCCTGTGTGAGAAACAAAGGGCGGAGAGGACGCTGAGTGGGTGGGGGACATGGTGGACTTGGAGACGGCGTGTGGACCTGTGGGTAGAATACAGTCGATACCCAGAGCAGAGGGGGTGAGACGCGATATGCCCGGTTACATAAGACGCGACATCCAGTCTGACACACATTCAGCGGAGGTCACACTGAGGCCGCAGGCGGGGGGAGGGACGACGCGAGCCAGACCTCGTACGGTTTATGCAGAAGTCTTAAAAAAAAAAAAAAAAAAGGCCTGAGAAGGTATTAAAACGTCTTCGGATTCACTCGAAAGGGTGTTGAACGTCGTCCCCTGCCCGCTGTAAACGGTAACACTGGTTACAACCTTTGGCTGAAGGGAGGCAAGTGACTCGGTGCTAAGTTAACAAAAACGGGAATTAACGCTTTTTCCTCTCTGGTGAATCCCTGCACTCTAGTCTGCGGCTTATCTGGCACCACACCGACGCAACTGCGTCGTTTTACATCTCCTTCTGGTAGTTTTGTGTCTCTTTGTGGTTGTTTTCATATCATAGCTTTGCAATAAGCGTCTCTGTGGCCTTTTTACATCATTTTGTGTGTTTTGTGTCTCCTTGCGGTTGTTTTGTGTCTCCTTGCGGTCGTACTGCATCTTTTTGCGGCCGTTTTGTGTCTCATAACAGAGCTCTGTGACTTTCCGAATTATTAGCTTCATACTCTTCGTACAAAGGCTCTGACCGGAGGCCCCCCGACCTCCAAAGAGCCCAACATCGAGGTAATTTAATAGTTGTCGCAGCAGGGGGTGGATTTACAGACGTGCGGGTCCTTGGCAAACCCAGATGTGGGGCCTCCGCTTATTCTCACCTTTTCTCCGACTCAGAGCATTCATGGTGTTAAGGACTTGTCCTCTGTTTCTCTGGACCAGTCAGTGGTGGGAAAATAACTACATTTACTCGAGTGCTCTACTTTAAAGGGCCATAATCCATATTTTTATATTAACCAGGGATCACGCGGCCACCCGTGTGAGAACCTGTGCGGTTTTTTTTTTTTCCCCCCCTCAGCTCCGCGGAGCCTTTTTAGCATCTGAAACCCGCCGTGCGCTGCCCGACGAAAGTTGAAGAGAGCGGCCGGTGAGGAAAGCGAAGGAGACGCCAGATGTTAGGGCGTCACCAAAAACAGAGCCAAGAGGAGAGTGGACATTGGACCCAGCCGTCATCGGGTGGACACAAACACGCCTCCAGCGGGATGGTGGTGTCTGGTGTCTGAACTGTTCAGTATGAGAAGCCGATAATACGTCAGAGTTGTGTTTACAGCTTGTTTCTGCTGCCCCCAAGTGGCCAAAAAAAAAAAAATCAGCAAATGCAGGTGTAAGAACAAATTTTAAGGTACTAGTACTTCATTTGTAGTAGTCTATGCCTGTGCTTTACCACATTTTAGAGGAAAAAATTGCACTTTCTTACTCCGCTACAGTCGGGCGCCTAATCGCCTTGTGGTGCAGGAAATACGGCGCTCCACCGGTGTATTAAATGCCGTATGGAAGACGCCCCCCCCTCGGTAATCATAATTGACCAGGTGCGTCATCAGATACTCCCGGCGCTGGATGTGCACGGTTCACCAAACTGCCCCTGCCTCAGCCAACTCTGGTTCCCCCCGTGACTACATTCATGTGGTCGCTTTATGAATTCAGATGTGACTCTCAAAACACCATAAATCCGGGGTCAGCTGAACCCGTCGCACCCCGTCATGAACTCAAGGTAGAGCCCCGAGTCACGACGCCTGTCCTGGAGCGAGATTCACCGGCCTGCCGCTCAGTGGACGTGAGCACGGTGTGAACTAAAATAACGAAGGTAGTGACGCGGTTTTGACGCAGAGCTCCACTAGGTGGATCGGGTGACGCGTGACGGCTCTTAAACAAAGTCGGAGTTCGTGAAATGACCAATTTCAAAGGACGGGGAGTCAAAGATCGTACTCCTTCTCTGAGTCACAACGCAGTCAGATCTTAACACAGAGACGCCCGTTGAGGTCGGGATCGGATGATTCTTCCCGAAATGCATCCTGGGAGTCGCAGTTGACTTCTGTCCTTCCCGCTTCTTAGGCCCACAGGCGTGCGCTTCGGCTTTTTATGAAAGAAATCAGGATGGTTTCAGTCACAGTTGATCCTCTTCCGCGCCGATGATTCAGCAGAGAGAGTTTCACCCGACATCGTCTCGAGGAGATGATCCAGACCGTCGCTGCAGGAGGGCTGGACGTGAAAATGGGCCCGACAGCCTGAAGCTCCTCTCTGTCTCCGCTGACTCACTGTTTCAGCCGATATCCTGTCCAGCTGCTTGTCATCCACGTGGCTTTGAGTTTCCCCCGCCATGGCGTCAACCGACATACCCGCCGGCTGTGTAAACCTGAAACAGACAGCAGTGTTTGGGTTTTTTTGGTGCGATTTGTGATTAAGTTGTGAACCTTCAATATCCACCCTGCTGTGTAAAAAATACTCGTTTTAGAAGTAAAAGTCCTGCATTTACAGTCCTACTTCTGTAAAAGTACAGAAGTATTATCAGCTAAATGTTTTAAAAGTACTTGCGCTGCAAAAACGACTTGATACATTCTTATATGTGACATTACTTGATAGTTACTACTGATTCATCGATGCTTTAGCAGCATTTTACTGTTGAAGCTGCTCAGTGTGGAGCTGGTTTTAGCCGGGGTGGGGCCGGCGTAACCGTTTTCTAGCCGGTCTGATATGAAAGCCAAAGACGGGACCGGGCCGGTATGAAGAGTTCTGTACCACTAGGTGTCCCGCTCGACTCGGCACACAATCCTGGCTGGAGCGTCGATGAGTCTTGACGCAGCCCGGGAATGAGGTTGTGGCGACTCCGGGCCACTTGGAGGCGGTAACGCACCTCTAAGCTGGTTTTCCAACCGCCAACAAACACCGAATAGGGAGAGGAAGCGGAGAGTGAAGCGGCGCCGCAATCAGCAGGATAAACTGAGGGACACGTTGTGTTTTTTTATTTCTCGCAACTACCATGACACAGAAAGTCATGTGACGAGATTTAAGATTTTATAAATTAGTTTATTAATTTAATTTTTTTAGCATACCTCACTGGATGGTAACGCCGGTCTGTTGGTGGTTCCGCCACTTTGGTCCAGATTCTGTTCAGACATTCTTGTTCCCTTTGGGATTATTTGTAAAAACTTTGACGCATTAACTTTTCATCCAGCGCCATCATCAGGCTAAAATCGAATTTGCTCGCTGCTTTCGTCAGTGACCAAACACGCTACGCTGAGGTGCCAAACGTGGAAACTGTTCGGACGGATGGTTTCGGACCAATCGCGACGTTTTGAAGACTTGACCTTGGACTCTTCGCATTTTAAAGATTTTAGTCGAGAAAATATTCGGCAGATTAATCAATGATGAAAATTTTTAGTTAGCTAATTGCAGCCCTAATCAGATTCATGTCCAGTGACACAGGAAAATGAATTATACAGTAACCGTGTTGTTTATTGAAGTATTCAGTGACATTCTTACTGGTTTAATAACCGTTTACTGCCTTTTGCTGGTTCGGGGCTTCACGCTGTGGGAGACGTTGTGGACCTTTTGACGGTACAACACAGCTGACCCCTGATCCAACAGTCTCCCGCTTGAACTCTGCTCTGTGGGGTCGTCTGGTAACTGTGTGGTTCTCCCGCAGGGTATTGTGTTCCTCCGTTCCCTCGTCGACCACGCTCAGGTAGGACACGTTTTCCCAGGTTGCGGTGGACCCACCTCCCCTTGCTGACTGCTGGTTTAGTGACTGTGGTGCTGCTGTTGGAGCATATTTCTGTTTGACGGCTGAAATATGAACTCTGCTTGCGTGGTCCCAGCAACCTTGTCTCCTAGAAATTACGTTTCTCCACGCAACCAAGTTGCAACAGCGGATTCATTTTGTGGGAAACGTATTCGCTGGCTTTTTTTTTTTCCATTTCCAGAGGCAACTCTTTTTGAATGAATGAAGCGCTACATTAATTAACAGCAGCGGAGTCGCCAGGAGGTGGTTTGGCTGGATGGTCGTCCGTACAAAGTACAAGACCAGTCACCGTCTGTGGCTTAGACAACGAAAGCCCTTCGGCTGAGGTTTCGGGAAAGATCCAGGGTTTGGGTTTGATGTAAATTAAACACATTGTGTCTGAAGTCACTGTGAACTTTTTCTGTATCAAACCAGACCAGGATCTTCCCTGAACCTTAACCAAGAGCTGTGAGAGTCTAAACAGAACCATAAAACCGTTAAATAATGCTGGAGTCACTACAAGTGGACATTTTACTGCAAGATCAGATATTTTGGTGGAAAACAAATGGTAGTCTGCGAACATTTTACTGGTACCTCCAATATCAACTTAGTTGTGTCTCGCCAAACATGTAAATTAACAACACATCCTCATTACGTTAATTGAAAATGTAATCTGATCGCAATTAGGTTCCCTAAAAAAAAACATATTTGCTTTTGCAGTTTAGCTGTACAGAAACATGATTTTCAGGAGACACGATTGGCTTCCCAGACTTAACCAGCAGTTTTGTTCCAAAATATGAAAATGTACTTTTAAGATTAAAAGAAGTGTCGTAACTTCCTCTTGGTTTTCGTCAAGAATATTTAAAAATGGATCTTAAAACCATAAAAAAAGACGCTGGATTAACTATGTAAATTCCAGGTTATTGTCAAACTACTATCTTTACTTTCAGTTTCATGAGTTCATCTTTTTTTCAAGAGATTCTGTGTCACCAGAAACTACATTTTGGAATAAAACTCGTGTTTTCAGAGGGGTAGGCAGGTGTGGTTTTGGTGCTGTGTCCATCGACGTCAAATCCAGCAGAAACGTGCTGTCCTCCTCGCTGCTCCCGGTTCAGTGTTGGATGTGGTGTTTTTGTTTTGTTTTTTGGTTTTTTGTTCGTAACACTGCTCACCTGCTGTATTTTGTTCAGTTTATAGATTAACATGCTGCTGCTTTCAGTAAAATCCTGTTCATTCAAATGCTCTTTAAATGCACGGTTCAACATTCTGGTGACTCTTCTCTTCTTCTTCTGAGAGCGAGATGTTCAGATGGATCGGTCCCGTGTCGGGGTTAAATATACAGTGGGAGCCAGGACGTGGTTAGTCTGTGTCAGAGAACTCCACTGAAAGCCTCAGACTGTGGAAAAACAGCGATTATATACAACTTTTCTTCAATCAGATAATCTCATGGAGACAGCAGAGGGAAAGAAAACATCACATTTCAGCTGGGACCATTTGTGCTTGAAAAATGACTGAAGCAACTGATTGATTATCAAAATAGTTGCCGATTGATTTCCTGTAGATCGACTTATTGCTTTTCCTTGCCTTATTATTATTGAAAAGCAAGTCATTGTTTTCTGTTTCATAGACCAGACATTAATCAGTGGAGAAAATAAATGGCAAGTGAATCAAATAGGAAAATAATTGTCAGTCGCAGCCCTAATCCTAGTCGCAGTCCACGATTTTCCATTAAATACAACAAAAGAAGGAAAAATGTGGTGTTGTCACACCAGTCTATCCCTAAATCTCGGGAAAAGTGACTGCTCTCAGGTTTGAAGCACATTTTCAGCATCTTAAGACACCAGATTTAATTCTGTAAAGAAATTTGATTTCTCAGGGCTTTGTTGAGGAAAAGTAGCCTAACTTTAAACTTGAGAAGAACATTTTAAGAATTTAAAATTTAAGCGAGTATGCACAAGTAATGGCAATACATAACAGGAAGAGCAATGCGGCCCAATAAAATAAAATGAGGGATACCCTTGCAGAGGCCCAGAAGAAGAAGGGGTATGAGAAATAAGGAGAAATAAAGACGAGGAGATGGTGCACAGGGGTTGAGGCGGCACAAGGATAAGTGGCATCAAGTTGCTTTCAAGTAGAATGGGCAGTATGTGAAAAGAGGATAAGTCTACAGTCAAGCACAGACGGGATGGTCGACTGTTTTCCTTTTTTCCTTTTAGTTTCTGTGAGACCGCTGTCAAGCCAACATTCCCAGGTTTTTATAAGATCTGACAATTTCAATTTCGCTGCTGCTCAGTGTACGTACGGCGGGGAAATGCGAACCGGATTTATGGGTTCTTGAGAATAAAAACGGATTATGTCTCGTCGGCAGTCATTGCAAAAAGCTACGCAGAGACGTCTGAGGAACTGAATGCGCTCACGACTGTGTGACCCACACAAAAATTGATATTACAAGTCTGTGCCGGAGTGATAACAGCTTGTGGAGAGCACGGACTCTTCAGGGACAGCGGAAGGCTCTTTAAGCCACAGTTGTCGTCGCAGCGCTGCAGCATCTCCAGTTCATGTTTCCTCGTGACGTCTCAGGTTTCTCAGTTTTCCTATTTGGTCGTCTCTGCGGAAACAGCGGAAGGGTTTCGCTCCAGAAAGTCGATCCGTACATCGGTTTCCCTCCCATGCCCCTCGGGCTTAACATTATAAAACATGGTTAATGCAAACATCTCATGGCACGGATATGAGAGGTTACTGAAGACTTCAAGAGAGCAATTTTGAAATATTACAAAGGTTCAGGTAGGAAGTAAAATTAAAACTCTCACGACGATGAAAATTATCGTCACGTGAGTTCGTCGCATTTGATATTAACGTCGTCAAATGTGATGCAGATGTTTCTGCAGTGGGATTTTATGTTAGAAGAAAAATAAAACCTAAGCCTGAAGAGTCTGGAGAATAATAACTTCTTATTCATCAGAATTGGACTGAAGGAAGTTTTGAGATTTATGACCTCAGTTTCCTCGGTTGCATGACATTTTTTTAAGAGATCTGGGAAGATCTGGGTGTTCTCTAAATAGAAATAGAGACATGAAATTTGTGACCTAAAGGGGGCATATAGATGGAGAACACTAGAATAGTAGAGCATGACGATCTAACATGCACTTTATATGAAATAAACAGAGGCTTTTACATTGTATTTGCATTTTTCAGAAAATGTAAAAGTTTCATAAAATCAGCAGGTGGCAACACAAATCTCAACATTAATTCAAGAACGGGACGTTACCAGCAGGAGTAGCTGTGTTAGCAGCTCCCGGTGTCATTTTTCCAACTTCCAGCTGTAATCTCTGCTGTCTGAAAACACAGACTCCTACGCAGTCAACTCATTTTCTTGATTTGTTCTCATTTGGCTCTGGATGGTTTCAGTTCACGTCTTTTAAATATCATGTGAAACCTGCTGCATCATGGGGAATGTGTTATTTCTTTTGGTCACAGTCACCTCAAACCTGAAACTGAAAGTTAACCTGCTGTCTGATGGAAAAATGATATACAAGAGGCGACTGCTGGATTATGAAGCTAACAAACTGTGTGTGTGTGTGTGTGTGTGTGTGTGTGTGTGTGTGTGTGTGTGTGTGTGTGTGTGTGTGTGTGGTTCAGCTGTGTATCACAGTGTGTCAGTGTCAGAGATCGTCTCTGTCAGAGAGGAAGAGGAGGATAACAGCAGCAGACGAAGAGACGATGGCAGCTGGAAAAAGATCAAAGAGAGAGAGGGAAAGGACTGCAGTCAGGCCTTCACAGGTAAACACACCTGGAAACATGCTAGGAAAAACACCTGGACTCACATGTGTTAACACAATAAACACACCTGAAAACGTACCTGTTTAAATGCAATAAGTAAACGTGGAAACACATTTAAAACATCTGGAAACTTACCTGATATCACAATAAATCAACCTGGAAACACATTAAACACACTTGTAGATACAGTTAATGCACCTGGAAACGTACGTGGAAGCACAGGTAGCATATTGGAAAACACAGGAAACACAACTGGACACACACCTGTTAACACAGTGGAAACATCTGGAAAAACACAGTAAGAATAAGAATACAGCAAACGCATCTGGAAATGTATCTAGAAACATTAAACTTACCTGGACACACGTGTTCACACAGTAAAAAAAAAAAACAAACAACCTGGAAACACATCTGGAAGCACACTAAACAAACCTGGAAATACATTAGACACACCTAAAAAACATCTGGAGACTCAGGGAAAACACCTGGAAATATACTAAACACACCTGCTGTATCTTCACACTGTGAATCTACCCTCAGTACTTTTTGAATACTGACTGAATGAGGTAGCATGAGAATAAATTCTGGAAAAAATCCATATTATTATAACCTCGCTGACTAAATCTGCACTTCCTGTATTCAGTCACGATCAAAGCATCCCATTGGCTCACATTTTACACGTTTTTATTATTATTATGATTATTATTTATTAATGTTATTTATGATCTGAAATTTCATTAAGGAGTCATTTATCAAATGATCAGTTTTGAGTGTGTGTGTGTGTGTGTGTGTGTGTGTGTGTGTGTGTGTTGGATTCCAGTTCTGTACGTGGAGAGGTGTCGGCAGCACCGCTGGCGGTGTGCTGAGGTCACCTTCACGTGTCCAGAGGGGGCGCTGTGTCAACGCTGGGTCAGGAGCATCAGAGAGCAGCTCGCCGCTATCAGTACGACTCCACGCCTACACACGCTGGCTAACACACGCTGGCTAACGGTGCGTTCACACGTACAGATTCAAAAAGCGGGGACAGTGACGGCTTATATTCACCGTGAATGACACCTCGCCACCCCACCTCACCCCCCGCCCCCCAGCTGAGCCCGACAGACTCACCAAAGCGACCAGCTACACTGCAGGGGAAAGCGGTGAAAGGCTCGACTTTATGGAAATATCCACCGACCCAGTGCGAGCGACAGCCGATCATGATCATCTTGGTTCCAGCTGAAACTGAACCACAGAGCTGATTACTGCTTGGTACTAGCAACAGTCACGAGAGACCAGATCCTGCTACTTTGCGTCTGTACATGTGAACACACCGAAACACATGCACGGTTGTTGCTAGAAACTGTCAGTAACACCGTTGTTGTTTGCAGCCGGCAGACCCAAACGCCTGCTGGTCTACATCAACCCGTACGGCGGGAAGCGACAGGGCCAACGCATCTACGAGCAGAAGGTCGCCCCGCTGTTTGGCGAGGCCGGCGTCTCCGCGGACGTCATCGGTACGTCCTACACCACCCCTTCGGCTTCCTGTGTCAGGGGTTCACACATCTAAACGTGTTGCATCTGTGCGTTTCTTGTTACAGTGACGGAGTACGCCAATCATGCGAGGGATCACCTGAGGACGGAGGCGGAGCTGAAGAAGTTTGACGGGTGAGTCGTTTCACTGATAGTCCCTCAGCTTAGCTCCCACAAAAAACACAGTTCAGATTAAATCAGGGTTCCCATGCATCCTGGAAAAACCCCGGAAAACCGTCAGATCTCTGCAACAGCGGGCGTCTTATATTTGGGCTGCGTTCAGGGACCAGATGAGGTTAGAATGGCCAGGGTGAGAGGTCACAATAATACCTTTTTGTTTATATAGCCCTTTACAAAACGGGTAACCAAGTGTCTTGAAAAATATAAAATAAAAAAAATACGAGAGAGAGAGTAAAGCCATTAATAAGCTCAATGAAAAGCAAGTGACTTAAAAGAAGACTTCCCTGATCTCCTCCGTGGGGGGGGTCCGAATAGAAAAGGCCCCCAATCACCATTTAGTTTTTTAATTGTACTCTAGGAATGGCCAAGAATGACCTGCTACAGGACCTCAGGTTGCATCCAGGCCGTTAGGGGTCAAGACGTCAGCTCTATATTCAGGAGCTAACACCCCAGGAGCCTCAAGAGTGATCCTTCAGATTTTAAAATCCACTCAGTGAAGTGATTTTTCAAACCGCATCAATGTGCCCCCCCCCCCGTTGGACCTGGCTGAGAGCCTGGACAGCAGAATTGATATGCCGGTCGAAGTTGAGACGGTTATCAAAGACACCAACCCGTCACTGAGCGTGTTCCGCCATTTTGAAAAGGTCGGATGCTGGCGGATGATGTTGTGCCCGAGTAGCAGCGGGTCGACTTGTAGACACTTTATGTATAAGGAGCAGTCACATTTGGAACGTGACAGTAGAATTTTCCCCTCATGCCACAACGGCGTATTTGGCATCATCCGAAACTAGACTGTCTCACCTTTCTGGCCAAGAAAGATCAGAAATCAAACTTCATGTTTTACAGACAAAATACCGTATTTCGGTTGTGTTTCTTCATCAGAAACTGACGTTAATGATCGAAATCAGTGCTTCACCCGCCTCTATCGTATTCCCACCCGTAGACACACTTTTCCTATGCAACTGACGGGACACTGATTTGTGTGTTGAGGGTGAAAACCTTAACAAAGGACAGAGTTTTGTTCCCTCTGCGGGTCACGCTGATGGTGATAACTAGTTTTTTACTTTACCTTTGTGAGCTCCTGCTAACGTCTCACTTTGACCTCTTGACCCCGGTCCAGCGTGGTGTGTGTCGGAGGGGACGGCATGTTCAGTGAGATCATCCACGGGCTGATCTGGAGGACACAGATCGACGGCGGTGCTGATCCAAACTGTCCAGATGAAACGCTGCTTCCCTGCTCGCTTCGCATCGGAATCATTCCTGCAGGTCAGAAACACCGATATGACTCCCGCCGGGAGAGAATCGGGCATAAATAAAAATACCTGCTTTTCTGTTTTTTGACGTGTGGCTGATGGGATTAAAAGTCTGAGTCTGACTCCTCATTTTGTCGATTTAAGAAAGTATAAAGCTGCCAGGAACCTGGAAAATACAAGACGAAAGAAACAGATGCCCATAAATATTTACAAATCTTTAGTGATAATCACTCGAGATATAATTATAGAACAGTTCAAGGTTGTAAAAAAAAATACTGTTTCCCTATTTATACACACAAATACAGCAGAAAAAGGGAAAAACAAAAAAAAACTACAACTATAATACAGTGCACAGTACAATATTACATTTACATGTAAAGTGCCTTTTCCTTCAAAATGAAATGTATGCTATTTTAAATGACTGAACATAGAAATACTTCAGTTTTAAAAAATTCTTTATGGTCTACGGACATAAATGAGATTTTGTGCAACGGCCCCACATCACGTTTTCACATCTTGTCTCTGCATTATATATGAATAAAGACGTTACTATTCATAAAACATGCTCCGTGCACTCACCGATGAGTAGACAGACTCCCAGGTGACCTTAACTATGAGGTGAACACTGATATGATTTTGCCAGGCAGCTGACAGCCAATCAGAGAGATTCATTCTCCGTTACCAGGGAATAAATGCAGGCACCGATTGTGGCCTCATTCGTCTCAGTTTGTTTGTGTCCTTTGTGTTTTCCGTTGTTCTGCCTCAGCGCTCTATAAATACACACAGTCATGAGGGAGACATTAATTCTCTCCGCAGCAGCAGAGGAGAAGTAGCTCACCTGGCTAATTAATTGCAGCTGTGATTCGTGTGCGTGTGTGTGTGTGTGTGTGTGTGTGTGTTTGAGAGAGATGCTGGGTGCAGCAGTGTCGTTGTGAAAATGTGAAAGTTTGAAACTGTGCGTTTAAAATAATCAGAATATGTGATATTGTCAGCACCGTCAGTCCTGCTCCTCACCTCACTGTGAAACATAAGGTAGTTGTCAGTGAGGACAACCATGGCCCTGTGCTTCAGATCTGGTTTAAGTAATTTGGGCTAACATGCTGTTATCAGGCTAAAATAATCCTGTTAAATCTTATCCAGCTAATTTGGTTTATTTGAAAGCAGTTTGAGGATTGATTTGCTAATCCTTGATGATGTTATCTTGCACTTTAAGTAAAGTCAAAATGATTAGAGTTGAAACCGTTATCAGACTTTTCAGGTATAATCGTAAACCTGCTGTCAAAATGAAACCTTTCTAACATCTCTTAAAAAGCAGCTTTGAATGCATTAACAATTTTCAGCAAAGTGAGCTCTGCAACTAGTTTTAGTGTTCAAATGGCAAATTCCCACTTTAATGTCAAATTAAAGACCATGTGTTCTGGCTCAATTGGTCCCTTAAATAGTCAGAAGTGTTTGGCTCGACCGCAACAGCAGCAGTCCCTGCCTGACGGACTGACTAACTGATAAAGCTGGTCAGCCGAATGTCACGTGACTAAGTTGACCTTACATCATTGGTCGGCCGGCCGAGTAGTTGGCGCTTCCCCATTGGCCGCTGCTCTTTTGAAAATGAATTGGCACAAACAGTTTCTAATGTGTCATCAATTGGCGTTTACAGGCAGCGTTGCCAACTTAGCGCCTTTGTTGCTAGATTTACCCACTTTTCAGACCCATTTAGCAACTTTGCTTCACAAAAGTGACAAATCTAGCAACTTTTCGGACAAACCTTAGCTACTTCCTGTAGAAGAGAGTCACCAGTACTCCCGCGCATGGTCGGGCTTTTCTCTCCACTGGCACACCTCTATGCGTCTGATTTGATTGGCCGCTCTTTAGTTGACACAGACATGAATGAGCTTCTAACTTTCTCTCTGGATGATCATTTTACAAGTAAATAATCACATGTGAAATCACAGCACAGCCGTTGTCTTTAACTTATTTGTATGGTGATTTGGTCAGATGACGTTTTGGTTATAAAATGGTGATTTTTAGCAGTGCAGAGGAGCAGCTTGGAAAGGGCTCGGAAGTGACTGCTGATTAACATGTAGTTTTAATGGGCCGCGTGTCAGTCAGTTCATACTTGTTCCTTTTGCAGGTTTGGACATAAGATGAATTTTAAAACACCTTTAAAGAACCAAAAAATCCAGACTCATGTTAAATCATCAACAGTATAATCTGGATAACTCCGTTATCCAAGTACGACGAACGAGGCCCAGACGTGGAAAGGTTGACAGCTGTTCAAATCTGGTGGGGTCCCAATCACAGTGCAGCCCCGTCTGCTTTGTGTTCTGTTTATCGTTATCTCTCATCGTTTCCTCTGACGGACAATCTGTTTGTTTGTTTCAGGCTCAACAGACTGTATCTGCTTCGCCACTGTGGGCACCAACGACCCCGTGACCTCTGCATTGCACATCATAGTGGGTCAGTCACACCGGCCTGGTTACTTAACATGTTATACACAGGACAAATGTGTGAATAACATCTAAAATGATCAGAGCTCAGAGGCGGATGTTTGTCCTGCAGTGAGGAAATTTAACAGCATATTTCTTAACTAAAAGTCAAAAACTTGTAAGAAATGCTTATCACAACTTTTTAGGGCCAAATTCAACATTTACAAATCTCGTGTTTTGTTCTACCCAAAGTCCTCAAAAATATGGTTTACCGGAAAAGCAGGAGAGCCTCTCGATTGAAAGGCTAAAATCAAATATTTGTATTGTTACACTGTTATTGCTTGAAAAATGACTTAAAAAAATAAATCAGTCATCAAAATATTTGCTGATTAATTTACTGTCCATTGACTAATTGATTAATTGACTAATCGTTGCAGTGTAAATTATTGAAAGACTAATCGATAATGAAAATAATCATTAGAAGCCCTGGTCAAACTTGAAAACTAGTCCGTGTTTTTTTTTTTTTTTTTTTAACTCGAGATGAAATATTGATTTCTATATGTATACAGTATAGATGCCTAATATAGATTTTAAAAATAGATTTGTATTGTTGTTCTTGGTTTGCTGACTACATGACTTTGATCGTACAGTGTCATTTCTGCTGTTTTGGAAAAACATTTCATCATCTCACCAATAGATTGTCCAAATTGTGATCAACCAAGCAGTATCATGACACTGTAATACCTTTCTCCAATTATCTCAGGATTATATTGTTCAAATGGAACCAAATTTGTTTTCCATATCAGTTTGTCCTCCAATAGAGTCACACCAAATTTTATGAAAATCCGTTGATGTTTAAAAAAGTTATATGTATAACATTACTTTGCTTTCCATGGTCTCACTCTACCATCTAGTGTTCTTATAGAGAATAGGCTCTGAACATAAACTTGCTGCACTGTAGGAAGGCCTCTGAGCATGCCCAGATTTACAAACAAACGAGTGTTAAACCACATGTTTGAGCCTTATTCTCTAACGCTCTCAGCTTCCCTATCACCCTGGGTCGGTTTGGTTCTGGATTGGACCACGGTATTCCCGCTTTCAGGACAAGTTTATTGTTTCTTAAAAACAAAGATTTGAGTCTGACATAAAAAGATTCCAGGTTAGTCTGTTGATCGTGTGTGTTTATGCGTGTGTTCAGGAGACTCTCAGCCAATGGACGTTTGCTCAGTTCACCACAACAACACGTTCCTGCGATACTCCGTCTCCCTGCTGGGATACGGTTTCTACGGCGACGTGCTAACTGACAGCGAGAGGAAGAGATGGATGGGACCAGCCAGATACGACTTGTCGGGTAGAAATACACCATATGTTTGTTAGGTTTTGAGAGCGTGAAGGGGTTGAGGGGAAATCTGAGATATTAGTTACAGGCCTGGGAATTGAACCAACTGCACACCACCACCACCACCACCCAGCCACCCATCCATCCATCTATAGGAACTAGGTTGATGGGATATTGTGAGCCTCGGTAATGTAGAAAAAAAATCGAGTGATATATATATATATATATATATATAGATAGATAGATAGATAGACCAATAACAGGGCTTGGACAGCATGTACTGTACACTTTCCAGTTTGAAAGTAATACTCGTTGTGTATGTTGAGCCGTTCTCCGATATCAGTATCAGAAGTTCAATTCAAGTTTGTCATGTCCTATGTATGCAGAGGCATCATGCACCTGATTCATCCTGAACTTTACAAATAATTTAAAAAAAACACTGCTACATACAAAACAATGGGAATACGTGGGAATACAAACACATTACCAAACAGACCCACTAATAAAAGTACTGTATGTGGACAGAATGAAGTAACTGCCATACATGTACAGATCGTCCCACTCATTTTAATGTGTGAGTTGGTTTCATGTCGACTCCTGCAGGTCTGAAAATGTTCCTGACTCATCATTATTATGAAGGAACAGTGTCCTACCTGCCGGCCAGAGGCATCATAGGAACGCCGCGAGACAACGCCAGGTGTCGATCGGGGTGAGAGAGATTCTATTCAGATGTGACAGTGTTTTAAAAACGAAAACAAACAACATCATATGACAATTTACACGTTTCATTTGTACTTTACCAGCTCATGGTTGGACTCACTTACAGCTCAGGCTGACGTCATATTAGTCTGCTTCAAGTTAGCTATCACTAGCTGGTTTGGTCATGTCAGGTAACAGTTAAATTTAGTATCCAACACTGTTTAGTTTATGGTAAACAAGTTAATGACTGAGTTTAACAACCAAAGAAATTCTGTTCAGGTTATGTAACCATTTAGTTTAGCAGGAAGAACAATTTAGTTCAAGTGAGCTTCAATTTAGCAGCTAAAACATTTAGGTTCAGGTCTGATAACAGTTCAGTTTAGCAACTAAAACAGTTAGTTTAAGTTAGCTAATGCCTTGGTTTAGCAGTTAAAACAGGTTGGTCTATATAAGCTAACAGTTCCGTTTAGCTACCAAAACTGCTTAATCCAGGTTAGCTAATGATTCAGTTTAGCAGTTAAAATAGCTTGGTTAAAGTTAGCTAACGGTTCAGTGTAGTAGCTATAACAGTTTGGTTCTTGTTACCTGATCTTGTGTGTTCTTGTTGCCTTTTTTTTTTTTTTTTTTTTAAATAACATTGGTGCATCTGTACATCTCCAGCTGTGTCGTTTGTCAGCACAACGGGCAGCTACTTTCAGAGAGATCTGAGAGGTACGAGATGGATGAAGCATCAGACAGCGGTGAGTCCAACAGATTCTCTTCCAGAGCTGCTAAAATAAGGTTTATAAGTGAAATAACTGAACTGTCTTTAGGCTAGTGATAAATACTGGAAGCAGGGGGAGACTGCTGGGCTGAATTCATCAAAGGTGAAAGAAATACAGTTTACGATAACTCCAAAGCTGTCAGATATTTATATGACGTATTTGATTTTAAATCAGAATCTATGTTTTGTTTGGAAATAAAAGTGGTCCATGAATACAGCCCTGGGGTACACCACAGCATATGGTCCTTTACACAAGAAACTAAAATCACCATTGTTAACATGTATATAATACCTTCTAAAAGTTGACAAAAACAATCTTACCCAAACGTCAATCCATTAAGTAGCCTATCTGGAGCTTTCAGTCCTGTCCCATGATCTTCATCAGCAGATGGAGTTTGTCCAGTTTTCATGGAATTGCGGATGTTAAAATATATATATATTTTTCTGGCCACTTTAAGAACTTCTTAAACTTAATGTTGGCTCAAAAATTGAAATTCCAAGTTAATTCTTGACCTTTGAAACAGCAGCTGACAGAACAGTCTCACCTCAAGGTCAATTTAGTCGCTGTTCTGGAGGTTTCAATCATATTTCCAAGGTGATCACATATCACATTTCCAGGGTAAAAAATAAACTTTGAACCTCAACTTTATAAAGTTATTCAATATGTTCCGTGATTAAATAGTTGGATTTCTTGTCCCTCCTTGTTCACCTTTTTCTTCCATAATGGTATCTGATTGCACTATGGGTTCTGTTAGCCATTTTAGATGATACTGAATGTATTTGTTGGCAGTGGTTTGAATATCGTCGTTTACCTCAATAAAAGCCAGACACAACCTGGAGTTACCAAGGTTTGGCAGCGGCAACAGTGAAAAAAGGTCAAATCTGTCTTTTGGGGGATGGGGTTGTTCCAGAGAGTGAGGGCAAGTGGAGGACGATCCGAGGGAAGTTCCTGGCTATAAATGCTGCCAGCATGAGCTGTGCTTGTCCTCGCAGCCCCAAAGGCCTCTCGCCTGCAGCACACCTGGCCGACGGCACCACTGACCTCATTCTGGTCCGAAAATGTTCACGCTTCCATTTCCTCAGACACCTCCTCCGACACACCAGCAAAGACGACCAGGTACAACTCAGGGCAAGATAATAAATCGGTTTAGGGCTGCAACAAATAATATTTCCAGTGTTGATTAATATTACAGTTATTTTCACAACTAATTGTTTAATTGTATTGTCCCTAGAATGTCATAATATATTGGAAAATGCCCTTAATAATTTACCAGGCGTCTTTTTAATTTCTTGCTCAGTCCAAAACCCAAAGATATTCTCATTAATATGAGATATGAAAAAGCGAAACAGTAAATCTTCACATTTAATAAGCTGAGACCAGAGAGTGTTTGACTTTTTTTGAAAACTGAAAGGATTCATCAACTATAATAATACTAATTTATTAATCAACTAATCACTGCACCTCTAAAGTCAGTATTCTGGTTTATGGTCTCTCCACATAATGGTATGATATCTCAGTCCACCAAAGACTGAATCCTCTAGTTATTTCTGTTTTCTCGATTAAACACTCTGAATTGATCCAGATCCCAGCACCTGGTATAGTTACACCTGTTTCCTCCAGACTTTCCTCACTGTCTCTTTCTTCCCCCTTGTCACACAGTTTGACCTGACCTTTGTTGAGGTCCACCGAGTGCGGCGATTCCGCTTCACGCCACGTCACTGCCAAAGCGACTCGGATCTGGAGCTGGACCTGCAGGAGAACAGCAAACGCCAGATATTCAGCCAGATCTGCCGAGACCACCCGGCTTGTGGCTGTGCCCCCCCCTACAGCAGCTGGAACTGCGACGGCGAGATCCTGACCCACACAGCCATCGACGTCAGGTACCACGACCCTCTACGATTTTCTGACTTTGCAGTTTTCAAATATTTTAACCGAGTTTAAATTTCTCTTAAAAACACCCTTTCCTTTCTTTTTTCCCCCAGAGCGCACTGCCAGTTGATCAAGCTGTTTGCACGAGGGATCGAAGAACCGGCAGTGTTCGAGGATCTCACCAACCCCTGTGCAATATAGGCCCGTGCCTCCATTATTCCCTGTCAGACACTGGAGTCGTCTCTCTGTTTTCAGCCGCTGCCTACGTCACTGCTGCCACCGTCGTCACGCAATATTCGTCACATCCTTCACCAGGAGACTCGGCAGGATTTGCTGTGGCAGAACTTTACTTTCTGGGTCTGAAAGTCCAAAATAAGTTTCCTTAAATCGCCCTGAACATTTTTTAAATGTATTCCCTGGAAAGTAGCAGCTTATTTTAGGAAACAATCAAAAATTATAGACCCGGAGAGTAAAGATTGACCCTCAGATTTTGGATTTGTTGTGGGTGACACTGTTGGTGTTTTGGTGTGAACAGCTGAATGGTGTCTGGCACCTGATGTATTTTTAATATTGAACTCCAGTCCCGAAACTGAGACCTGCTCTGTATGACTGAATCTTGGTGTCTTGAGGTAACAGATGTCGCCGGTAACATTAAACTAATGTCCAACCAGAAAACAACTTCTATAATCGTAAAAAGGTCAAAGCAACATGGCACCATTGATTCATTGCATGGCTGCGTTGCCCTGCATTGCACTGCCTGTAATATGGTGTGGAGCGCTGAAGTCCGGTTCTAAGCTCAAGTCTGGTCTCTTTTTGTCTTTGCTCAGACTTGTTTTGAGCCACTTTGGTGTTTTTGACAAGAACTCGTCTTAGAATAGTTTTAGACTTGTCTCTGTCATGTGGGTGTTTTGACCTAGACTTGTAATGAGTCACTGTCACACAAGTAGCTGCCCTAGGACTTGTCTCTGTCTTATGGTCGTTTCGAATTGGACCTCTCTCGATCTTGTGTCCGCTTTGACTCGGCCTTGTCTTTGGGGGTTTTGACCTCGATTTGTTTCCATCTCAGCCACTAGTCAGATGTCGGGGTCTTGTCTCAGACTCTTGACTTGTCTTGACCGACTCCGGCTTTTGACTTGATCACAAAACTGCTCAGACTTAGACTTGTCTAGGACTCAGTTTAGGTGGGATGTTGATAAATGTCTATATTCCCTTTTGTATTTGTAATTTTATTTTTCCACAGTCCTTACTCCTCCTGTACTCAAGTCCCATCTTAATCTAGAGAAGCTTTTTTATTATTTTGGAAGCATCTAGACTTGTGATTGTTTTGACTCCGCTTGTTCTTGGTTACCAGCTAGTCTCAACTGTACATGCAGTCTTGAACTTGACTGAAATTGTCTGCTGATAATTGTGTTTTGTTTCTGTTTTTTTTAAAAATGTATTTATAATGGTATTTTTCCACATTCTATCGTAGTGCTGTAGTAGTTAAGTTCAGTCTCGGTCTTATTTATGGTCTCATTTTTTCTGTCATCTCAGACCTGTCTCTGCCTTCTGGGTCCGTTGACTTGGACTTGTCTCTGACTTCTCTTGGACTCAATTCAAGTGGAACATAGAGTTTTTGTATCTATTCAGCATATAAGTAGATTAGAAACTGCCTCGTAAATGTTAGCTTATTTGCACTTTTTAAATAGTTTTAATTATTTTAAATACTCAAAAAAAATATTGCGTATTTGGAATTATCTGTTACATGTTTTAAGGATGCCAGACACCTGCCAGGTTCGTGTGATCACCGGGGGTCAGGGGCTGATTGACATTCATGAAAAGTAGAAAGTAAATGTCATGCGCATGGTCAGTACTTGAAGGGGGAAAAGCATCTCCATGTTTCCCCATGTTTCCATCATTTCTCAGGAAGTCACCTGAGCTCAATCATAGCTATGAAATAGTATTTTTACATATTAATTCCCAGCAATTTAAAAAAAAAAAATTTAAAAAAAAAAGAAAAAATCTCACTCTCATCTTAGTCAAGAAAATGTTGTCAGTCAAGCTGGTCGTGGCTGAGTAGGCTGAACAGCGCACACATGAATGTGTGTCATTCAATCTGCTGTCTCTGCCCAATATGCAAATGAACGCAGTCGGCGCAAACGCGCAACACGTAGGAAGTCATCTGAAAAATTACCGCTTTAACACCAAACAAACTGTGCAGATATTCTGTCTTCAAAAAGAGCTGAAGTTGTAGCTGTAGCTTCAAGTTTCTCTGTGTGGTCGGACGTCCTGAACTGGTCCGTTGGGTTCATTTTGTTTTTATAAAACCTCAAGATAATCATCTGAACCCTCCACAAATCAAAAAAAAGATTCAACAGACAACACAAATATATTTCGCAAACAAAAGCATTTAGAACTGTTTTGTGTTGTTTTTTTTTTTTTCTTTTTCACACATTCAAGTTTCAGAAATATGAAATTTGGATGTTTTTAACGTTCCCCACGACATACACTACATGGCCAAAAGTATGTGGACAGCTGAAAACTGCAGTGTGATAGTTGAACATCTTGTTCCAAAACCATAGGCATTAGTCTGCGGCCGTAACAGCCTCCACTCTTCTGGTTTCCCACTTTTGACAAGACTAGTCAACCTGGCTGCAGACATTTGCTCCCATTCAGCCACAGAACGCACTAGTGAGGTCCAGCACTCATGTTGAATGGTGGGGCCTGGTTCACAGTTGGTGTTCCAGTTTGTCCCATAGGTGTTGGAAGGGGTTGAGGTAAGGTCTTTATGGATCTGGCTTTGTGCATGAGGACATTGTCATGTTGAAATAGGAAAAATATGTTGTTCCCAACCTCTGGGTCTTTTTCAGGCTTTTCTCTTGTGAAGTGTTTGGATAAATTCATGTTGTAAAAATTCAAATAAAACAGTCGGATCTGAATTGCTCACGGCAAATAGACATATTTAACCTGTGTGAGGGGTCACAAGTTGGCATAGCCTTGTTTTAGGAGGACACAGGCCAGAAAGGTTGGGAACCGCTGTATTTAGAATATGGACACATACTTTTGGCCATGTAGTTCACTTGTTTTTTTTTTTTCTTTTTGCCGAGCCCAAAAAGAGAACTGCTTTCGTACAAATGAATCCATCTAACTGTGAGAAATGAAGATTATGTCACTTCTACAGATTAAAAAATAATAATAATAATAAAATAGCGCATTTTATTGTATTAGTGGAAGGTTCGGGTTATTGATTTGAAGTTTTATGAATCCTGGTTGTGTTTGGAACAAAGCTGCTCTGTAAAGTCCAGCGTTGATATGCAGCCATCTGCTCAGACATTTACATGGTCACTATAGACTCTCTTTTTCATGTTTGAATCACTGTAGTTTCTTTTATTTTATTTTTTTTTCATTTTAAATGTTCACAGTGGACAGCTCCGAGCATGTTGTAGCCTGATGTTTACTTGCTCTGTAGCCGCTGCTCACTGTTTCCACAGGGTTAATTTTTTTTAGAAAATACAATCTACAGGGAGCAGCATTCATCTGATAACATTCAACACTTCATGTCCATCTATAGTGTTACCTTACTAATATTATTACTACTAATAATAATCCAAATAATTAAAATCATATTCAATTTTCACTTTTAACTTTGACCTGGAGACAAATCGGACAGGAAGTGGAGTATCGACACTGGACTGTCAGGCTGTAGATGCTGTTTGTTTGTTTGTTGACCAGCAGTCCTGTTTCCTCCCTGCTGATATCGAGCTGGACTCAAACTGACGGAGGAGGGGAACCAGTAGCAGCTCAAGGTTATTTCAAAACACCGATCAAACACCCTTCGGCTTTCTCCTTTATAATCTGACCAAATACCAGCCGGGGTTTCATGATGTAGCTGTTTGTCTGTGATAGTTGTAGCTCAGCCTACAGGTCTTCAAGGGGGTGTGTGTGAGTTTGTGTGTCTATATCTATATATATATGTATACATAATAGACCCAGTCCTGAGTCTCAGAGCCTCGGTTAATGGTTGCTGAGTGGAAACTGGTAAATTAATTTTGCTTGTTTGCTTGAACTAGTCGGTGCTGGAAGCTGGAGAAGTAGTAAATACTTGGCGAGCTACTGTAGCTGGTGAGCTAACCGCTAACATGGTATTTAGCCAGGAACAGTTGGCCCTAGTTAGCCATGATAGCCCAACGAGCAAGCTAAGTTGCTGACAGGCAGTGGCAAAACTGTCCTGCCATAATAGCTAGCTGGCTTGCTACTAAGGTGGCACATCGAAATTCATCTTGGCGTCTTCCTGGAAAAAGGCGGTACTAGATGCTTGGTGACGAAGTGACATCTCGCAGGGCTAGTTGGTGAACAAGCTAAAGGCTAACTCTCTGCTGGCATTTTGTCTTGGGATTTTAAATCATTTCATTCAATAAAAAGCTGGTGAATAGGGTGGAGAAGCGCTGTCCAGTTGGCGAGCTTGTTAGCTCGGTTCTTAACAGGACAATAAATTCACAGTTTATTCGAGAGACATATTTGTCTAATAACTCTCTTTAAACCACGTCCGTGTTTATAATCCGACAGAGGAGGTTAAATAAAACTGGATGGTGACACGACGCTAATTAGCTGTGCTAAAGCTCAAAAGTTCAAAATCCATGCAGCTTTAATTATTTCAGCTTCCTCGTGGGCCGTATTTACCAGCAGCTACAGTCCTGATTAGTTTCAAGTTGGAGGTACCAGGACTTATGACGCTACAGTATCGCTCACTTGGTTTACAAAAAAAAAAAAAGGACTACACAAGCATCCAAAACCCAGTGGCAAAAAATGCAAGGTTTTCTTGTTCTTCACATTCTGCCGACCCGCTTTCACCCCGGTTAGCGGCTAGCATGTTAGCTCTGTCGTTAACCAGACAATAACTTCACACAGTCGGCGCAGGGAACCTGTGTCATATCATTTTCAGAGACTTATCCACATCAAGGCCAGCGGCGCTAAGAGGTTTTGAATGCGGTCGGTGAACTCTACAATTCAGTTCACTCCCATCAGTGAATCCACCGATCGCAGAAACTACTGAACCTTGCTGATATAAACGCTGGCATGACCGAGACCTTTTCAGAAAGAGTTAAATATGTGAAAACGTAGATTGTAACTGAGCAGGTAGAGTTACAGATGTCAGCGAATCGTGAGAACAACTCTAGTGTTGTGATCGGTGTTTTGCAAACGTGTCGAATGAAGGAATCGTTTTTTGTTTTTTTTAGCACATATTGATCTTAATTTGTTTTTCTGATTAATCATGTATTCTCTTAAGTGAAAAGAAACCCAAACGTGATCTTTTTTGTTCCCAGAGTCCAAAGTGTTTCTTCAAAGCTCTTTCTTGAGTGTTTACTGAAGAAATGAATGAAGGAATCTCAGTTCTGTGAAGCATTTGTCGATCCCAGTTTAAAGCCTCTCCTGTTAAACAGGGAATATTTTTCTTTTCAAAACTGTAGTTTAATCTGACACTGAAACTTATTGTTTTGATTTAATCGGTCGACCTCTGGCTGTAATCTGAGCTGTAACTGATCTTAACCTTCTGCTGTAGCTGTTGCATTATCAGGAATTAAAAACATGTTCAAATCTTCTTCCGTGTGCACATTAATGATTATATTCACAACATCAGACCACTGAATACATGTGTCAGTAACTTTGTACGAAATGTGTCTCCAGTTTTTATTTATTTATTTTTATTTTAGAAAGCACCATAGCTAATAAGCTATCGGGGTCACTTAGCTCGCTAGAAAACTGAGAGCTGAAATTTTAATTCCCTCTGCTTTTTGTGTACGGAAATTTAAACTATAACGACGATGTCCATCCCGTAGTAACAACAGATTCTGATTGTTTGTGTGTTAAGTCAGTTCAAGGACATAAGCTGTAAAACACAAGCGATGTCAGAAAAATACCCGATCATATTAAATATAATAATTTAAATGAACACACAGAAAGCCTACTTCAAAAAAGTACTGTAAGGCAGCAACCAGCAATTACTTTCCTTATCAATACAGCTGGCAATTATTTTCTGGAATAATGGATTGATTGTTTAATCATTAAAATGTCAGAAAATAGCGAACAATGCCTCAATATTCAATGAAGCCCAAGGTAACATATTCAGATTGCTTCATTTGTTTGTCAAAAGCACAAAAAATGTAGAGTTTGGTGTCATAGAAAACTATGAAACGAGCAAATATTGACGTTTGAGAAGCTGGTACCTGTGCATTTTTGGCCTTTTTTGCTTTATATTTTAAGACATCAGAATTGTTTCCCAAGGGCCCAACAAGAAATTTAATCCAGTTATGATTCAGACTGATGTCGTATCGAGTTCAGGCTGTAATATAATCCAAGCTCAGCTGCTCGCAAGGCTGCGTTTTAGTCTCCGCAACAGTGAAACGAAGGTTTTTGTGTCTTAGGACGTCCTTGAAAAAGAGGTGATGCATCTCAAGGGGTTTATCCTCAGATTAGAAATTTGAAATATATTCTGCTGTCCTTCCCTTCCACCTGCTTTTTAGGGTATATTTTCAATTTGTACATTAAAAAACAGGAGTGGAAACACTGGAGCAAAACGAGGTGGAAGAAAGGTTTGTGTATCAGTAAAAGCAAAATGTGAAAGGGAAACGGAGAAAGTGTCGGTTGCTGCAGTTCAAAGTTCTGTACCTGCTCATTTATATTTGAGATTTTAAGAAAAAAGATATAGGAAATTATGAAGGTTCATAAACGGGCGTCAGTATCCGTCTGAGTTTCCTAGAAAGATTAACAAAAAATTCTCAATTAGGAAGAAAATGTGCCAGAAAGTCGTTGTATTTGACAGGTCTGGTCTGTGAAAATGAGTTAGGAACGTGTTTGTAAGTATAACTGCTGAGCCGGTGACATTTTCTAGCTTGGCGTGTGTTTTATCTGTTGATCATCATCAGTTTGAAAGACAACACTCAAGAATGTTCAGTGCAAATGAAAAAGTACACGTAAGCAGCATATATGTCAATTAAAAGAATATTTACCAAGCGGATCCGTAACGTGCGGCAGCTCAAAGTCCCGAAGGATCTAAATTAAGAATTTTTGTTTTTCTCTCAAGGAAATTCTGATGGATATTCACGTCTGTTTATGACTTAAACTGACAAAATAACAGTGGAAACTAAACCTCTCTCTGTTTCCCTTATAATTAGTCCAAACTGGCGTAGGTCTTTCTTGGAGATATCTTAGTACTTCACAGCTAAATACCAGCTAATTTTTAGGAAATTATGAGGAAACTTTCCAGGAAATTACCTGGAAAATACTGAACCTGTTACCGACTTTAAACTGTGTTTGCTGGAATATTGTTAATGTTTTTAAACAACTGGTCGGAAGCTCTTTAAATGGAGTTTTGCTTTTGTTTTCACTGCGTGGATATCGCCTGCTGTCTGCTGACCGAGGATCAGTTTCTGTGCTCCATCACTGATCCCATCAGCACACCGATGGGGTACTGAGCTCCTGTGTCAGCGTCCCATCTGTCAAGAATTTTCCCACACGAAACCTGAGCTGCGGGTCAATGCTTTGGTCTCTGCGCTGGAACCAGAGTGAAGGCCCCGACGGCCCGCCTGGCGTGTCTGATGGTCGTCTGCACAATGTGGATGGGAGGGAGATCAAACGCTCCGCGGAGCTCGGTGATGAAGACGCAGGCGGACGGACGGCAGATGGTGTTCAGGTCTTCCCTGATCGGAAGGGCTCCGGTGAGGGAGGCCAGGCTGAACTCGTCGGGTGAGGGCCTCATCAAAGAGCTGGAGGGGGAAAATCTGTGAGCTGAAGCGGTGGAGGACGAAGGTGGAGCAGCTCTCTGTGACTCAGCTGGAGGAGACGCTCAGTAAAGAGACAAGGCAGCTGCCGGACGGGGTCGGAAACAAGTCGAACGTGTCCAGGATCACCCCCTGGCTCGCGCAGTCACTACTCCCCATGCAATGGGCCCCTCAGTAGCTGACTCAATAGTGAGCAGGAAACCGATTTGTCGGAAACTTGCCGATCATCGTCAAAGTAGTGCACGTGTCACAGACACTGCTATTTTTTTGATTCAGTAGTGGAATTTCAGAGGGAACTGTATAGTGGATAAATTTAAAAATTTATTTATTTATTTTATTTTATTTTATTTCTCGAAATTTGGCACAAACGTCCACTCTGACCTACGGATGAACTGATTAGAACTCGGCGGTCAAAGGTCAAAGATCAAGGTCACTGTGGCCTCACGAAACGCATTTTTGGCCGTAACTCCGGAATTCATGCGCTAATTATGACAAACTTTCACACAAATGATAAAATGATGAAGTGAATGCCTTTTTATATCCAAAAGGTCAAAGGTCAATTCACTGTGCCGTCATAATCTGTAAAAACGCTTCCTGATCATTATTAAACGCCATAACTCAGGAACAGAAGGGGAGATTGTGACCATATTTCACGTTTGGTCAGATACCGAAGTGGTGACGCTAATCTTCTCTGAAGCTAAACATCCAGATTTGAAGCATTGTCATCTGTCACGGCTACAACATTTTTGGTTCCTCAGCTTTATCGGCCAAGCCTGTGAACACATACAAAGAGTTTGACTGTTTTATTTTTTGTTCGTCTCAATGAACTTTCACGTTAATACAGTAGACATACAGCAGAACAGGAACACCAGCGTTTAACAAAGTCTAGTCAAATCGGTTTTATTTATATGTCCCTAAATCACAGCTCAAGAAGTCTGTTTCCACTGCATTTTGCTGCATTTTTGTTTCCATCAACAAACCAGCTCTACCACCACTGCCAAGCATAAAAAATTTTTTTCTGTAATTTCCAGCATTTCCACTCAGGTTTTAAATTAAAAAAAAAAAAAAAAAGGTTGATGGAAACACATTTATTGTCATTTAATGTCATCTAAGTTAATGTACAAGAGAGCGACGCAAAGAAATCATAGAGGGCAACGTATGAGTCCGGTTATCAGGTAACGCTGAACCCAAAAAGAAGCAAATGCCCTCAAATAAAGCTCTGTGGTCAAATTCTCCACTGAGGACGGTCACAGTGGAGCAAACAGAAGCACAAGGCACAGCAGTAAAACGATATAAACGTGAGTTTGAGGATCAATACTCCATTGATGTGAGGATGATTTCATGTTGAGCAAACAGCAGGCAGCTCTCACAGGTGATTAGAGCTCATTAAGGAAGTCCGAGCCATAACTTAATTTAAGATTTCAGGAAGTTTGCAGACCCACGCCGCGGCTGGAAAGTCTGAATCCAAGCTCAAGATGTTGACACGGTAAATAATCAGACCAATAAAATCAGATGGAGGTCTGTCGGAGGGTCGATACCCGAGGCGCTACAAAAGGAGGCGGCGTGGATCCTGACACACAGTCTGTGGGTCCGATCTGGTCTGACCTGGTCTCTGAGCAGGATCTGTCAAGGTGAGTCCCTCAAATTGTTTTTGCTGAGAAAAGCTTGTCACTTTTTACATTTGTTTAGGGCAGGGGTCAGCTTGTTCAGCGGGGAGCCAACAAAGTTGTACAGGCACGTTGGAAATGCAGCCTTTTTAAAAAAAAAATTTAAATTTTAAAGCATTAATTTATTTATTTATTTTTGCTTTTTACAATAAATCAGATTCACTAAAGCTTGTTTTAGGGTGGTAGCTGAGGGCAGATGATTTGTTTTAACCTATTACTAACAGTTTAATATAAAAAATGACCAAAAAAAAGGCTCATATAAGGCTGCAACCAACGATTATTTTTCATTTCATAAGCTGTTGATTATTTTCTCAATTAATACTTTTCTCGATAAAATGTCAGAAAACAGTACAAAAAAGGCCTTTTGGTAATTTCTCGTGTTGTCAGACTAACTTTGCAAAACCCAAAGATATTCCGTTTACTGTGACATGAAACCAGGAGGAGCTGTTTGCTGTGACTAAAATGAATATTCGCTTATCAAAAATGCTGCACATGCAGATTAATTTTCTGTCGAATGACAAATCGATCGATCGACTAACAGTTTGAGTTGCACTACGAGACTTAAACTGTAATTGACAGGTTATCCACACTCATTAAACATTGAGCTGTTTCATTTATGGTTGAATGAAAATGTTTTTATTGTTTTGAAAATCGTCATCATTAGCCATTTCTTGTAGACTGCTACCCATCATTGATTATATTTGTTGGTACAAGGTCATCTTTATTGGGGGTTTCACAAGTCTCTTATTTACACTGTTACCTGCCGTAGAGTAATGTACAATTAGGCAAAAGCTTTGATGCAAACATCGAAAGGGAGAACTTCAACTTTCATTCAGGGGGGCAGATATTTCTGTTGGGGAAGCTGAAACTGGATGAATATAAAAAAAAGTAACATGGTTAGACATTTTTCCTGAGAGAAAGATACTTTTGTTTTCTACTCCAGCACACCTGAGCCACCCAACTGCTAAGATTACAGGTGCAATCTCTCAAACTTTCTAAGAGCATCTTCTATCTAACGGGATAATTTTCCAACACTGCGGGGATCTGCTCCCATTCGGCCACAAAAGGCATTAGGGAGGTCCGGCGCAGATGTTGGGTGATGAGGTCTGGCTCAAGGTTACACTTTCATCCCAAAGATGTTCGGATGGGGATCGAGGTCAGGGCTATCTGCAGACCAGTCAAGTTCTACAGCACCAAACTGGGGGAAAAAAAAAAACATTTCTTATGGAGCTGGCTTTGTGCACAGAGGCAGTGTCATGTTGAAACAGGAAAGGGACAAACACAAACCGTTGACACAAAGCTGCAAGATATATATATATATATATATATATATATATATATAGACACACAGACTCACACACACCCCCTTGAAGACCTGTAGGCTGAGCTACAACTATCACAGACAAACAGCTACATCATGATGAAATGAAACCCCTTGGTCAGATTATAAGAAGGAAAAAAGGAAAAGTTTGATTGGTTTTTTTTTGAAATAACCTTGAGCTGCTACTGGTTCCCCTCCTCCGTCAGTTTGAGTCCAGTTTGAGTCTAAAATATTACCTTCATGCTGTAGCGTTGGGATTTCCCTTCAGTGACACTTAGAGGACTAAACCAAACCGTGAAAAATAGACCCGGATCACATGTACACTAAAGGCTGTGTTTGTCTGTTTGAAGGTTTGAAAAATCAACTCGTCTCCTCAGGAAATCCTCGTCTTCATCATCCTCATGATGCCGTCCATCAGTGTGTCTCAGGTGTTCCTGCTGTCAGCCCTCCTCCACCTCGCCACATCACTTCCTGTCAGGTAAAGCGTCACAGACGCTGCTGAAAAGTCTTGTGTATGTCTGGGCAAAGAAATCCCTTCACGATTCCTCTAAATATGGTAACACATTCCACTTACACATTTTATTTCATAGCAACGATTGATTTGAAATAAAAAAGATGGATTAAAAAAAAACTGTAAACTTTTTAACTTTTTAAGATGTCTACTGCATGTTACAGAGAAATTCTCTCTTTGTTCCATTTTTATTTTTGCCTTCCTCTCCTGTATTTATGTGCCAAATCTTTTTTTTTTTTTTTTTGAAAAGGTTTATTTTCTTTAGATTTGCATTTTAAAGTATTTATGCTATTTTTCTGTCTTTTCTTATGTTTTGGGTGCATCATGTAAAGCGCTGTGAATTGCCCTTGTGAATGAAATTTGCTATATAAATAAACCTGCCTTGTCTTTGAATGCTGTCCTGTGGCCTCAGGGATGAAGCTGAGGTCAGACACCTGAACGCACCTTGGTCTCTGTCAGGGATGAATTCTGCAGACACTCCGCTTGAGGCCAGACTCTGGTAAATTTACACACAAAACAAAAAAGATAAATCAATAAATTACCTTTTACACATTTTGGTTAAGAAATGAATCCTCTCTTCCGTGTGGCGTTCATAGGCACAAATGCTGATCGTCCCTTAAAGCTGGTATAATCAATATTTTTATTGAAATAATGTATCAAATGACAATGTGAAAATAATGATATGTGAAAGGTGTTCACGGTCATGAACGTACAGAAAAATATCACCGGAGCTTCATAGTGCGTTTCAGTTCGTTTAGCTCTCTGGTTCACCCTCACCGCAGCAGACAGATGCTTCCAGTGGAAAAAGATGTAAAACCAACTGTACAGTACCTGCTCCGCAGCAAAACAGCAGACAGTTACAGTCAGAGACCAGCTGGTGAACACGGTGAAGCGTTTAGCAGCTAAAGAGCCAGATGTTTCCCTCAGGAGCTGGTGGAGACCAAAAACAGAGATAAAAGAGAGGGAATACTGGACTCTTCAGGTGGACTCAAGGATCGTTTTTTTCTGTAACTGCTGGATGTGTACCTAACTGCTCAACATATCAACTTAAAAGGTGATATGTCATCATATGTCATTTCCGCTGCCCCGAAGTGGCCAAAAATCAGTTATTGCTGGTTTAACTTTACTCCAAATTTAGGAGGAAAGTTAAACCAGTATTACATATATTCTGAATCATATTCGTTGCAGCTCCTCACTGAAGCTCTATAATGTTTCCATTGAGTGAAACATTCCAACAGACTCCATGTTTTTTTTTTTTTTTTTTATGGCTTCCTCACCCTATCAAATAGATGTATTCTTCATACCTGCTGAATCGTTTTAGACACATTTCCCATAAATTCAGCCAGACACACATCCCAACATAGTCTCAAGTGTGTAGGCAAAAAGCCAAAAACATCTTCTGATTAAGTATCGTTTGAATGTTGTAACTGCACTTGATAAATCATCCTTTCAGTGTTCAGGCACCCTTTTTTTCTCTTGAGCTAAGTTTCAAATTGCTGTGTAACTAACATTAGTAAATCAGCCCACCAACTTTATGACTTTTCTCCTCTTCTACAACTTTTACTGTAGGTTTGAGCATTTAGCAACATCCCATAATTATCGCTTCTGGCCAAAGTGGCCGCTGTTCAGCAGAAAGTGTACAATCTCACTTAAAAAAAAAAGGTTGCTTTAAATAAGAGTTTGAAGAAAGTTGGAACATACAGTGTGAGTTTGTAAAGATGGAGAGAGGAGACCTGACTGCTGTTTTAAGAAAGACTTGAAAAATTGTGAACCTGTCCTTGAAGGAAGACACTGAACCACAAATTCAACTTGTGATGTGGGGAAATAAGACAGATAAATAGGTTTTTTTTTTGTTTTGATAAAAGCATCTCAAATTCAATCTGATGTTGATCCTTATTGATCTAATTACCGATGTGACTGTGTTTCAGGCAGCTGCTGTCTGCAGGCCTGGACCGCAGGAGGCAGCTGGGAGACATCGAGTTCTCCAACAGATACGCAGAGTTCCTGCGATCTAAAGCCAAACACAGCTCCGTCTGCGCTTTCCTGCGCCGCATGCAGAGCGTCAAGAAGAGGTGTGAGGCTTCAGACACATGATAACAGCTGAGCTACAAGTTATAAGAACAGTGATACAAGTTATATGTCCCCGTCACCTTGTCCACAGAGGAGAAGAGAGATGTTGATAAAAATGATGATATGTTTATCCAGGATGTTTTAACGTATAACGGTACATTCACAGTAATGATACTTTACTAGCAGCGTGTGATTAGGAGTCTTGGGCTTTGCTTCTCAGGCTACAGCTCTACCTTCTGATTGGTGGAGACTGTACCTACAGACATTACTCATGGCCATAAAAACAATCAAAAACGTGTTTTTCCAGTAAAAGAAAATGGTGCTTTAATATATTATATTATCGTACGTTACAATTTATAATCAGTATTCTGCTAAAACGATAAGGCACCCAAGGACATTGCTCTTTGTAGTAAAGGAGCAAATACAATATTTGTTTATCATAAAATATCAGTTCTCCATTTACAAAAATATTTAACTAGAATTAGTGCATTAAATTATTTTTTAAACTACTATTAATTTGGATAGCTCAATAACCAATTCCATTATAATACATCATTTAATTTTATCTTTCGTATTTCTAAATATATAAATACAGGAACTATCACTCACATATTTGTTTTTTTTGTCCACAGTGGGGTGGGAGGGGACATGGAGAGGGTCAACCTGCTGCTGAAACAGTACATGTGTCCGCCCATCTACAACAACTGGCCGACCGACCTGTAAACAACACACAGCAGAGAAAGAGAGAGAGAGAGAGATTAACTCTGATGTGAGAAGGACAAACATGTTACTGATGTTCTGAATAAAGCTCTTTATATGCAGCTGTTATCATATTTAATATGTAAACATGGATATATTTGTTATTAAAAGAAGTTTTAAAAATTGGTTTAGGTGTTTAGTGTATTGGGTAACTATTCACACCATTTATACACTACATTCAGTTTGATAAGTGGATAGCAACAAGGACTTTTATAATGAGTTATTGATCTCAGTGAAAGACTGAGACTAAAACAAGACCAGAAGTCTAATCGAGAACAAAATTTGCCTTGAAGGTGGCGCTAGATGAAGGTTCACGGGGTCATTAAAATTGAAAAGGGTTCATCCTCTGGATCCTAAAGATTAAGCCAATAACATTTGATTAAATTAGCATGCTAAAAAACGTCAGTTAGATTAGCGTAATCAGATATTTCCCACTCATCATAAACTGCATGAATAGCACTTGCTCTGAAACACACCTTTCTCCATGTATGCAGGCATTCATAAAACAAATACCTGCATTTACAAAAGATATATCTTTTGCGCCCCTAAAACAAATTTTTGGAAGTCATGCTAGTTTGTAATGCTATAGTAACATCCTGTTTTTCAGAAACCAATTTACACATTACTAAAGTCTCTAAGACATTTTTAAAATTTGAATCGTGCAATCCAATTAAGTAAATCACTAGGTTGAATCTAGCTAGTAGTTACTAAGAACATAGGAGGGATGTTGGTTCAACCAAATCAGTAGTCAAATCATTTTGAGGACAGTCACACTGTAGCGTGAACACTTGAACAAGGTCATAGACAAACATCACCATCCTCAGCCCTTAAAATAAATAGGTTTCAGATATACAGCATATGCTAATAATTTCTCCAGAACCCATCTGAATCCAGAATCCATCTGAAACTCCCTCAATGCTGTTGAATACAGAATAATAACAGCATTTTTTGAATCAAAAGAAAATGACCCTCATGCAAGAACCTATCTTATCGTAGATTTTGTTCTTATCCTTAACCTGCCTCTGGTCTCTCCTTCTCTGAAGTTTAATTTCCTATAAGCCCTGGAAGTTCAGGGGCTAAGCGACACGGTTTTAGAGAAGAGGTGAGTCCACGAACGAGTCGAGGGGACTCGGTGACTTCGGACATGTCTGTAGTTACAGAAGAACAGAGAGGACTGAAAGTTGTGGAGGTGTTGAGAAACCAGATATTACAAATAGAAAGTTGAAAATAGGGGATTTTTTTCTGTGCGCACAAAGTAATCATTGTTTTGCTTTGTCAAAATTGCAAAGGTTTATAAAATAGTAACAATAAAAAAAAACACACTAAGTGAATAGAAAAATGCACAAATACAAATGTGCAAAATGTCCTATGTCCAGTGTCATGTGATTGAAGAGATCGTGAGGAAGCACTGGGATGCAGAGTCTCGAGTGTCATGGCAAGAGATTGGGTGACGTCACGCGCAGTTGCCGGGTTAGCAAAGGGGAAATGGGAAAGAGCGACCAAGATGGCATTTGAGAAATCTCTCATTATGTCGTTTGGACATAGCTCCACAGCTAACAGTTCAATGTCTGCGCTGCAGAAATGTGCTTTTACAGTAATGTGACCAGTTTTCTTCTGCTCTGTTTTATCGATGGTAGCGATGGGATCTCGATTATTATTATTTCTGCAGGGGCCTCCGTTGTAATCCATTTCACTTTCCCAAGGAAATCCACAATATGGGTTTCTGGTGGGGTACATGAAAGAGCACAGGATATCCTCGGATCTAAGACCTGCCTCCTTCTTCGTACCACTTGTCAGTGTACTTATTTTATTTTTTTATATCATCAACCTGAGACAGATATGAGGGGGCAAGCCCATTTATAGTTTTTATGTCATTATACCACCTCAAAGTCCAATCTGGCATGGATAGGGAGCCAATGAAGGGAAGTTAAAATTGGTGTAATGTGGTCAAATTATCTGGATTAATTCAAGTTCTCACTGTGCCATTCTGAACCATTTGAAGATTCTTAGTAATAGCACATGTCAGGCCAGGAAAAAAAAGAAAAGAAAGGCATGAATCAGGATTTTCAGCATCTGCCACAGACAGAAAAGACCAAATTTTAGAGGTGGAGGATCAAAGGTAACACCCAGGTTCTTGGAAGTCATACTTTGAAAAATCACATAGTTGTCGAGAGTTGCTGTTACTTACTAGTTCAAACTAGCAGCACTTTTGAAAATAGTGGAGTCTGGCTGATCAAGGTGTGCTTTCTCAAGTAAAGGTTTAACCATAGCGGTTTTAAAGCTAGTGGGACCAGTGCCAGTAGTCAATGATAAATGAACATTATTCAGCACTGTAGGTCTCAAAACTGGCCAGAGATCTTTGGAGAGTTTAGCTGGCAAGAGGTCGAGAAGACAGGTAGGGGGTTTAGAAGCCAACAGCGAGGGCTGCTTTTGAGTAAGTTTGGCTACAGTGTCAAAAAGCAATCTCGGATTGTGTTTATTGTTACTGATTAAGAGGAAAATGCTGGTCCAGCAGTGTGTACTGTAGGTCAGTGTACACTCGTGCCAATGGAGGAAGAGAGCTTCTGATTTTGATTTGCGCCATTTGTGCTCCATTCTCCTCCAGGCCTGCTTCAGAGGATGTGTTTCCACAGTAAACCAGGGTGTGGACCTCTATGACCATCTAGTATTGGCAGTTGGAGGTGCAGGCGAATCCAGGAGACTAAGACAGAGCTGTGTTTAATTCACTGGTTCAATTTTCACCAGGGCCTGTCGCTGCAGTGAAAGGAGCCAGGATCACACGAAATCACTCAGCAAGAGCAGTTAAAGTTGAGGGACCAATGTGTCGAGTGGTAAATACAGTTGAACAACCGTTACAAGGACAAGATAGTGTTGTTTCGAATTTGAAGAAAGTGGTCAGTAATAACAGAAGTGATGGAAGAAACAGTCAGCCTAGACACCTTTATCCTGCAAGATGAAATTAAATTTAATTCAATTTCGTTTTTATAGCGCAAAATCATAACAGATGTTATCTCAGAGCACTTTTCACAGAGAGCAGGTCTAGACCGGGCTCTTTATAGTTATATTTACAGAGATCCACCATTCCCCAATGAGCAAGGACTTGGTGACAGCGGCAAGGAAAAACTCCCTTTTAACAGGTAGAAACCCTTGAACAGAACCCGGCTCATGGTGGGCGGCCGTCTGCCCCGACTGGCTGGGTCAGAGTCAGGTTGAGACTGTTACCACTGCAGTGAGTAGGTTCATGCACAAACTGGGTAAAACCAAAAGTGTCAATAAGTGCCAGAAAGGCTTTACTGAGAGAGGGTCACAGGTGAATGTTGAAGTCACCAATAATTAGAATCTCGTCAATGTATGTGAAAAGACCTGCGGTAAATTCTCCAAATTCTTCTAAAAATTGTGAATAAGGGCCAGGTGGTCTGTAGAGTGCCACAAGGTGAAATGGTCAGAGTCTGTCGTCCTGGAGAGGGCAAGTCGTAGCAGATGGAGATAGTTTTAATACTACAGCTTCTAAAGAGTTAAAGGTAACGTCATGATTGGAGGTTAAACTGAAAATAAAGACCCAAACTTGTTTAGTAGCCCGAGCAACATGTGGATAGTTGCAGTCAGGTAAGGAAGCGTCATTTAGTGGTAAGAGAATATTAGGTTTAAACCATGTTTCACATAAACCAATCATATCCAGATTATGCTGAAGAATCAAGTAATTTATCAGTGAGGCTTTAGTAGATAGTGATCTGCTTTTTAAGAAACCAAATTTGAGGGTCTTGTCTATGTCTTGTCTATGCTGGAGTTGTAGTAGTAGGTTGATCTGTAAAGCTACTGGTAAATCTGGCCTCATGGTCTGGATGGACTTATTTTCTAGACTAGTGGACTCCAAAACCGCACTTCCTAAAAATCAACAGGCTGAATGCACAGAAAGAATTGGTCACAATCGGTCACAAATAAGGATCTTATATGACTTCCTAACAAATGAACATGCTTGTTATGTTTTTATGACTGGGAAAAGTCCACTGCAGCCATAAAGCCGAGTAGATAAGCAGAGACCAGAGACAGACAAAGATCAATTCAGACGGGACGGACGTAGGCATGGACGTGGTTCATCCGCACTTCACTGCGAGGACCTCCTTCAGCTTTCTACTGCTGATCCTGCTTCAAACGTCGGCTGAGGCCACGAACAGTGAGTGCTGAACTTCTGCTGCTCCAGTTTTTGTTTATCTGACTGATGGTGTCACCTAACAGAAAGTGATGGGCTCAGTAACTGTCAGACCACTACTCCCGCTGTGTAGATGCAGATAAATATCGTAAAAGCGGAATAAAAACACTGGAAAAAAAGGAAGTAGTTTGACATGGAAGCAGCGCAGTCGAAAGCGTACGCAGACAGTCCGGAGAGGTGGGGGGTGGAGACAGACAGTTATTTGTATAACACTAACTGCTTTGTTTATTCTAGATAGTTTCATACTAACTTCCCCATTTTCTTCAGTTACACTACAACGGCAATAACTCGGTAACACTTAACCCCGCCAGCGATTTACAGTGTGGTTTTGTTGTACGAATCTGCTACCAATAAAGAAGTCACTGGCTTTCCCTGGTACTTAACAGCCGCAGAAGAAAACAAGACTATGAGGAACAAAGGTGTCACGATTGGGCATTTTAGTGGAAAGGAGAAATAATATGTAATAGAGTATTTTTGTAAATACTGGCTGAGTCATCACAGTAATAGGAAACAAAAGTGAAGTTGGGGAAAAATGGTCAAATTATGCCCGTGCAGACAAAAGCTGTTGGGGCAGATAACAGCCGCCTTTATACTGCTGTGGCAGAGACACCCTCCATGTTTCAGTGGATTACGTAACTAGTGTTTCCTCCCGCTCAGACCGACGTGTTGGCAGTGGGTCACACTCAGACCTCTCCAAAATCACCGCCGGCACAGCACAGATAACCACTTCATTTACATTTGTCCAAAACTCTGGAGTTTGACTGTAACTGGCCTGGCGTGTCAGCCTGTTTCGTTGGTTTGTTTTGAGATTTAAGGGCTGCTAAAGAACTTGTTCAGTTGAGTAAAAGAGCATTGTCAGTACATTTACTCTGTAAATACTCTCTGTAAATACTGTACTTAGCACTTTTGATTCAAAAGTTGTAATTCAATAATATTACATACATCATTCTGAAATAGGCCATTCGGCAAAATGAATTCTTCACTTTTGGTGCTCATTTTTCAGCTTTTTCCCTTTAATTGGTCAACCGTCTGTATGTTTCCCTCTCAGATCATGTCTTCCCTTCCCCTTCACACGAGTGTTGTCTGTACCATTGCCCTCGATGGTTGGACCTGGGGCTTAGAGTTATGGTTAGGTGTTGTGTAGTTATTGGGAAAATAGTAAGGTTCAGTTGAGGTTAAGCAGAGCAGGAAATGATTAGCTGCTGTTCCATTTCGACATGGAAATGATCTTTGTAATATACAGTAGACCTCCACATCTCAAGTGAACGCAGCATAAAGTCACACGTGGTAACTCAACATGTAATTGACTTGTATGGTGTAACCAGATTTCCTTTAAAGCAGGTCACGGGCGCTAAACTTTTTTGAGCTGGAAAAGCTTGAGTTAGTGCAGAAAAGAGCAGCATGATTAGCACTCTGTGGTACAGAATGCAAATGTTGGCTGATCTCACATGTACGGAGGTTCAAATGTAATCTATTTGCTTTGTTTAGAAGTATAATAGTTTTGAAACAACCATATAGTTTGTATTCAAAAATATTATTTTCTGGAAGTCAGGTACAGAGCCATATCTCACTGGAACAGTTGCCCAAATGTAATATCTCAAGAATCTACATTTAAAAGGTTTTAAGACGCAGTTAAAGAGTAAACGAGTAAAATAGGCTTCCTTTGATTTTAGCCAATATGGATGTTTAGATAAAGTGAGATTGTTATTGCTGTTTTGTTTTAACCGTCATTTGATTTCAATGGTTCAAATTGTTTTCAGGTTTTGTATGTATGTATGTATGGGTTTGATGTAATTTTATTGTTTGATACAGCGTTAGTATTGTAACTTTACTGTCCATTGGATGAAGTGCAAGTGCAAACATTTTTGACTATGTGTATTTTTTTTAATTGAATTTGGACCCCAATATTAAATATGAAGGCTTCCTTCATATTTATTTGTTGTCTTGATAAATTCAGTATAATTTTCCATTTCCACAGAGGTAATTTCACCAGTGCAAGCGCCGGGAAGTGTAATGTTGCCTCGGTGCGTGCGGGTCTGGACCTCTAAATGTATAGAGCTTTCAAGTTTTTCACGTTTTCAAGTTTTAGGCTAACAGCTGATCCATAAACTGGATACGCAGAGGGGAAACTGATAACCATATTCTAATCTTACTTTGGAGTAGAAAGAGAAACGGAATTTGCTGAATGTTGAACCGTCTCTGTTAATTGTGACAGCTGTGTTCTTTTCCTCTCCCAACAGTCTGTTCTGGCCCTTCAGCTGTGGAGTTTGCAGAAAACAACACAGTGGGTGCTGTTGTGGCAACGATCACTGTCCAACCAGGGGTGACCCTTGAGCTCCTACCTCCCTCTGACACCCCCAACAACCCGTTCAGGCTCATAGAAAACCAGCTGATAGCTACGAGTGTGTTGGACTATGAGGTGATGGCTAATGACTGAGAACGCCAGCCAGATCCAAACTCAAGTCTCAGTTTAAATCGTGAAAATTTCTAAAAAAGACCTGACTGTTGAGCATGAAGTTTGTTTTGTTTGCAGACTGAGAAAAGTCATGTAGCCAAGATCACCTGCCATGACCTAGCTACAAGCCTCAAGGTAAAACTTCACACACTACACAAGTTAAACTGATATGGAAAAAGTCTGCGCTGTACTTATTAAAACTTTGAATTTTTCCCGCTTTAGCGCATTCACACTGTTAAAAATGACTGAATGAGGTCTTGTTAAGGCAGCATAGAGATAGATTCACTGTATGAATGAGTGAGGCGTTGTCCCACAAAGCAACACTCGACCTAAGTGAGGGGGTTGCTCACAGTTAAAAAAGAAGGAAAACAACATTAAGGGTCCTATTTCCCTGAAACCTCTTGAAAGGCTTGAGGAGGCTGTACAGGTTCTTGTTGAGGTTCTCCAAGGGCTTCAAGAGGCTCTCCAGGGGCTTGAGGAGGTTTTAAAGGGTGTTTGAAGAGGTTGTACAGCTTATAGGAGGTTCTCCAGGTCCTTGAGCAGGTACTAGAGATGCCTGAGGAGTGTGTATATGTTCTTGAAGAGGTTGTAAAGGTTCTTCAGGATGTTTTACAGGATCTTGGGGAGGCTGCACATCTTGGTTGTACAGGTACATGAAGAGGTTATACAAGTTCTTGAGGAGGTTCTACAGGTGCTTGATGAGCCTGTACAAGCTTTTGAAAAAGGTCATACTGGTGTGTGAGGTCCTACAGGTTTTTCAGGGGTTATAGAGGTTCTTGATGAAGTTTTAGGCCTTCCGTTTGTTCCATAGTGCTAAACAGACAGAAAACGCCTCAATCATGTGATACTGTTTCACAGAATCAGGCTCAGCATGCAGAATTCATATCAGAATTCTCAGTCTTTTATTTATTTCATATTCTTATTACTTGAATTACTTGAAATGAATAGTTTAAACAAGGATTGTGTGTCTTTTTTTCCAGTTGAACATCAGCATTGTTATCATTGTGGTGGATAAGAATGACAACCCTCCGGTCTTTAACCAGAATCCCTACCTTATCAGTGTTAATGAGGTAAGAGTCTGATAAATACCTTTAACTAAACAGGGATAATTGTTCAAAATTGTAGATTTTTTGGGTTTGTTTGTTTGTTTGTTTTCTGTTATTTGGTTAATTCCAGATAAAGGAAAGTTCTCACATTATTACAGTACTTTTTTTTTTAAATCAGTATTTTACCCTACAGAAGCAACATATTTCTTTTGTACCTTTTTGTCCCAGATGTCTCCTGTAGGAGCAACCGTGGGCATCTTCCCGGCCACAGACTTAGACGAACACTATGAGCTGTACTACACACTAACCTCTGACTCTGTAAGACCTCGTGTTTATTTTTCTTTCATCTCTTGTTAGAGCCAACATTTAGATAAATCCTCTTGTGGTTTGTGTCCCCCGGGGTCAGATGAGATGATGGATATTAGCTTCCAGGGCATGTTTAGTCGAGCTTAGCGTACAGGCTGGAAGTAGGGGGTGCCTGCTACCTCAAGAGACAGACTTAAACAGTTTTTATTTTCCTGTTCGATTTCTGCAGAATCACTTTAAACTGAAGTCACCTACCATCCCGGAAGTCCTCATTCAGACGTCTCTCGACTACGACAAAGTCAAAAATGTCCAACTGGTGTTGTGCGCTCAGGTGAGTACCGCTCACTGCTGGTTCTAGACACTGAGTTCTTTCTGCCATCCCAATGAAATCAGATCTTACTCTCAGTAAGGCATGTTCTGTTAAACATTAGTTAGGCATTGAATGGGGCGTTTATGGCAAAGCAGGTTGAGGGGGTCGTCAAGGAATCACAGGGTTCGATCCCCAGTTCCTCCTGCCCACATACGAAGGGCCCTTGAGCAAGACTCTGAGTCCTGCTGAATTGCTACTGATGATTTTGAAAGCATGGTAGCTTGAAAATTGAAAAGCATACTGTATATAAGATGGAGTGATGGAGCAATTTCTCTTTTTAACTTAATGATGACAACTAAGCTGGAAGCATCTGGGGAACAGGGTGTGGGTTCTCAGGGAAGAGCTCTGCAACATGTTTCTTTTGATAGACTTTAAAGGCCCCGAAATTTTCTCAATCGGTTTCTTATTATGAGTGATGGGATCCTACATGAGCACAAAGTTTAGAACAGAAAAGACCGAGTAGTTCTGGTTGTTTCACATCAGGGATTTTGTATTTTTTTGTTTTGTCAGTGCTCATTTGGAAAAGGGGGTCACGCATTTCTGTCCACCAGACAGGATTTGAATCAAACTTTAATGAGAGTAGTGGCGTTGTTTGGTTGCGTTGCCAGCGCTCTCGGTCAAATCTGATCACACCAAAGCCACACACTTCTGATGAAGCAGATCAGCTGAGTTTTTTTTTACATTTTCATCAACAATAACAACCCCCCAAAAAAACTTTAACTTATATTGTTCCACATTTAGTCATGAATATTTAATGCTGTAGCGAAACCCTTAAGGGGATTTAAATGGAGAAAAGGCTCTGTTAAATGTTTAGTCTCTCTAAAGCTAAACTTTGTGAAACTAGTTTCAGTCCAGTTTCTCAGAGCTGTGCTGACTGTATCTGAATTGTACTGAAAGAATCAGGTTTCGATTGCCGTTTCGTTTTTTTGTATTTTCAAGGACACACAGTTGAAAACAACAGCTACGAGGGCCTCGTTCACTGCCACCACCACCATCATGGTCACCATCTTAGACGGGGACAATAGGCCACCGTGGTTCCAGCCCTGTGCCATGCACGAGGTGGGAGGGGCTGTGATCTGCCAGAACGCCGGCTACAATGGCACGGTCACCTTAAACGAACAAGAGGTGTGGATCTACAAAGTCCAGCGCTGATACTGAACCGTGTCAGTGAGCTCCCTGACTATGTGCTGTGTTGCACCGTCCTGTAGTCGACCACGTCCAAACTCAAAGTGTTTCTACCTGTTATAAATGAACACACTCTGTGACAGTTGGAAAAACTATGACAGCCTCCTCCTGGCTTCATCCCACTGCCCACGCGATGTACGATGGCCCTGAAAGCTCAACGCACAGCAACTTAAGAAAACACGTGCACAAACAGCAACACAAGCAAATAAAGTTTGACAACACATGCACCTAATTTAGAAGAAAAAATGCCACAAACTCAGGAACAAACTCAAATTAAGAAAACGCAAACAAGTGTAGACAAACACAACCAAAAACAGAAACAAGCTGCAAAAATAGAAAACACAACACAATGCAGAAATGCTGCAAGTCGGAGGATAACGACAAGATAACGGATGTTTCCATGGGGACGTTAAAAATGGCGGGCGAGTTCATCACTTTTAAGCATCCCCTGGAAACTTGTGTTGTTTTGTAGGTCATCTCTCTTTTCAGTGTGACAGCATTTCTGTGTTTGATTTTGATTTTTGTATTTAGTTGTGATTTCTGTATCGCGTGGTGAATACTACTCTGCCTGCATGTGCTTTCTTAAGTTGCATTGCGCTGAGCTTTCGGGACCACCGCACCAACCTCTCTCCAACAACTCTGTGTCTTTGTGGACTTGACGCCACGAATCCCAGAAACGGGGATAAGAGTCTGTCCTCAAAGACATTTCTTAGTGTAGCACTCGGTTGTTCACATGAAAAGTGACAGAAGTAGTTGTGTGGAGAAAAAAATGGCTTGAGAGAGAACTTCAAAGCGAACCCGTACTTTGACGCCTCGATCAATCACTGCCTGAAGTAAACGTGACCGTTGCATTGTCGGTTGCTGCAGGTTGTGAAGTTTTTCAGATGCAGCTCCGGCTAACAACAGATGCTGTTAGATAACCTGACGAAACAGGTTGTTTGGAGCAGACCGCGGCCTTACTACAGCCTCTAAATTCTCTTTTCACCGCTTCAACCAGTCTGTTAGACACATGATGATGATAACAGCGTTTTCTCCTCTGCAGACCGGAGTGTTACCGCTGAAACCAGGACCGCTTTACGCCATTGACGGAGACTCTGGGATAAATGAGGAGATAATGTACTCGTTTCTGAGTGGTAAGCAGCTCGGGTTATAACAAACAAAAAGTGGTTTGTTTTTCAGTTTGGCATCCATGTCCACAGACATAAGTCGTTGGTCATTGGCGGGTGGAAGCAGCTCAGTCTGTCTGTGTTTTAGGAAATGATGATCGTCTGTTTGATATCAACGCAAACACGGGGAACATCAGCATGCTGAGGCCGGCTGACGTGTTGGAGACAATCCACCTGACAGTGCTGGTAAAAACAAAACTTTCACATGCTTTCACCCAGTGCATTCAAATCATGGTGTCCGTGGTCTTTACTTCTCTATCTCTGTTGTTGCCTTGTGCTCCAACCAAATGGCCCCTTTGGCTTTGTAATACAGTGAACTGAGAGGAACATACTGTTGTAATATGTGTCTTAAAAAAACAAAAAACTTAATGTAGACCAATTTTAATGTATACACCTAGGACTTCTTTTCACCAGTTCCATAGCTACCGCTGAGGTCATGTCCTCAGTCATACTTCTAGAAATTTGGAGAGCTTCTGATGGCATGAAGAAGAGTTTAAATTCTATGATTAAATATTATATATATATTACACTCTGTCCAAGTAACATTTCTGTTTCTTAGCTCATGGTAAGTTGATATGTGATTCTCACAGGACAGCGACACTACAAAGCATCAAAGCCTAGACAGGCTTTTATGGAGGCTAATCGGTTTTACAGTGACAGGCAAATTTCAATTTTCTTGATTAGGGGTTGTCTCTACTTTTCACTCTGGTGCCAGCAGCTGAACCTGTAAGTGTCTATTAGGTACATACAAACGAAGCAGGCGCATCCCACCATGCCAAAAAATAGGCTAGGTAACACGAACGCTCCGAACCAATATGTGAAATGGACCGTATAAAGCTATCAAGCTCTATGCTATAGGTCCGTGTATTTACATGAGCACACGGTCTTTCTTGTGAGTTGGCGACTATGCCTAAATTAGTGCCCTCCAATTTTCAAATTTTCTGTTTTCCATTTTTCTATCCTACACTCCATGAATAGAAAATTGAAAAAATGACTCCATAATTGCATCATACATCGATCTGACAAATGAGAAATACAATTTTGGATTTTTTAATTGAATTTGGTCTTCTTAATTTTCTGTTGTTCACTTTGTATATGGACAATCAAACTGATAAGCCTTACATGGACCACACCTGTTGGGTTTTAAAAAGTCTGATCTAATTTTATTAAGACTAAAGGCTGCGGTCGAAAAGTCAAAAAGATCTCCATTCCTGACCACTTTGCCTTCACCTCGATGGGGAAACGTCATGAGGTCAAGGAAAGATGTGAAGGAGAATTCGTGAGGACTTAGGAAAAGAAAAACCGCGGTGCCGAGAGAATCCGACTGCTCTTACACTAGGCGATAATTATGCGACGGCGGACGTTATTAACGTAGGTCTGCCATGGAGAAACTACAATGTTCAAAAGATAAACTACAAAAAGCACATCTTAGATACTTCGCCCTGTGCGTTCTTACCTTGTTGTTTAATGCGGCATATATGAACATTGACAGCGTGGTTCAAAATATTACTTCATTACCAAGGTTGGAATTGAAATAAAAAAGTAATATAGGCTACCGGTCACAAAAGTGAAACGACATTGTTGCCACATTGAGAATGGCTGCTCGCGCCCACCTTCCTGTCTATTCATATTTATTGACATGAATCCCAATTAGTACGACTGTATTAAAAGAATTGTTAAATAGGTGCAACACGTTAGGCCCACAGATCTACTACTGTACATATCATCATTCTAAAGTTTCAAACCCGTTAAATGAAAAACATCATCTGGCTAAAAACGTCTCTTATCCCTTTTTCTTGAAAGACAGGCAGAGGGACCCAACCAGTACTTTTACTTTAATACTTGAACCACATTTTGCTGCTAATACTTATGATAACTTTAATGTATGATTATCCATGCCGGACTTTTACTTGTAATGGAGTATTTTTACATTGCTGGTACTGTTTTGGTACTTTTTTGGTACTAAGTGAAGGATCTGAATACTTCTCCCACCACTGATTATATGTATAGCTTAACTGGAACGATGGCATTATTTCCTTGGGGGTGTATCCTATGCTAAAGGAGACAAGATAGGAAGGATTGAAGCTCCTTTCCTTAGCATTCCCAGAATTTCGACCAGCACTTATCATGGCTGCCACTGAGATACTTCTGGGTCATTTCACTCAGTCAGGAACCTTCCTAAGCCAAAATCATTTGGTCCATAAAATTTCCTAAATTAGTACCAAATACCCAACAGGCAAAACCCCCCCAAAAAAAATAAAGTTTAATATCATAAAAGATTAAAAAACATCTATTACTCATATTTAAGAAGCTCTTACCAGAGACTTTTGGGCATTTTAACTTAAAAAAATGACTTAAATGGCTACTCAATAATCAAATAGTTGCGTATTTAATTTCTGTAGATCCACTAATCGATTAACGTTCCAATTGTTTCAATATATTATATTTAAAAGATTTTATTTTTGACTGCCAAAAGGGGACAACTAAATGTAATTTATGTTTAAGCCTTCCTTCGGATATGTTTTTCTCTCATAGGCCGCCCAGAAAAGAAACACTTATCAGTTTGCCACCACCACCGTCGCAATCAGTATTCGAGTGAAGAGCCTCCATCCTCCACAGTTTCAGAGGCCTCGGTACGAGGGCATCATCACTACGGTGGGCTCCATGGCTATGGACAAGAAGAACAAGGACGAGGCCCTGCTGATCCTCGCCACAGACGGTGACTACACTGCCACTGGGGTAAAACGCTGACTCCAAATTCTGTACACTTCTCTAATTCAGAGTTTTCCAAAAGGAGTGGAAAAAACAAAAACTTGGAAAAAAAAGTCAAAACCATACCAAAAAAGTTTTTATTCTTGGCTGAGGTGGAAAAGTGGATGTATTGAGAAAATCAAAATACAACCAGGTGCAACTGAAACAGACCTAGTAGATAAATCATGACGTACACGATATGTGGTTTAAAAATCGACTGGAAAGACGAATAATTGCGACAGTTGAAAACATCAAATCTATGTGAAGTAACAAGGCAACTGAAACCTTCCTCAAATTAACACGAAACATTTTGTACATTTGAGGTTTGACTTCTGTCAACTCGTTGCGTCCTCTTCTTCTGTAATGGTTTAATGGCACCCGACTGGAGAATTAGTGCCACCGGCTGTTTATCTTGATGGACGAACTCCTGATATTAACACAATATCTTTTGAGGATTTTCTGGAAATTCGGTTAAATTTTGGGATGGAAACTTGATCTGAGACATCTGGTCTCTGTAAAAGGGAATTTCTGGTTTATTACACCTAGTTTTTGTAGGTTTGTCCATCTTCTCTATCAGTAATAATAACATTGTCCCCACTGAAAGCTCAGATCTGGGAACCCAGTGACGTGTCAAGAAACACAAACAGTCAGTCAATCAGAAAGGCTGTAAACAAACCACAAAAAAACAAAAAACAACACTATTTGGAGGTAAAACTGAAAGTACGGGTAGCTGAAATGTCCCTTAATATCCATCATTGCACGGAAAAACTGTACGCACATATAGGGTAAGCAAAGTTGGTCAAAGATGAAGAAGGACGTGAGTCTGAAAACTGTTAGACGTTTCCACAAGGTAGTTTAGGTAAAAGATTTACCATTAACCAACCTGTGGGTTGCATCCAGTGGACATGGGGTATTAGCTTTTTCCAGCTCTGAATACATTCACTAATATTGAGACTTTATGGTTTAAAATGCATAATACAGTGGCAGCAACTTTGAGATCTGTGCAGTGAAGTCATGAATCAGACTACTCTGCGTACACAGAGCAACGTTTTTTAGTAAACCCTCTTCACTTCGGCTAAGTGTGCTGGCTAATGCAGCTTAATTATGAACTAAAAGTGGCGGGCTGCTATTAAACTGCTTCATTAATTCATCAGTTTTGTGTGTTCGATGACTGAGGAAGTCTTTCGGGAGTTTCCCCTGTACCTGATGTGCAGCACTAACCTTTTCATTTCTGTTCAAACAGCATCTAAATCCCGACATCACCTACTCCATTAAGGGGAGCAGCGATTTCTCCATCATTAATGGCCACTTGTTCATGACAAAGGCTGTCCCAGACGCCACATTATCCCTGCAAGTGAGTTTACAAATCCAATAAAAGTGAATGATTGATAGGTTATTTTGTCATTAAGCACTTGACTTCATCTTTGCACCTCCAGGTGGTGGCACAAGACACGTCCAACGGTGAATCGGATACAGCTCAGCTCATAGTGGAGGTGACATCAGGTAGGAACCCAACCTTCACAGGGGATTCTTCTTCATCTATGGCTCAATGTTTTTTCTGCCATGTGCTGCATGACCATCAAACAGATGGACACATATCTGCCAGAATGGACAGCTTGTTTGTAACATTGTGCTAATTAGCTCCTGAGCTCTCCAGTCCAAGAGATCCACTGACGCCGCTTGGTTTTAATCAATTTCAGGTTCACGATTGGCCCATTTTCACCACAGAACTTTTCAGGGAGCCCAAAAACATTTTTATGAATTTTAATGGAAATTTACCTGCATTTGAACCAGGGTATAAATTTAGTACCTGGGTATTGCCTCGAAAGTGAGACTGAGGCAGAGTCTGACTCTCCTCTGTCAATTGAGTTATGTGTATGAACTGTGGCACATACCATACCCACAGTTACACAGTCCTGTGGTTGGTCTGCTTGGATGTCACCACAAACCAAAACAGAGTTCATTTGTATGTGGAAAAAGACCTTTTGGCGCAGTCATAGTTGTTTGGCAGCACTTTCATCAGCTGACTGTACCAGAATAAACGGACAAAGTTTGTTTAAACTTAAACTGAACAAAGGTTAGGACGCATCTGCATGGGTTTAAAATCTTTCAACCTGCACAAAAGATGTGTGTATATTATAAATCAGTATGATTCCACGAAGCTAAGGAGATAAACTGGAGGAAAATAATGAGAACAATTAACGTTCCTGGTAACTCATGAGATCAGTCCAGGGGCCTTACTTAACAAATGTGTATATGCGCAGTTTTTTGCATAAGCTGTGAGTACTCATGGTTGAAAATGAAGGATGAGATTTATTAGTTTCTTCTTGCATATGAAGATGTACACTCTGGTGGTTAAAAGGAGCACAGCTGCTTAGCATACAAGAAGCCGACGAGGCAGCGGACTGCCCTCTTCCTGTGGCATTTAGTTCTTTATTGCCGGCGATCAAATTTAAATGGAACCATTTCTTTTTACTGTCTGCTACAGTTTAAGTTCTGGTGAAACAGCATTTACTTCATTTGTTGCGACCAAGCAGTATCCTTTCATCTCTGAGACGGTCCATCTGTAAACTTGTACTAAGTACTACTAACTAGTTTTTGCGCTACTTCATCAGTTAGTGCCTCCTCATTACTGTCAGTAAAGTTTTCTCTTCTTGGCCTTTTTTCTTCACTTCATGTTGTTGGCAACAGGTGTGCCTTTTAAAGCAAGGTTACTTGAAAGAAAAGGTTGAATTCCTGCGCACTGTCAGCTCCAATTTTTAATAGAGACACACAATTTGGTCGTGAACTTGGTCAGGCATTCAAGGGGAAATCATTTAACATGTATAGTTGATTTGTGGTTTCTTTATGCAAATGTACCCAGTCTTACACGATTCATCATCACAGCGAGCAGCTGTGTGTACGTACATGTGGTAAATTGGATATTTTCTTGTGTGTGCCGGAAGTTCTTCCTACACACGGTTTGATAAGTGAGGTCTGAGGTCTGAGCTGCCACCAAACAAAGACACGGGAACTTCGTTATCTAGCTAGCTAGAATCTGTACCGTCAAGTCCACTGGGTGTTTCTTAGCCAGTTTAGGAAAAAGGTTCTGAAAAAACAGGGACATGAGGTGAAACCACTAAGCTTCAAAGTGTGCTCTTCTCCCAGGTCTCACCACCACCAGTTTTCCTTTGAGCACAACAGTCATTATGACCACAACAACCATAGGGGAATCCACCACCAACAGCAAGACCCCTGAAGATATCTCAACCAATATCCCCAGCACAACCAGTGAAAGCATAATCTCCACTGCAAATTCCAGTTTGTCCACTGAAGGCAGTGTTTCAACCTCTAATCCCAGTATGACCAGTGAAGAAAGCGTCTCCACTGCCAGCACAGCTCACCCTCTCACAGGTGGTCACACAACTTTATTCAGTAGTTTCTCTGTCATATAAACTGTTGTCCCTCTGAGGAAAATTGTAGTTAACAATAAAGGTGATAGCAACCATCACCAGGTTACCAAAACCCACAACGCCACAAATCAAAGGTGAGCAGAGATCATCGGGAAGGAGATTTCTTTTTCTATTTAGTGGAGATGGCAACCATCTTTCAACATCCACTTCTAAGTTAATGTAAAGGTAGTTTACAGTGTTCTTTAATATCTTCAAGGTCTGCCTACTTTGACCACAAAAGGTGTCCTGTTGACATTCAAAGCGACCAACCACAGAGCAACGCTTTTTGTTGTGCAGTGATAGCGGTTAGTTCTGAAAAGCAGGTACCAGATTTCAACAGACTTCCCCCCAAAAATAAAAACCCTCAACATATTTGGAGAGTTTTCAGAGATGGTCTTCCATGCCTGTTGTGGACTCGAGCCTCAACAGACATTTCTTAGCTAATCTATCCATGTGGACTGTCATTTTTTTGCCCAATGTTTCAAAGTTGAAGCAACTGGGGGACTATGCACAAGCACGCCTAGCCAAAACCAGCCGAAATCCCTCGGGTTTAGTGTTTTTCTACAGGATGGTAGTCTGGAAAGCATTCGCTGACAAAATAATGAGATGAAGATACCCGATCTGAACCGACTGCTCTCTCTCCGTCTAAAATCTAAACTTCATAAAGAAACACAACAACCCACACACTATAATTACCAACTTGTAATTCCGAGTGAGAAATAAAAATGAAAAGAACTACGAACATGTCAACAAACTGTTGGCAGAATGGCTGAAAATACCCCACACTGGCAGTTACATCAAAATAAACTCCAATATTAACACTAATACAATCAATTCAGATAATTTTATAGGGAATTTACACTGATTTTATCTGGTTTCACTTGGTAACGAACTGCTACAAATACAAAACAAAACAAAAGTAGCAAACTTAGGCTGTTTATCTGATGTAGGAGGATTGAGAGTCTAAACCTCTTTCTTTACAAGGTTCACTATCCCACAGCCTATTTTCATATAACTATGACGGCCATTTTGCTGACTAAAAATCAAAGTCAATTTAAAAGGTGTCGTTCATGAGTAAATATGGTCGTGAAGTATTACAGAAGATTATTTAGAGATTGCAGTCACAATAAAGATTCAGCACCAAGTTAAGTTTCAGATTAAGTGTTTTTTGGTGACACCTTCATTTAGTGATCTTTGTTCCTTTAGTGATCATACCGTCAGGTGGCTATGGGCCAGCGGACATGGCAGCGCTCGGTGTGACCCTGGGTATCCTGCTGCTGATCTGTCTGGTGGTCATCGGGGTGCTCGTCCATCGCATGCGGAAGGGGAAAGCAGACTGGAGGAAGATCTACGAAGCCAGCGTGTTTCGGAGCTCTGTGAGTTCAAAGATTCAAGTTTAAAAGTTTGTCGAAGCGTTTTGATCAAAGGCAAGTTGAGTCTGATTAGTGTCTATACACTAATCAGAGTAAGGCTGCATCCAATCAATTGTGTTATCGATGGGGGTTCCTGTAGCTCAGGTGGTACAGTGGGGGGTTGACCGTTACTTATCAGGTTCGATTCCTGGCTCCTCCTCTTGACATGTCAAAATGTTCTTAACTAAGTAATAGAACCCCAAAAACTGCTCCTCTTCTGTAGTAGGTGCATGGAAAAAATGTAAGTCTCCGAATCCAAATAAATGCAATGTTTACTGAGCATGGGAGACTTTTATTCCTGACTTAAGCCAATGACTGAATCCAAGCAACAGAGTACTGTCCTAAAACGGCACAAAACCTAAGGAAACTCAGTGTCTTAAGGATAAACTCCGATTGCACATGTCCATCGTGTCCAAGCCACATATACTGTTCTTTGTAATACCAATTTATTTACTATTTTGTGAGATGTAATGCACGCTGCAGAATCTAGTGGTGACCAGCAGGCTTTTAAACTATTAATCTTGTTTTTAACTGTCCTCTCTCCCTGATTGTATTGTCTTTCCACAGCTGGGTAAAGGTTCAGGCGGTCCTAAGGACGGAATCCAGTACACCAACGAGGCCTTCGAGAATGATGAAGATGAAGGAGGCATGGGCTCCGGCGGCCCCAAGGGGGGAAATGTAATGGCTGCTGGAGAGCCACAAAAAGCTGTGGAGGACATCCCGTTCAGAGAGGCCATCGTGAAGTCTTTGGCGCCACTGCACACCCTCCTGCCTGACGATGCCAGCCAGTTGAGCTCGGACAAGGTCGACAACGAGAAAGAGGTGAAACCCATCCTGACCAAGGAGAGGCGCATGGAGGAAGGATACAAGGCAGTCTGGTTTAAGGAGGACATCGACCCCAACGCCAAGGAGGAGGTGGTCATCATCCCAGACAGCAGAGAGGACCACAGCGAGGAGGAAGACGAGGAACAGTCATCCAGTAACAGGAAGAACGACAACTCACTGATAAAAACCCCAAAGGTTGTCTTCGCTGATGCAGATCTGGACTTGGGCTGAAGATGGGGGATCCAGCAGAGGACTCAGATGACGACGAAGCACTGACCTGTGATCTGTGAGAGGAACCAAAAGACGAGTACATAGCGGGAATCATCTATAATAAAATCCAGGGATTTATAAGATGTGAGTCCTGTAACGCTCTGCCTTAGCAGTCATCACAGAGAACCAGTAAAATAGATCCAGGACTGAACACAACTTATGGAAAGATTAAAAAGAGAAGTAATTATTACCCTGAATTTGTTATTTCCAGTACAAGCCTCACGCAGTGTTTGAATGTTTAGATTTGGAGTAAACTGATCCTCTCACGGCTTTTATTCTTTATGTAAATACTTCAGGTCATGATTAGTGTAGTGTAACCTGATAAATATAGTATATTCATGTGTGTGAGGAGATCAGTGTCAGAGTAATGACACAATGGAAACCACTGTCTGTGGACTCTTAAGTGTGCCTGGTACTGGTACTGCAGGGGGTCCAGTGTAAGATTTATGAAATAAATGTGTATGTGAATTTATTGATTTCTGCTCAGTAAAAATCAAACATGTATTTTAGTCTTATCGTCTTTAAAGCCTCACGCAGGTGTATGTGCATACATGTGTTTTATATTATGGCGATATAGGAGTAGTTGTATAGTGCTGACAGATGAATTCATCATGCACAAAACAAGAAATGCACGGAGAGAAAAAGGAGATGATTAAAAATAAAACATATCTTTTGTTACCGCCTATGATAATAAAAGCCTCTCTGCTGATACGGAAGACTGTAAAACATTACGACAGAAACAAACTCTGAACTTCCATTAAATAATCCACAGCAGTTACCAGAAATGTTTGTCAGCAGTTTTCTTAAAATAATCAACACAGTTTGAACTCATGGAGCAGAAAACTAATGTAAATAAGTCTGTTGGTGTTTGGTTCAACCGAAGTATTGTATAGTAATAATAATAAACCCCTTTAACTGAGGAAGAATAAACTTTTATTGTTGAATTGTTAATCATAGCCTTATGTTTTACATTAATTAAAGCAAGATTGTTATAAATATGAACCTACTACTGAATAATCATCAGAATATTTTGGTGTTTGCACAAAACGAGAGGACAAACCTCCAGATGGTGACACCAACAGGCTGAAGTGGGCACTGCATGGAAAGAACGACGACGACGACGACAACAAGAGGAGAGAGTGTGAGTGTTTGACATTTGATTTTACTTAAATTAAAAAAAAAAAAAATGTTCATTTAAAAAATTTCCACCAATTTGTACAATGACACCATTTTATGAAACCCTTACATCCAAAAGACACAGCAGGTTGACAGCGTTGACATAAATGGGCCACAAAAAAAAAAAAAAAAAAAAGTAAACAAAATGAGGAAGCATTAAAGAGTTAAAGCAAAGAAAAGTTTGAATGAGGCAACATGGCATTAACGACTAAAAAACAAAACAAAATTAAAAACTACGAAAGATTTGGCAATGAAAGAGCTTTTCCGTGATCACAACAAAAACACAGCGATTATTTATTAAACTGTGTATTGTCTGTATTATAAATGATATAATGTTACTGACTAGGGGAGCAAACTGCTTTCTTTATACTGGATGTTTCAAGAGCATTTGTTTTATTTAGGGAAGAAAAAAAAAAAAAAGATTTTACTTTTAACTACTTTAGTTTTGTAATAAAGTTGATTGAGCTTAAAGGATAGCTTCCGCCATTTTGGTCAGTTTGGTTACGGATTTAATTGAAATTGCATCGGTAAAGATTAGTCAATTGATTGTCTGGTCGAGCGACAGAAAATTAATCAGCAACTGTTCTGATAAATCACCCAATCGTTTGTCATTTTCCAAGTAAAAATGTCAAACATTCGATGGTTCCAGTTTCTCAAATGTGCGAATATTCGGCTTTTTCCTTGTTTTAAATCATAGTAAATTTAATATCTTTGGGTTTTGGACTGTTGGTCGGACAGAACAGAAAGCATCTGATCCCATCCCCTTGGACTTTAGGAAATATGCTCTGATGTGTTTTAGACCAAACGATTAACCGAATATCTGGGAAAAAAATAAATGGCACATTAATCGATTTTAAAAAAATAATTGTTAGCAGTTAAAATTTGAAATGGTGCGAATTTGAGGTGAAATAAAAGTGATAAATGCTGGCGTTTCAGCTTGCAGACTGACAGTTAGTACACTGTGTTCCTCTGAGGGGCAGACACCCACGGTTGCAGAGCGGCGCTGATCGCCGGCCACAGAGACGCCATTTTGATATTTTCTTAGCAGCACTGTAGCAAGCTACCAAACACTATCACGCCGCGAAAAAATGAGTTTCCTCATTTAGTGTCACACTTAAAAAGCCTGACAGATTTCATGGAGATAAAAATAATAATAACTTTTGCCATCAAATTAAACAAAAATACATGTTTGTAGATGTTTAGACTGTATGTCATGTCAAAAGGAAGATCTAAAGTATATTAGGTGTAAAATCAAAACTAAAAGGTTTAAATCCAAGTGCCTCATTTAGATCAGACTGATAGCAATGAGAGGGCAACAATTAGTCATTTGTGTGAAAACAAATGTTTTTTTTTTAAATCTATGACAAGGAAAAGGAAAAACATGTCAATATTTCATATTGTGTTGTTTTAGCTTGTTTAGCTTTAGCCGATTAGCTTTCGGGCAGGGAAAAAAAGCTACATTAAAAACAGGAGCTAGAATAAAAGAAAAGTAAATATTTCAGCTTTTGCTTATTGTTTATGAAATAAAGCTAAACCTAAAAGACGACGGAAATTAGAAAAAATCTCCCATTTTAGATCATTGCATTGTTTTTAAGTGTCTAGCTTTAGCCGATTAGCTTTGAGCTTAGAATGTTTAAAACAGAATTATACAGATCAGAAAAAAACTTCAGTATGTCCGCTTTTTTTTTTTTTTTGTAGCCTCTTAGCTTATTGGCGAAAGAAAAAGGAAAACCTGCATTTCATGTCACTGTGTTGTTTTCAATTCTCTAGCCTTAGCCGGCTAGCTTTGAGCTTGGAGACAACTGCTAAACTCGAAACAGAAAAGTTCATTTTCTCCCTTTTTTTTTTAAGCTTTAGCTTGATCGGTTCAATTTGCTCTTTTTTTTTTTTTTATTCTTTTTTCAGCTTATTGATTGTGAAAGAAACCTAAAGCTAAAGAATAAGCTAAACGAACTGCTGAGATAAAACTTCAGTATTACAGGTTGTATCTGTTTTTCTTTAGCTCTAACTTATTTAACTTCACTTTTAGCTAAGACCAAAAAAAAAAAATAGTTAAAAGCCGAGATTAATTTTCTGGTTTACATTAAATGTCGCACCAAAAACAGTTGTAGAACATTCATATAGAATACGAACAGTCTCTTACCACCACATGAAAAAACCACATACTGTAATATTACCTGACTGTAAGGCTTAGCTGTTAAGTACAATACAGAGTCATTCAGTTAAATTTTTACAATTCCCTGAAAACACTAATGTAAATTACCGAGGCTCAAACACATCTATCCGCTAATAACGCTGTAAAAACCAACTGTCAAGAAAAATCTTACATTTTTTTCAAATATAGGTGGAACATGTTCAGAAAATCCAGTTATAATTTAAGCACCGACGCGCTGTGTAGTCAACTGTCCATGGTTACAGACAGCGTATCGGTGTGAGGAAGTAATGGAAGTCTCCACCTGGATCTTACAGTTATTTGGATTTCTCAGTATTTATTTTCACCAGACAGAAAGAAACAGCTATCTATAGCCACAGTTGTTCCAAAGTAAGGATTTGCTGCTTTTCTCTTTTTTATAAACAGAAAAAACAAAAAAAAACAAAACAAAACAATAAAAACTCATGGCATCGACTTGTGACGGAAAGTTCTCACCATTTTCTGACTTTTTTTTTTTAAGACCAAAAGTTTATTGAGAAACAAAATCAGCAAACCAGTAATATTAGAAAATAATAATTTTAATTTTAAGTTAAGTTTTGGTGTTATTGTAAACTCACAGGCGGGAAATGGTGATTTTTGATAGGACCACTTAGGAGACACCAAAGTATTGAAATTTCTGAGGGAAGACATCCTGTTATTGTCAGAGACAAGTGACCCCTGTTTTCTGTTTCCCGTTTTCACCACATTCATAACAAAAATCCTCCCTTCTGGTTATTATCATCAGTTTTTAGATCCATTTCCTTCGAGTTTCACCTCATCAACTTGCTGCGGACAAAAGCCTCTCACAGTGAATGTTTAGTTACCTTCACCTCTCTGACTGCCTTAGATTTATCTGTGATGTGTGAATGCAGAACTGATTGTAAAGCTGCAACTAATCTTAATTTAATTATCAAATAATCTGTTAATTTTGTTTTTTTTTCCAATGAACCGACTAATTGTTTTGTCTATAAAATGTCAGAAAATAGTGAAAAGTTTCCATCCCTGTTATTCGTAGTCCAAAGTGACGTCTTCAGATGTCGTTCTTTGTTCTACCAATAGTCTAAAACGGAAAGAAATTCAGTTTACAACGATATAAAACAGAGAAAAGCAACTAATTCTCACACTGGAGAGGATGCACCCACATAATGATTGGAGTTTTTAGATTTTATTTTCTGCTAACAGAGTTAAAAATTTCAGCACTAACACATTGGGCCTCGTGCAAAAACAATTTTTGCATTTTTTTGTATTAAAATTCTCGGCTTGTTCGTACGAGTGTTCCGGGTCAGGTTCACCAAACTCTCAACTGCGCAGAATTGTCGTGAATCTCTCCTCTCAGACTGACGCCCGCCTGTTCCTGAGGAGGTGGGCGCTCGTGAGATTTGATCTTAAGCATAATCGCCCCCCCCTAAAATCTCCGTAAGAGGCTTCCTGCTCCCCTTTGTTCACGCCGCGGAGCTTCAAAGTTTGCTGTCGGAAAACCGGCAAACGGAAGCACGACACAGCTAGAAAGAGTCCGCTGTCGCATTACTGGACCCACGACAACTAGAAAACCAGAGGGAACGGTTCGGGCTTCGTCCGGTCGGAGGCTAAGAGCACGTCTTTCTGAAGAAGCGCGGGCACGACAGTCGCCGAGATATCAGACTGGAGAACGCTACTGCCCACGGCAGGTGATGCCGCGCCGCCAGGTGCTATAACAGAGGAGGATACTGGACAGAGACCTGCAGAAAGACCCTGAGGCAGCCTCCGGAGCGGGAGAGTTTTCCACCAGCTGCCGAAATGTAGACGCTGCGGTGACGAAATCTGCCAATATAAATACATAAAAACACTAAAAAAAAAAAAAAAAAAAAAACCTCAGTAACTTGGCAGCCATGATGACGACGATCGTATGGTGGACAGATTATTCATTTTGCATTAAGTTTGTTATAGATTTTTTTTTTTAAATTATATTCATTTCAGTATCCAAATTGATTCATGTCAAGCCACTATAATTCTTCAGTCAAACGGGTGTTTTCCCGTGTGAAGAAAGGCAGTCCGTCTGTTCATGACTCGGTGGTGACAAGTCCAGACCCATCGTGAACTCGGTTCGTACCGGAGAGGAAATTCTACGCAAAAAAGCCACAAATTACCTTAAAAAAAAAAAAAAAAAAAAGAATATCGCTCCCCTGCGCCACTTAGGACCAAATCTGTTCTTACATCTGGATCTTTCACGAGGCCCATCGCGCAGTAAGCTTTCGAGGGTGGTGGACGTGACCTGAAATGACACAAACCTGCAGCCCTGTTACATGACACGTGACGACTGATGTCTGAGCAGTTTCCCTGCAGATATTTTCACATTAAAAGCCATGCCAAGTAAGGGAGGGATTGCGCCCTCTGAAACTGCTGGGAGGCTTTTAATGTGAAACAGGAAGGGGTTGCATTTCCATGGAGAATACCTTAACAGGGATTGAAAAAAAAAAAAAACCCAAACAAAAGGAAATAATCAGTGAATAAGAAGAGTATCGGTGTTAAGCAGAGCGGTGACTATGAAATCATGACTCTTCTATAGGTCATGTAGTGCTCCGATTATAGTAGAGGGGATTTCACCCCTGCTCAGTTTGTCTTTTCCAGACCTTTATTTGTTGGGGAAAGATATTATTTGAATACCAGCATTTATTTGAGAATTTCCCGTAAATTTAGACTCAGGACTGACGCGCACTGGTCTCTCTTAAGAAACCGTTCAACAACAACAGACTGATACTGGTTCGGTCGATTCTGACGTGAAACCGGCGACTGGTCGGAATCGGCTGGTTTTAGTGTCAGTCACCCATGTAATGTCACCGAATTGTTTAGATTGATGGCAGATGAGGAAACGCTAATCATATAAAAGCAGACCGGCGGCCTCAAACCGAAGTCAGCAGCCGTTTGAGGACGTCACTGGTGAAAAAGGAGGAAACGGGTCCAGTGTATGTGTGTGTGTGTGTGTGTGTGTGAAGGCAGCCGTCTCGTGAAGGTGTCGCTATGTCTCCTGGCTGGTGGCTGTGGCCGTGGCCAGAATCTTCTTGTACTGCGTGGAGATGGCGTCGAAGGCTTCGTCTCTGTGCATCATCGCACCGAAAACCATCGGCTGCAACGGAGCAGAAGTTGCGTTAGACTCGGTCTCTACAAAGAGGAAGCCTTTCTCTACGCTGTGATGCTGCACGCTTTCCTATTTACTCAGCTCGTGTACTTGTGCTAGGTATTTCTATCTTATGCTACTTTAAAATAATTCATACTGCACCTTTTACGCCACTACATTCGTTCTTCAGATATACAGTTAGGTACATAAGTACTTGGACAGCGACAGCATTTCTCGCCTCCGCACGCTAACACAGTGGATCTGAGACGAAGCCATCAAGGCGTGACTGAGGTGGGGACACTAACCCTTTAGGAATTACAGCCATTTTTATACATAGCCCCTCATTTTCAGAGGTTCAAAAGTAAATGGACAAACCACCATAATTATAAATATAAGTATCATTTTTAATACTTGGATGAAAATCCTTTGCAGTCAAGGACCGAGTTTCCTCCCTTGAGATTCTTTGCCAGGCCTTTACTGCAGCCACCTTCAGTTGCTGCTTGTCTGTGGGTCTTTCTGCCCTCAGTTTTTTCTTCAGTAAGTGAAAAGCATGTTCCTTGGGTTGAGGTCAGGCGACTGACTTGGCCATTGAAGAATATTCTATTTCTTTGCCTTGAGAAGCTCTGATGTTGCATTCGCAGTATGTTTTGGGTCATCATCCATCTGTACTGTGAAGCACCGTCCTATCAGTTTCGCAGCATTTGGCTGAATCCGAGCAGATAGTGTAGAACTGTACCCTTCAGAATTCATCCTGCTACTTCTATCAGCAGTCAGATCGTCAATAAACACCAGTGACCCAGCTCCATTGGCGGCCGTACCTGCCCGTGCCATAACACTGCCTCCACCATGTTTGACAGATGATGTGGTGGCTTTGGATCAGGAGCCGTTCCTTTCCCTCTCCACACTCCTCTCTTAAGTTCATCTTGGTTTCATCAAGACTCTGGGTCCAGAACTGGGCAGGCTTTTTTTTTTTTTTTTTTTTTTAGACGATTTCTGGCAAAGTCTGGCTGTAAATTTTTTACACTGTATTATTGCTACTTCTGCTTAAGTAAAGCGTGTGAATGACTCCAGCACCGATGTAAAGTCTTCGCCCTGGTCTCTCTACTATTATCACGTCTTGGTATTTGTTTTCACCGAACGGAAGCTTGAACACGTTTTAACTTTGACATCAGATCAGATCCGAGTGCCGTCCCCTGCCGAGGCTCCTCCAGGCTGAGCGCTTACCTTTTGGGTGGATGGCGTCGCTATGGAGATGCCCATCCCGGATCCAGGCAGAACTGACAAAACTTTGTACTGTGAGGGACAGAGAGGGCAAATTCAAAATCTAATCGTCCTTATTTGCACGATTCAGCATCAGTCACCGTGACAAAATAAAGTTTTCGGAACAATGTTTAAAATTTTAAAAAAAACTAAACAAAAAAAGAAACGTATAACAATAGAGAGCTGAAGTGAAACCAGAATTTCCAGAAGTAAGAAAACCTCAATCAAAAAAATCATCACACTGACATTTGTCAAAGCGCTAATAACTAAAAATCCAGCCTTGGAACAGTATGTCGTGTTGCTCGTTAATTGAAATAAAGGGTGTTAACTGAAATAAAAAACAAGATCATCTAATATTGTTGTTTATGAAATGTTTATGCTTTTAGCAGTAGATAACAAAACAACACGGACCAGAAGCCCTAGACCACTGCAGGTTAAGTTTCACAGTCAACAACAAAAAACAAACAAAACAAAAATAAATAAATAAATGAATTAAAAAAATGGTGGCTGGTTCAGACGTGTCTGTAACAACAGCGGGATGGAGAGGGCTGACCACACATTACAATAGAAGAGAGCTTTGGTGAGTGAAACGGACGCGGACCGAACCGAGTTTCGGTGACGGAAGTACCTGCACCGGTACATCTCCACGGGAGCTGCAGTGTTTTTTTCCTGCGCTCGCAACGCAACCGTTGGGTAACTCTGTTAAAACGACCGAGGTTCCGGTTTCTCACAGCAACTGCTGGGTGTGTTAGACTAGGGAGAGTACGACCGACAGGAGAAATCCCGAATGAGAAACTGTGCTGATGTACAGAAGTTAGGGGGAACAGAGGCTGAGCCCAGACGTGATGTTATGACTTCAGCTCTCTATAAAACAAGATCATAAACTGTAATTAACCTAATGGTGAATAAATGACCCGCAACAGAACGACAGGAACAGGTCAGAATGTACAGTGCATCATGTAGGGAGCAGACAGAGAGAGAGTCTGTTTACCTTCTGGATTTCTTTGATTTCATGCAGCTTGATGACTTTGTTCCTCTTGGAGGATCCAGACTTGGAGCTGGAGCTCTCGAAACACAGATGACTGAGGAGACAGAGGAGTCTCAGTTAACCCCCCGTTCACGCGGACTAGGATACCGGACACTGTTACCAGACTCAAAAGTGGACACTTTCTCAGCTCCCTTACAGCGCACCACCAAGACCGGGACCGGCTCGGGCACAGAAACAGGACCGGGTAAATTTGGCATAATTCTACAGTATGATAGTCTTAATTTTGTAAATATTAAAAAAACTGATGAAACTATGCTGAAAAATATTGTGTGACCTTTTTTTCCACGACGAAAATGAGACGTAAACTTAATAGAAAGTGACCTCTGAAAACAAAAACTATGATGAAATGTATTGTTACGAAACATGAATAAAAAGTCATCAAAAATTTGAAAGAAGAGGAAATAAACTAATTTGCGTTTAAAATTCTAACAACCCGTATGCAGAGTCGCACATAGCAGGTCCTGGTTGGTTTTTAACGCTCCCCTCAACCGCCACACATCATACAGAGCAGACTGATTTAGATGTTTGACCTGTCGAAATAATAAGCAGCATCTTGCATTTCAGCAACATTACATCTCTGCCAGCAACGTTAACTCTTGGAAACAGGAAAAAAGGGAAAAGAAACACAGATTAATGGACTAAATTCATCGCACTGAAACCGAGACAAGAACAAACTACAGAAACGTTCAGGTCAACACAGTGACATTTACAGTTTTCCAGTGTTTGAATATTGTAGCCACTGAAGAAAACTACACTAATCCTTCAATATTGTTAGTTTTCGTTGACTAAAACTAACAATATTGAAATTAACACAGAGACACAGAGACAGAGAGAGAGAGAGAGAGAGACGGAGACAGAGACATTTAAGCCAAAAAAAAAAACAACAACAAAGTTGCACAACTGATCATTTTCTACAGTTAAACGCTGATAAAACAGAAGTTCTTTTAAGTTCAGAATTTCTGCCCCGGCTGGCTTTGTCGCGACGGTGACACAGAGTCTTGCTTCTCTTTTCTCCTCTGTTAAACCCGGCGTCCTGAAGGACCGGGCCCCGCCTCGACACTGTGCAGCTCTATGGGTAAAACCAAGCGGAGGACTTACTTCTCGGTGACGTAGAGGACTCCGTTGCGGATGTAGTCTGTGGGCGTCTTCCTGTCTCTGTTGATGAGGCAGCAGCGCCAGCCGTGCTCACACACTGAAACGACAGCGCCCACGGTGATTAAAAACACACCTGGGCCCCGATCGCCACACCCGGATAAACGGATTTATCCGGGTGACATTAGTCTGGGTCCGGACCGAGACGTTTTAGGGTGAAGCATGAACTCAATTTCAGACAACTAGTGACTCACACAGAGATGTAATGAAATAAATGTTATGTTGAAATAAATAAATAGAATTAGGATTTCAGATGAGAACGTGCAGGTTACTGATAATCATGATCCGTTGTTGCTGCAATAGTCACAATTTAATTATCATAATGAAGAGCTATATTTAAACGTGGTAAAATATGCAACAAAATAAAAGTTTCTAAGCAAAAAGACATTAACTCAACTCAAAGCTTCTGACTGTTAAAAGACAAATGGAGCCGAACATACGGCGTTGAATTTGAGATTAAAATGGGAATTTGCCATTTGAACCCTGAAACTTGATTGGTGATTAACTGCAGAAGTCATTTGCACAGTGTAGAACAAAATGGCCGCCGTAAAAATGCGGTAAAAAAAAAAAAAACGAGACTTGTGTCCATGAATCTACTGCCTCAGCGAAATCCCCATCTGCCTGGAATCACATGATCAGCACTCAGCCGATTAAACGAATGCCGATCGTGGTCTTTTTGCCTTTATTTCAAAATAAGAGCGCACTGTTATTTCAGGTAACTTGATCCAGGATTAACAAATCAGTCCTCGAACTGATTTCAACGAGCCAAATTAGCTTGATAAGAATTAGCAGGATTATTTTAGCCCGATATCAACATGTCAGCCTGATTTAGATAAACCACATCTGAAGACCAGGGTCCAGGTCAGAGAACAGTTTTCATCACCCGCTACAGGTTTTTGGTTCTTAACTAAAAATCTGAGTTTATCCCGCCCTCTGTTTCCAACACAGAAAATGTGAAAATGTGAACATACAGTTGAATCTGCCTGATTCTGCGTCAGGAGGGTGAAACTCTTTGCTGGAAAACTCCTGAAACTGACCTGAGAACAGCTGTGTGACCAGCTCAACTCTCTCAGGTTTCAAGAAAAATGAACCCAAGACTGATGTTTTCGATACTGTTACTCTCTGTCTCAATTTTCTAGGGATTTTTCTTCTCTCAGTTATTTCTGTTCTTCATACTTTAAGAAAATTACATTTGCGGACTCGAGACTGTCATTAAACAGGTTAAGATGTTTCACTGAAAGAACAAAGCATACTCGTGACCAAAGTCGTATAAAAAACATTTTGTTTCACTCCTAGTTTTAAGTCTTTAGGTCTGATTCTGAACTTACGATGGATTTGTCTGTACACCCCTCGCTACCCCCCCACCCCCACTCCTGCCCTTGCGGTTCCTTCCTCACCTGTCAGGGGGCGCTCACTCTCCGGCAGGTTGAAGACCTCGTGAAAAGCTCCTCTCTTGGTGCTGTAGTATCGTCCTCCGTCCTCGTCCCGGCTGACACCCAAGGGAGCCGCGGCACTCAGGCTGCCTCGCCCCCCCGAGGCGGGAACCTGGACAGGTGGACGGGGGTGCGTAAAGAAAATTAGTTATCGGCAAATGTGTCCTTGGCAGATTTTTTAAAACTCTCGAATACCAATGCCCAGAAGGTATCGGTTGAAGAATGAGAAGACATAACTTTATTCACGGTATCCTACCTTACCCGGACTGAGGCATCAGGTCTTAGCAGAGATACGTCGCGACTAAAAACCTGAAAAATCAGGTGATATCTTTCCTAAATTTTGTCCTGAGGGTGGCGCTAGAGGAAAGGTCGTGGGGTCAATCAAATCTAAAGAGGAGCAGGACTGAGATCAGGACATTTGTGGGGATTTCTCGCTCTAGGACAAAGCTCTAGCAAACACGCAGACTATCAGGATCGCTATTGATCCGAGTAACAGCAGCTGATCGGTTTCATTCAGTATCTGACTGGTCTGACGACTCTACATCTCTAACTACGGAACACGCTGCCGACCTTTACACTCTGAGTGTAAATACACAAACACACACACACACACACACACACACACAGGTGGACCCTACCTGTTCACACTCAGACAGCTGAGAGAGAAAAACACAGCAACTCAGAGAACTGAAACCAGAAAGGCCAGAGACCAGCGACTGGGACAAGCGAGAAACCAGGTTTATGTTTCCTGTACAGCGGACAGTACGTAGTGATCCGGTTTGAAGACTGAGGTTCATTTAAAGCTAAAAACATTTCGCAGTTTGTTCTTTGAAAAAAAAAAAGTTAAATTTAACCTTCTATTCAAGTCCAGATCATTAGTTTAATCGAGGACATAATCTTGTCAAAAATAATGGACGGAAACTGAATTAGTACAAATCCACTGCAGAACTTCAATTTAAAAAATAAATAAATAAATAAATAACTGCTGAATGAATCCGGAATGAATCAAACATCCTGGTTGGTCTTCAGCGGCCGGGACGTGCTGAGTTTTGTGCCGTGGTTCACACTGTAACGTCAGACCTCGTGATGATATCAAACTCGTCCAGAGCGATTTTCGTTTGAATGCGACACATCTGGTTCTCGTTTCTTTTGCATTTTATGTACTGAACTACTACCTGCAGGTTTGACGCTGAGGTCGATCAGATTCAATCTGTCTTCTCTATTCTCAGTTTTTCTCTAAAGGTGTCAAACCGACCACATTGTGTAAAACTATTTAAACTTCCAGTGTACACAGTAACTCCGGTCTTTGTCCTGTACAACACTTCTTAGAATTTTTTTTTTTCCTCGTAATTAGACAACTAACAGTAGGTAGACGACAGGAAATGAGAGAGAAGAGAGAAAAGGTGGGGAACAAGATGGAAAAAAAAAAAAAAGGTCCCTGTGAACCACAACGTCCCCAAATCGAGGACACGATGACAGCGTCACTATTACTGCCCGCCCAAAATGAACACACACATTTTGTCTACTGGTATTTTTTGCGAGTTGACACTGGTACGTGCTGCCACCAGGAAATAGCCGCCTGCTTGCAGGCTAGGTGCCACGCTGACAACAGCTTTCACCTTCTCCCGCCCACTCGGCTTTTAGAATTCTACCACACTAAATGTCAGCCACATAAATGAGAGCATTATGACCCTAAATAGTGGTAAAAACTCGCTTGTTGAGATATTTGGACCAAAGTGGTTGACGGAGAGACGGACTGTCATTGCCGTCCCTAAAAAAAAGGTTAAGTGTCAAACTGGCATACGTCTTTAGAAAATGGATCACCGATTCCGATCGGTCAAATGAATTTTCAAAAGCATTAAAAGTATTATTCTGACTGTTACATCTCACTCCATGTAAGTCAGAGACAAAGTGAGCGACACGCCGACCGCTGTGGTCCGGGAGCCGGGTTTCGGACTGACCCGTCTGCTCAGCGTGGTGTTGCCGCGCTCCTTCAGCTGCAGGTCGGTGGGTAAATTGGTCCAGATGATGTAGGGGGTGTCGAAGCGCTGCCGCAGCTTGGGGCAGCTCTTAAAGATGAAGTCGATGATGAAGAACTTTATACCTGCGTACACAGCTGAGGGGGAGGAGGAGGAGGACTCTGATCAGACTCCTGCGCTCAGAAACATGAAAAACATTCAGTGGCAGTCGCAGAGTGAATAGTGGACGTGTGTTCATCATGTGGACACAAACACGACTCCAGCGGGAAGATCATGTTACTCTGTGTCAGCTGGACGTGTGAATATAATCATAATAATAATAATAATAATAATAATAATAATATAATCATAATATGTCAGAGAAAATAAATAATCACTTAATGAAGCTTTAATCCAGAAAATCTTCTGAACCCACAGAACGAATGTTTTTATACACTGTTTATTATTTACTTATGATAAACTTTTGAATTTTCTATATGTTATGTTATTGGTATTATGTGGCGTCAAAAATGTATAATTCAGCAGCACAAAACTACAACAACCTCCTGAACGATCATAAAGCTGAATCAACACCTTCATGAAAGTAGGATTGATTAGAGGGCTGTTCTATTAGCACTAGTTTTAGCCAGGTGTACCTAATAAACTGGAAGAAGCGTGTGTATACACACACACACATAAATGTATAGACATAAAATGTACCTATGATGAATCCCAGCAGTTTGTACGGCAGCAGGCAGGAGGAGATGAAGGCCACCCACAGACCAACGTACAGCTTCTGAGTTAACTCTGGCTGCACCCACATGAACAAACTGCACACACGAACACACACACACACACACACCGTACTGAATCTCTGTGCGTGGACCACCAGTTGTGTTTGACCTGTAGCGAAGTGTGTGCAGACAAACTCACTTCTTTATTTTCTCCAGGATGCTGGCCATCTTCCCAAACAGATTCTGTGAGAAAAAAAAAGACAAAAAAGTTTGTTTCTGTTTCCTCCCACGAGTCCAACTTTCTCCTGTCGAGTGTGGCTGCGTTTGTGTGAGAGTGTGTGCTCTGTTCCTGCGAGGATCTTTGCTCGTGTTCATAGTCTCTTTTTTTTCTCTCTCAGACTTTTAAAGACAGAAAGAACAAAAACTACATAAACACAAACAAAGACCGCACGAACAGGAAGACCTTTTAGGCATGAAAAAACAAAAAGACATACATTCATAGACAGTGGCAGCCTGAGGGAGACACTGGAGGCCGTTTCTGACGCCTCTTTACACAAAGTCTGGTCCGAAGATTGAGACGTACAGTAAGCAATCCGTTTCTGTCCGGTTCTCGAGAAATGGCACTTGTCAGAGATTTCTTACAAAGCCAGGAACAGTTTTCTCAGCAAACATTTCTCCTCCTCCCTCCAGCTTAATCAGGTACATCGGCTCAAAACTCAAAATGATCTGGGTTAGCGAGACGGTTCCCAGAATGCTGGGAATTTTACTCAAATGATTTGTGTCTCCAGCCTCCCGATGTCCTCCGCCTCCAAATGCTACTCTGTGAGATCTGGTTGGGCCTAAATTGCAGCGACGCTGCGGCAGTGAGCTTCCGTTTTCCGTTGCTTTATCCTCGGGATTCAGGTTCAGCAAATGTCTTTTTGTTTTTTGGTGTGTTTCACTTCGGGTTAGCCAGTGTTTTTTTTAATGAGATTTGGCTTCGGCTCGCCTTGAATTTCACTGCTTCAGTTATTTACTGTCACAGATTCACCTCCCCGTAGTGATAAATGATTTCCCTTTAATTGCAGCTCAGCGTTCAGACTTTGGTTCAGGGACCATAAAGTATCCGACGTGGAGCCTCACCTGCGCTTTCTGAGCGACGTCCAGGACCAGCTGGAACTTCTCCGACACCGTCAGGTCTTCTTTAGGAGGCTCCTGGAAGAAACAGAGGAGGCAGAGCTGTGATGTCACATACCGGCACCTGTATATCACCTGACGGCACCTGGACACCATCCTGAACACACCTGACGTTAAAAGCACAACCAGTGATCCAGATGTTAAATGTTAATCAAATCGATTATTCACGTCGATCGAAACGATCGCTTTCATTTTTAATCATTAAACGTCATTCCTCTGGTTTTTTCCAATACATGTAACGATGTAACTTGTCCAGCAGGTGGAGCTGGTTGGCTGCCAGGTTAGCTTTAGCCTCCTGTTAGCCACCTGTCCAGGTTTTAAACGCCTCACTTTAAACAAATGCTTCGTAAAGGTGAAGCGCGTGCAGGGGGCATAGTCAGATTTCTCACCATGGGCTCTGAGACTTCAGGTACGATGCTCCACTGGATCCTCCAGCCTCTGAGAGCAGAGCATCATGGGAAAGAACAGGTACATATGAGATCATTTCACAGTCACCGCACACCTAGATTTATATGCAGACTGAGACTCATCGGGCGGCTTGTGGATGTGAGAAGTCGACCGTGTGTCAGTACTGAAATTAAACTTAAAATAAAATCGCTTGTTACTGAAACAAGAAAATTTTCTGTATAAATCGAGTCCGCTTCCTGCCTTTGGCTCCATTTAACCCCTTCAACTACAGATTCCCCCTTATCTTCAAAGATGTAAGCAGACTTGCGTTTAGGTAAATCAGGGTCTAAGAACCTAGATGGCTCAGAATCCGAGGCTGACCATCGGTGGCGTCGGTGTCCCATAGTGGCTCAGTGGTTACGACCACGGTGGAAGTCAGTCCTGGACTTTGCTGTGTTGTTGTGTTATCCTTGACATTTTGCAGACATGTGCGATCTAGGGTCCTCTCTCTCTCTCTCTGTCTCTCTCTCTCTGTCTCTCTGTCTCTCTCTCTCTCTGTGTGTGTGTTAAATAAACTAAATGAAAACTGATGAAGTAAACTGATGCATGACTCAGGGCGATCGAGAAGCCGAACGTTTGTCTCTTTGGAGTGACTCCACGTTGTCGTGTCCTGCCATCTACTGGACTTTCTGAGCCTACACTCTTGAGGGGGGGAAAGAAAAAAAAAAAAAACACTTGTTGGCAGCATGAGATTATGAGAAGCCTTCTAATATTTGGTATTAGTGAATGTGCAGACTAAATTTAGTATCATTTAGAGAATGTGTTGGTCAGCTCGATAATATTGAGGACAAACGGGACGTATTTCTGACGTGGAGCGAAATGTTTGTCGTTACATTTTCAGATTTTGTGAACGAGCACCAACCTACCGTCAGATTTGCTACTTGGTACGACGGCACTGGATGATAAAAGCATTTTAACCACAAATGACAATGGGAACGATCAAATTTCAAAGCCATGCAGCTGCGAACAGAGTACAAGTGGCGCAAAGGTTGTTTCGTCACCGACGTCAGAGTTGAAAAGCCGGAGACCAGTGGGTTTTGCATATTTTGAGAAAAGGTTATACGATAAGAAGACAAAAGATGAGAGCCCAGTGCCACTTCGCTGTGCTTTTGTCTGGTTCTTTTTCTGGCTGCGTGATTGGCTGACAGAGAGTGGGCGGGGCTTGCACTGACCTGGCGATGAGGTAATTCAAGGACAGGCGCAGGATGGCGAGGAACAGGAACATGGGGACGGCCCAGCCGTGCCACGCTGCATACATGTAGACCTGAATTTAAAAAAAGCACACACACACACACACACACACACACACACACACACACACACACACACACACTAAGTAGGCTGTTTCTGCTTATACAGTTCATCAAAAGTTGTGAATAGACACAGAGAGATGTCATTTTAGTCTATGTGGCACAAAGACATCCATCATATCATCATTTATAATACACAAATATGATGAAACATACGGTAACACTTTACTTTAAGTCCCATATTTAGCATTAATGAGCAGTATATAAACATGTAATTAATGGTTTATAAAACACTATAATCTAGTTGTAGGCAGATATAAGGACATTTCAAGTGTTTATTAATGTAAAGTCTTTGTCTACAGTTACGACTTCTCCTCTGACGACATATTTAACATTACTACAGCTGTGTTTTACTGTATTATCATTCATTATCTGTTGATACAGCAGCTTCCACTTGTGAGTAACCGCAGGAGGAGTCATAGTTGTAGACAAACGCATTAATAAACACTTAAATCTGCTCACAATTACATCATCGTGTGTCTAGAACTATTTATTACATATCTATATCCTAATAGTAAATGCTAAACAGGGGAGTTAAAATAAAGTGTTGTCAGTAGAGCGCAGACCTCCGCCGAGGCCGAAGTCAAACAACACACTGCAGTCTTCGGAGGAAACCAATTCAAATCCATGGTAAATGGATCTGGATCTGCCCCCCAAAATTTAATGGGTTCTTCCCCGGCCCGTGCCCCGTCCCCTCAACAGAGTTTGGCGCAAGTCGGCGCAGTAGTCTTTGCGTAAATCCCGCTGACAAATAAACCGGCGGACAAACAGACACGGGTGAAAACAGAACCTCCTCGGTGGAGGTGAAACTAAAAAGTGCAAAAGCCGTCTCTAATCCTACTTAAATAATTCATGAGGTGGACTAATTATATGCACCAGTCTTAATACTACAAGAGATGGGAGAGATTTTGAAAATACAATATCAAATTTCCAAAATAAAATCAGTAAATTGACGATATGTTGTATTTCCTGATTCTTATTTTCATAAAATAGATACCGTTGTTTGTCTGACGAACAAAACAATGAAAAGAAATCTAAACGTACGACCAATAATAAAACCAACGTCGTGCTTGTTACGTTGCCGTGTCGTCGTCCTGTTGGGACACAGGTCGACAAAAAAGGGACAACAAAATCTTGCGAGCGCCCGCTCATCGCAGCCCATTGCAATCCGTCTTTAGGGGGCGGCTGGGAGCTGAGCGTCAGTCTGAGCTGTGGGCGTGCGTGGACTCACGATGAAGGCGATGGCCGACGTGTAGACGGAGTACCAGCTGGACAAGGCGGACAGGTTCCTCATGAAGTTGGTCACAGGTCTGAACCCCCGTTCTGGACACAAAGCAACAGGCCAAGTGACCAATCACGGACAGAGAAACATTCAGCTCTGTGTGTTGTAAATAAACCCATACATTTATCTAATCTAATTAATTAATTAATTAATTAATTATCGTCTGAAAACACAAAGACCACATCAGACCAGGTCTAGATTCAGAGCTACTATACCTACACATGTCAGATCTGGACTAGATTAAGCCAGAACAGCTAAAGACTCTTGAAAACACAGTTTCTAATTTGTGAAACCTTTATTCTGTTTTTGAAAACACAAGTGCAATTTTACCGTTTTACCACCATTAACACCACATCCGACTTTTCTACAGCAAAATCTCTTTATTTAGATTCATTTTTTTAAATCTTTTTACATTTGTCGGTTTTTCCCTCTCTGTTACTACTTACTTATGTAGGTTTAATATTAGTTAATAGTTGTACTCACTGAGCCGTCTCATGTTTTCTGTCAACCTGTTGAGCGGAAACCGGTTTAGTATTTAGACTGAAGACGAACACAATAAAAACGTGCAGTGAGCTACATGTTTAGTTCATTTAAGTGGCTGTGTTAGTAAAAATGTATCTGCTGTTACTCAAACAGCCAAGCTCCTTGACATCAGGACTCTGCTGGACTCTCAGGACTCCCCCCCCCCTCACCTCTTGGCGCTCAGCGGCTCCTCCGTCTCCACCGTCTTCTCCTCCGCCTGGAAGCGGAAGTCCTCGATGTAAACGCCGAAACGGTCATAGAGCCATTTCAGGAAGCTGTTGGACAGAGTCTCCTTCTGTTTGTCTGAGGAAAACAGAGGAAGACGGTTTGAACGCATTTATCCAAGTTATCCCACTGAGGTCTGCGTGAGCGCTGGGGGGGTTCAGGTCTCAGAGACAGACGTCTGAAAACCTGGACAAACGTCACAGCAACAAAAGAGGAGGTGTAATTAACTTTGTTAATGAAAAGTCCCTTCCGTTCAAAGGCTTTATACATGGAGAAATAAACAACTTATCAAGGCAATGAAATTCTTACTTTGCTGTCTCTCTATCCTAAAGAATAAAAACAATTTAAAAAGATATTAATAATAATAAAATAATGAAGTTGGAGGTTATCTGAGGAAACTATGCACAGACTGGGAAAATGGTCATTTCAGTGAGCCAGCATACCTGATGCCAGGCCTCCTGATACAGGCTCACCTGGATGAAATGTAGCCGTTGTTACCGTTATTGATTACAGCCGTCTTTCCTCCTGAAAGGTCTATTGACAGGCTTTATCTCCTTCATTTAATCCGTACAAAAAAAAAAAAAAACGACCTATAAAAATGTTAAAAATAAAAAATAATATTTGCCGTTTCACATTTGGTTTTTGCATGAATTATTCATCTATAACATGTTGTTTAGTGAGGCGCTGGTAGGCTGAGCTGGTTGCTTTTGGACGGAGCCAGGGCAAGTTTTTCCTCCTTTTTCCACCTGTTTCCACCTGTTTCCACCTGTTTCCACCTGTTCCACAGTCTTTGCGCTAAATTGAACTACCTGGCTGCTCATGGCAGCTTCATATTTAACGGACGGATTTGAGAGTGTTGTCAATCTTCTCATCTAACTCTCCGCCAGAGAGCAAACAAGCATATTTCCTAAACTAGGTCTTTTAAATGATAAAAATCATCATCAATCTTCAATTCACTTCCGGACTCCGGGTTGAATTTTGGGGCTGGTTCAGTAGCGGCGTTTTGTTCCCGACTGCGACGGCGAGGCTTCGCCAGGGGCGCCGCGCCGGCCAGGGCTCGTGGGTATCGTGGTGCTCTGAGCCCGAGTGACGGACAAAAAAAACTATGGCCGCTATTAAAAGTGATTACGGCTGGTGGCCGTGACATAAACCCGTAGGATGGTGTTTTCTACACTCAGTGGCCGCGTCTTTAGGTACGCCTGCAAACTCTCATGCCTTCAAATACAGCTCGGCCATGAAGGTGACCTTTGCAAAGACGGTAACGTTCCGGTTTGACCGACACGTTGCAGGTGGTTGTTGAACCGGGCTGCGTGATATTGACGGGTACTTCTGAAGTTTTGCCCGATGCTCTGAAGCACAACGCCTCGGTAGTGAACCGAGTCAACACATCTCGGATGCGTTTTACCGTAAACCGGCCATCGTGGGCTTTGTACAGGTGCAGGCCTAACGGCTGAGCTGTTACACTGGATTGCGTTAGATTGCGTAGGTGCAGCTGACTGAGTGGCCAGGGAGTGAATGTCAAGTAACACTGGAGGAGGTTAACACTTCCTGGACCGGCAGCCCCACCCCCCGCCCCCACCCCCCCTCCCGGAGCACAGATGATCTCAGCTTCTACTTGGGGCTGAGCGCGTTCGTGCGGCTCACCTGTACCGCTGCCTGCAGGTGGAGGAGGGGGCGGGGCTTTGGGTGTCTGAGAGGGGGAGTCCTCAAGCCTGTGAAGTTTCCAGCAGACACACACACACACACACACACACACACAGTCAGTCCAGACAGACACAAGCTGCCTCGTCTGTCTTACATTAGGTTTTGGGGTTTTTTTTTTTTTTGGTTTTTAAATGAATAAGCACCTGGATCTCAGGACGTCGTTCATCTTCTGCTCCACCTCGACACGTCTGCAGCGCTCCTTCTCCAGCTCCTGCCTCAGCGAGTCCACGTTGGACTCCTCCTTAAGTTTCCTCAGCTCCTCCTCTGAAACACACGGGTTTGGTGACGCGATCCGGGTTAAGCGGGGGAGACGAACCCACGGCCCCCGGCCCGACCAGCGGTCAGTGACGGCGAGGCGAAAATAAAAACGGACACTGAGTCTGAGAGACTGTCCCATCGCCAAAGTCCAGCCGGGAGAGGACATCGATGGATATAGATCGTGGCCAAAAATGTCAACACCGGACGGCCTTCAGTTATTACCGTGCACCCCAAGCAATGAACGTAATGGAGGGGCACTAGGGCGTCCCGTGGGACTTTTTCTGCCCCCGGTATTTAACCTCTCAGGGTACCTAGAGGCCCGCCCCCCCCTTATCACCGTTGGGGCAGGTTGGGGCTCAAATGCAGCTCGAGAGGAATACGTTTGTCAGGTTATATTTAGGGTTGGGACTAACACTGCCCTAAAAAGACTCTGGATGAAAAATGATTTTTAAAAAAGGATAAGCGCGCTTTTATTTCATACATATTTAGTTACTTATTTGAACTCCGTTGCCATTCTGAATCCAAACCTGCGCGCTTGGCATCAGCGATGGATTTTAAAACTTGTGCGGAGAGTCGTGAAACCGTATCTCTGGTCTGTGTGTGTGTGTGTGTTTTGTCAGCGCCTGCAAGAATATGTAGTACCATTCGTGTATTTGCGAGGTTTGCGGGTGTACTGAGGTTTTTAAATGCATCTGTACAAGCGCATGAGCCTCGTGTGTGTGTGTGTGTGTGTGTGAGAGAGAGAATCTGCAAATATTTGCGCTCAGAAACCTGAGTGTAAATGTCCTGTTATAAGGCGTGGACGTATTTAGCCTAAGGAGCTGTACAAACAGGTGACTCCTCACTCCCATCGAGGGTCTGCCTCTCAGGTGGCCGTGCTCTTGCGTGGGACCTTCGCTACACTCCTGCCATGCCTGGGAAACTGCAGGTGTGCGTGGACAACCTGTCTGTGGCTGCGAGGGGGTTTGTTTTGCCCTCAGCGGCGGGCTCACAGGCTCATACGCGGTGGTTGTAATTGCAACTCTGCAGCAGCAAGGCCGCATGCGAGGAGTTTCAGCTGCTTGTTGCAAAAACACGTTTGTGTGTGTTATCTTAGCTCTTGTCATAAGTAGCGAGCATGAGGTGGCGTGAGCCTGCGAGGCTGGGTTCAGGGAAAAGACAACTCTGGGCCACACACACACACACACACACACACACACACACACACACACACACACACACACACACACACACACACACACACACACACACACACACACACTCGCAGTTGAAGCTACGAACTGAAAGCTTTCACTCACGATACAAGGACATCTACAATCAGTTTTTTTGTTTTGTTTTTTTTCACTGAAAATATTTGTAGATTCTTTTACACACCGTCAAATCTGGTCCGCATTTACAGATGTGTCTACATATTTAGGTTCCTTTACACACTTTACACACACACACACACACTCACACTTTACTCCACTAATACATTTTATCATCAGCTTCGACTCCTGCTGCCTGTTCTATAACCTCACACACTGACCGAGCACAGAACGACAAGTCACTGACTTAGGACTGTCATTTAATTCCTCTTAATATTATTAATACGGTTATCGGAAGAAAACACAATGTCCCCATTCGCCTGTGTGTCTGTCTGTCTGTGTGAGATGAGGTCAGCAGGGTTATTAATAGCTGTGTGTGTGTGTGTGTGTGTGTTCGTTACATAAAACAAACAGTCAGATATTGACGGATTACCCAGCGTTCTGTTGTGCTGTGGGGCCTTGGCCTCCAAACCGACTGCCATCGAAAATTTGAAGGGACACGTTACGTTTTCTCTCAATTCATTTATATTTTTGAGCCCGAAAGTTTATTCCTTGACCTTGGGAACAGTAGTCGCGTTTGCATTGAATTGTGGGTAATGTAGGCGCCGGGTTTTGGTAAGAACGAAGAACGCATGGGACAAGTTTTTATTTTTAAAAACAGAGAAAGGGGAAAGTAATAATTAGTGAGCTATTTCCAAATTCATCCAAGTGGCGCTGTCATTTATAGATGAGTTCTTAACTACCATTTCAGTTTATTGTAGTGCGCCATCAAAATCAACTGGCAGAGACTTGAAACTCACTCAGCAGAGCTAATGCATCATAATGAAACACACGTCTGCATTGGTTTTCATTGAACTCAGGCATTTAAGTTGTTTGTTTGTGTCAATAAGTCAATTTCCGTTGCATAATTATTGGTAAATAATGTGAATATTTAAAAAAAAACAATAAAAAATAAAAAATACTAAGCCTGCCAGTGGTGACACATGACTTTCCTGCAGCTTATCATTGTCTGTGCATCAGCACCTGTAATTTGTCAGCAGCTACGTCGTCGTTCTGGAAAAGACAACTTCTGTTACAGCGGAGAAGGGGAAATACTTCACTACAAACCTCCTCCTGTGATATTTAATCCTGTCTCCATGGGGCTCCAGTGTGCTTTCTGAAAATCTGGAAGAGTATCTTTACACTAAATCCACTTCTCCAATTTAGTAAAGCACATGTACCGTCACTTTATTCCGTTGGTTCTGGTCCCAGTCTGCAGTGTTAACAGTAACAGTAGTTTTCTTTTTAAATCCTTTTTCCTAAATCATATCCAGGTTTTCTGCCCTATAGAACAAATAAATCTACAAACATCTGTGATATTGCCCTGAAGTCACTATAACTGCTTTCAGTGTCAGCCAGTAAAATAGGGACCTCGAGTCATGCAAGTGAAAAGACGGTGCAGCATTAAAAACAAAGTTAGTACGCAACTGTGGTTCTATGAATTCTGGATGATTTATTTGAAGCTTTATGAAAACAAAAAGAAACCCCACACAGAGTGCAGTTCAGGTCTGAGTACTCACGTAAGAAGTGTTTCTCTAACAAAGCGATTTCTAGGTGCCCTTTGACCTCGTTCAGATCCGTCCTCGGGTCGTCTTGGAGAGCTGCAGAAAATGATCCTGGACCAGCCTGAGCAAGGAAACACAGAAATATGAAATAACCAGACAAAATGTTATAGACGATACGATAACAGTGGAATAAAATCAGTTAAAAGAAACTAAACTGGATCAAAATCTTTGAAGCAGGATGATGGTTTTCATTCTGTGTGGGGTGCCACAGGGTTCAATCCTGGGGACTCCTCGATTTACACTCTACATTTCTATTAACAACAGCAGACAATGGGTCTCATTAACAAATATTTTTTCTCCTCCTTTACAGATCCTTGCCTGGTTTTCTGCAGGCTCATGTTGTTTATTATGAAGCTGTTGGATATAATACTGCCAGAGCTGATGGGAACGATGCGCGAAACTACCAAAACAAAACAGAAATGTCCTTCAAGAGCTGAAAGTCTGGGTTTGTACGGGGGCGGGAAGAAAAAGGTTGTTAAAAAAACCTGCACTTTATCCCAAATATCCTTACAACTGATCTGGAACAGGAAAAGAGTGAACACACCGAAAATATCTGTCGAAATCTTATCAAACAGTGTCCGAGTTCTGTCATACCAGCATTCAAAAACACTGAAATTTTGTCTTTTTGAATGCTTTATAAAAAGGAATCTTCAGGATCAGGTTTAGAAAAAAACATGGTTCTTTTGAAACTCCTGGTCGTTATATTTCTCAGATCTTCTGCATCACAGATCAGACCGGTGCGTTTTCGTACCTGGGCCTCACTCTGCTGCTCTCCCTCCACCTCCCTGGGCTCCTCCTGCTCTCTGACGGAGACGCGAGGTTTCGTCACGACCTCCTCAGCGCATTCTGTGTCGGACGTGTTGGGGGACTCGGCCAGATCCAGGAACTCGTCCCTTCTCTGGCCCCGGAACCGGATCCTGTCCAGACGCTTCAGCATGACGGGCACCACGGAGCCGGTCTCTACCTGAACATGACTGACGACAGAGCTGCAGAGACCGGAGGAGGAGAAGACAAGGAAAACAGAAACACTGAGAAATGATCCAAAAAACCTCCAATAACTGATGGTCGATTGAATGTTTTTTCTAAATTGGTAACTGACGTATGTTTCCATGGTGAGAGTCAGTCGGATTATTATCCGTGCTAGCAGCGCGGCTCTAGGGATGGTGGCCCTTGTCGGTCCACCGCTTTGCTCCAAACTGCAAAACCTCAACAACTATTGGATGGATTTTCATGAAATTTTGTACAAACAATCATGATACCCAGATGACGAATTCTACTGACTTCAGTGATCCCCTGACTTTTCCTCTATGAGGTTGAATTTTTTTTTTTTTTTTTTTTTTTTTTAAATCGAAATATCTTGACAGCTACTGGGTGGGTGGCCACAAAATTTGGTTCAGACATACATGTTCCACTCAGTATGAACTGTTAATAACTTTCGTCTGAGCCGTCATCTGGCGCCATCATCTAGCGCCATCATCAGGCCAAAATTATACTTCATCCAATACTTGACTAAATCAATAACATAAAATGACCAAATACCTGCAAAACCAATGACATTCCCATCAACCTAAGCTGTACTTTGTGTTTAGTTTAATATAAATTCTGAAAAGCTCTTTCACATTACTGCATTATTTGTTTTCATTGAATTCACAAGAACTGAATCAAACAATCAAAATGAATCAAATCGAGACTTTAAAAAAATAAATTAATAATAATTTTTTAAAAATATCGAAACTTAAACAAATGCAGACGTCTGTTGTTAATTCGCATCACTTGAGATAATTCAAATGTTAAAATCTCGACAGAGATTCTTCTTTCAACACAAAGTGACCATGAGTTTTATTTGTCCGGGACGAGTCAGCCCTCAACACTTCAGCCCACTCCCGTAAAGTCTCTTACAAACAGCCGAGGCAGCCGAACAGACGTCATCACATTGTTTGTTTAGAGAGGAAGAAATGTTTCATCATCCGCTGCTTAAATGTTGCCCCCCCCCTTCATGTGTCATCTCCTGATCTTCCTAGACCGAAACAAGGATCAGAAAACCCAACTGTAGAGTCCGATGGCTCTCTGAGGGACATCTAAAACCTGGACTCTGGGTTTTACCATTTCTTTCTAGAAAAACTGTCCAAAGAAACAAAAAAAAAAAAAAAGGCCCATCTTTGTCTTTTGTGTTAGTAATCTGTATGTTTCGAGGGTTTGGACTGTTGGTTGGACAAATAAAGCCGTTTGAAGACAGGCCCCTTGGCCTTTAGGAAATCGTAACAGGCACTTTTCACTACTTTCTGACATTCTACAGAGCAAACAATTAAATCGAGAAAAATAATGTCGCCAGATGAATCGATAAATAAATCGCCGGCTGCAGCCCTAATGGCACGTAATGAGCCACAGGTTTGGACAAATTGATAACATGACCCGATGATAGCGATACAGCTGTATACAAAAGTCTGGTCACCCTACTAATTCAGTCAGTATTTAATAAACCTCCCCTCCCCTCTCCCTCATTACTAAATAGGGCTGTTCCTAAAGCTTCGGCTTGTGTTTCCTAAATTAGTATCACGGTGGATTTTGAGGTCTGCTTTGGATCATTGTCCTGTTTCAGGAGTCAGCCTCTTTTCACTTTCCCTTTCTTGACTGACTGCAGGACATCTGCATCTAGCATTTGCTGATATTTACCGAAATCAATTCTGCCCTCCGTCAGTACAATGGTTCCTTCCTGTGCCACTGGCCGTACAACCCCAAAAGCAGAATGCCGCCCACCCCCCCCACCGTACTTAACAGTTGGCAAAGGGGTTTGCTAAGCACCGACTTAGTGAGGTTCCCAGAATAGCACATGCCACAGCTACTGTTCTTTTTTCTTTTTTTAGTTCATAACATAAAAGTAACAGTGCATTAACATTTGAAGAATGTCACTTATAAAAAAAAAAAAAAAAAAATCTACAAAACATGTAACGTAACTGCCCAGAGGTGCCCAAACTTTTGAGCACAGATGTATGTGGAAAGTCAAGGGATCCCCAAAGTTGATACGATTCATCCTAAAGAGTGACTGCACCAAATTTCACGACATTTCACTCCGAACCACAAACGTGAACCTCGTAGTGTCGCTACAGGAAAAATCAGGGGATCAGCCGAAGTGAGAAGGATTCATCCTCTGGGGACCACGAGCCAACAGACCCCACCCCAGGGACATGTCGCTAGCGGGGCTAAAACCTGTACCGACTTTGTATGTGCAGAGGGAAGTTGTGGGTCGTCCCGTTCGCTCCGGTGCAGTCGGGGTTTGACGACACCACGTGCATGCCCTCAGTGGTGGCGACGGCCCTGGGCTGAATCGCTGTCGGCGCAGGTAGCTGTCCGTGGAGGACTGGAGGTGGAGGCGCGTACGGTCTGAAGATCACCGAGCTGTCCGACTGGTCTGACTGCTTCTGATGAACCCTGCCTGTATCTTCACGCCTTCAACGCTGTCTGCACGAGCCGGGCTGACTGTCTACTGACCGACTGATCACCCCAGTGCTGGAAAGTAACTACGTACATTTACTCGAGTACGGAACTTAAATATAACTTTACAATCTTTAACAATTCTGTATTCTAATGTTCCAGCTACTTTATACCTCTACTGAACTACATTTCAGAGGCAATTACTGCACTTTTTACTCTATATATTTATCTGACAGATAACAGTTGACAGTAGTAGTAGTAGCAGTAGAAGTAGCTATTGATATTTAGAAATACACATGCAAATAAATAACAATATATACACAGACTATATCCTGAGTACCCTGCAGGTTGTATTGGACGTATCTGCACGTGTGCGTTTGTGCGCATGATGAGCTTTGAAATCTTCCTCTTATCAAGCAGGTTCAAGGAGTCCTAGCCCACTTTCCCTTTTTCTTAATTCCGGGGCAACGACACGCCTCGCGCTTCTCGTTATTTGAATGAAAACGGCTCGAAATACGCTGAGCGCAAGCGACGCTTACTTTTTTCACTTAAAAAAAAGAACTTAGTTGAGCCAGATTTGTCTTTATAAGATTTAACTGCCGAGCGGAACACGGAGAAGGTAAAAACCAGCTCCACCTCGAGCAGCTACAACAGTAAAAACACTGCCTACACACTAATGCATCAGTACCAACAATCTAATACTGTAATACACTGTATAAACACTATGGAATGAGTACTTTTACCTTCAACACTTTAAGTAAACTCAGCTGATAATACCTCTGTGCCGTTAAGTGTTGGCTTGGAGTTGGAGTTGGAGTATTTTTACATTGCTGTGTTGCTGCTTTCACTGAAGTAAAGGATTTGGGTAAATCCTCTACCGCCGCGACAGAGGGACAGACCGGTCTGACTGCTTGTCATGATCAGCGCCTCGTTCTTTCCCCGCACACGACGCAACGCTGTCCTGTCAACATGACGGACTGAGGGGTTTACTGACAGATTTAATGATTTTAAAACTGGCTGACTGAGAGATTTACAGACTGCTGATGGACCGCCTACTGACCGAGGCCGCATTGACCTCTCGTCCATCACACAGTACCATCAGGGAGGCGTCTGATCGGCACCGGATTCAATCTGCGGCGGGACAACCAGCCCGAGTCATACGGGAACTGTCTTCAGAGACGGGAGGAACAGGGAGCCCCGCAGCAGACGGTCCGGCCCCCCCTACAGCGCCCCGATCTCAACGTCATGGAGCCGTCAGTCCGGGGTCACATGAAGAGACGGGAGACACCGAGACGGACTAAATCCGCGGAGGAGCCGTGGCAGGTTCTCCGAGACGCTTGGAACAACCCACCTGCCAAGTGCCCTGACAAACCGTGTGCAGGCGTACCCTGGAGAACTGGTGCTGCTTTAAAAGGCAAAGGGGGGGTCCACAGCACCTACTGATCCGATTCGGGTCCTCTCTCTTTGCTGCGCTTTGTTTGCATGTCCCGCTCACCGACCGGGGGGGCCCCAAGAACCCCCCCCCCCAGGTTTGCTCCAAACCATCCCTGCCGACAAAATTTCAATAATCGCACACTTGGGTCCTCCATCCTCCATCTTGTGGCCCTGGTCTTGGGGAGGGTCTTAGTTGGTTTGGTTTGTTGTGTTTGCTGTAACGTTGCGTTCCATCAAATTGCTTCCACTTCTTCCTGGGACCTCATGAGAACAGTGAGGCTGCGACCCACGATTCATTTGCATTATAGGTGTGTCTGACAGTTGTTTTCTCCGACAACCAATTATTTGTTTCGCCTATAAAATGTCATGGGATAGTGAAAAACAACACGTAAACACATGTAGATAGCTTGTTTTGTCTGGCCAACGGTAAAAACACTGCCTACACACAAATGCATCAGTACCAACAATCTAATACTGTAATACACTGTATAAACATTATGGAATGAGTACTTTTACCTTTAACACTAAGTAAACTCAGCTGATAATACCTCTGTGCCGTTAAGTGTGGGCTTTTTCTTAAGTTGGAGTATTTTTACATTGCTGTGTTGTTGCTTTCACTGAAGTAAAGGATTTGGGTAAATCCTCTACCGCCGCGACAGAGGGACAGACCGGTCTGACTGCTTGTCATGATCAGCGCCTCGTTCTTTCCCCGCACACGACGCAACGCTGTCCTGTCAACATGACGGACTGAGGGGTTTACTGACAGATTTAATGATTTTAAAACTGGCTGACTGAGAGATTTACAGACTGCTGATGGACCGCCTACTGACCGAGGCCGCATTGACCTCTCGTCCATCACACAGTACCATCAGGGAGGCGTCTGATCGGCACCGGATTCAATCTGCGGCGGGACAACCAGCCCGAGTCATACGGGAACTGTCTTCAGAGACGGGAGGAACAGGGAGCCCCGCAGCAGACGGTCCGGCCCCCCCTACAGAGCCCCGATCTCAACGTCATGGAGCCGTCAGTCCGGGGTCACATGAAGAGACGGGAGACACCGAGACGGACTAAATCCGGAGAGGAGCCGTGGCAGGTTCTCCGAGACGCTTGGAACAACCCACCTGCCAAGTGCCCTGACAAACCGTGTGCAGGCGTACCCTGGAGAACTGGTGCTGCTTTAAAAGGCAAAGGGGGGTCCACAGCACCTACTGATCCGATTCGGGTCCTCTCTCTTTGCTGCGCTTTGTTTGCATGTCCCGCTCACCGGCCGGGGGGGCCCCAAGACCCCCCCCCTCCAGGTTTGCTCCAAACCATCTTCACCGACAAAATGTCAATAATCGCACACTTGGGTCCTCCATCCTCCATCTTGTGGCCCTGGTCTTGGGGAGGGACTCTGTGTCAAAACCTAGTTTCGAGGTCTTAGTTGGTTTGGTTTGTTGTGTTTGCTGTAACGTTGCGTTCCGTCAAATTGCTTCCACTTCTTCCTGTGACCTCATGAGAACAGTGAGGCTGCGACCCACGATTCATTTGCGTTATAGGTGTGTCTGACAGTTGTTTTCTCCGACAACCAATTATTTGTTTCGCCTATAAAATGTCATGAGATAAAAAAACAACACGTAAACACATGTAGATAGCTTGTTTTGTCTGGCCAACAGTAAAAAAAAACCCGAAACGTTGAGTCCACTATCGCAGGGAACTGGGGGAAACACTTGAGAAGCTGGTACCAGTGAATCTGTTGGTATTTTTGCCAGTGAATTTTCTGTCAATCATCCACTGGATTACTCGGCCAATCACATCAGCTCTAGAGTTCCGGTTGGTCTCCGGGTGCCCGGGGACATACTGAAACTCTCAAGCCATGTAAAGTGGGGGTCAGCATCAAACGTCTGCCCCCCCCCCGGGGCCCCTCGGGTTGGTCCAGCCATGTCCGTATGAAGTTGCTGGCCGAATAAAAACGACTCGTGGCCTTATTTTTTTTTTGCGTCCTCGCTTCACTTCTCGTGCCTACAAGCCTCCTGCGCGGTGCTGTACCTGCTCAGGCAGCCTGCCACCTGTAGTGGTGACAGCCAACCAGCCGCTGTTTACCTGCGGACCCCCGGGGAGGCTCCTACGAGAACCCGGCTGGCGCGCCAGGGTCCTGGCTGGACACACCTGGACACGTACAGAGGACCGAGATAGAGAGGGTAGGGAGCAAGGACGGTAGGGAGGCAGAGAGGAAGGAAGAGAGTGGTACAGAGGAGTGTCTCACCGTGAAAAGCCGGAGCAAACTTTGCCTCCTTCTCTCTTCCCCGGCGGTGCGAACCCGGTCCAAACCGGGTCAGATCCGCTCCTAACCGGCCCAGGCTCCTCTCGGGCCCCGTGAACACGCCGCCCTCCCTCCGCTGCCCCGACAACGAATCCAGGTGTAGGGGTTTCAGGGGAGGCTAAAAACCGGACCGTCTTCCTCCACCTGGCACGACGATCACCGCTGTGGGCGGGGTGACCAGCGGCGGCCGAACAAGGATGTGACGCCATCACGCTGCGCTCTTAAAGCGGACGTCAGGTCTCGCGAAGGCGGAACCCGAGTAAGCGGCCCCCCTCCCCCCCCTGTTTCTGGAGGGACTTTGAAGTAGCCTGACAGAGGCAGGAACCGCGAACAGGTGGACAGGTCCAACCCGCGAGGGGCCGCCGTCGAAACCCGCAGAGCCTCGGCCGAGCGGCGGACATGTTGCCCGCGGTCCGAAACAGCGACGCGAAGCAGGTGAGACGCGACCGAGGTGGGTCATCTAGGACGGTCTCATCCCCGGAGGCAGGGGGGGCGAGTCGGGCTCCGCGCATCTGCAGTAAAAACACAACCCCGAACCGGCCCCGACTCCACGGGGGGAAAATCACGCGCTATACCGCGCGGTTTCCCGGAGTTTCCCCGCCGGACTACATTCAAATAACGTCGTGTTCGAGTCCCACCTTCCCCCTTTTCTCAGAGAGCATCGAGCAGAGATGGGACGTTGGTGAAGGCGGAAGAGTTTAAAAACCTCGGCGCGGAGTCCGGCTGCGTGAAATGATTCAGACGCGGAGTTGCCGGACTCTGCGTCTGAGGTTTTAAACTCTTCCGCCTTCACCAACGTCCCATCGAAAGTGGGGGGCAAGTTTTGAAAGTGACCAAACCTGCGGGATCTGATCGTGTCGGAAACGGCTCGACGTGACGCCCAAAACCGCCGATTTTCTAACGGAGGTTCGGTCCGGTGAACGTCAGGCTGAAACTCACAACACGGTCCGCGAGGACTGACCGGGATCCTCGAAACAAAACCCAGCAAAACGATTCTCGAAGACCGTCAGAGATGCTCGACTGCCCGGTGTCTTGTCACATAAATAAACTCTGTGCAAGGATTGAGAAGTTTAAACGTCAGCAGGAGGTCAAAGGCCAGACTCCCCTTCGAATTCTGTTATTTTATCGATACTTTGGAGTAGGGTTCCACGTTGGGTCTGCCTTGTTCCCTCAGGGATCTTCGTATCGGTTCTGTGTGGGTTGCCTGTTGGTTCCGTGTGTGTCGTAAAGTTCCTTTTTACTTGAGTATTTCCCTTTTCGGCTACTTTACACTCCTGCCCTGGTGAAACGTTGTACTTTTTTTACTCCGCTGCATTGATTTGATAACTTCAGGGGCTTTGCGCATGTTTGATGTATTATCATAGGTCGTGATGATCGTTTATCGATGCCCAGGGGGGAACTCACACCTTCACCAGCTGCAGCACTAACGCTGTGAATGCATCAATAATAATAATAATCATGATGATGATGAAGATGATGACAATCATCATCATTATTAGTAATAATGATAATAATAATCAATAAATAATAATGATAATAATCAAGTAATAATAATAATAATAAGATATACGTTCTTCCATTCTGCATAATGAGTACTTTCACTCTTGGTACTTTCAGTATATTTTGATGCTGATACTTTTGTACTTTAACTTAAGTAAAAATGTGAATTAATGGCTTTTACTTGTAACAGTGTTTCTACACTGTACTATTGCAACTTTTACTGAAGCGAAAGATCTTACTACTCCTTCCACCGCTGCTTATATAGTTTGGTTTGGACAAAACCTGCTGAGGTTTTAGTTCTAGACGCTCTCCAGACCAGATCTCCACAGACCCCCCCCCCCCCAGGTTAGATTTCTTTTTTTTTTTTTTTGAAAAGTGCAGATGAAGATGCAGGTTCTGTGTTCCCTCCGCAGAAGGATGCTGACCGCGCTGTGGTCGTTGCAGTAACGTCTCGTGCAGTGTTTGAATCTGGAGGCGCCGACGACGATGAGGATCAGGATCAGGTGTACGAAGTGGGCACGGCTTTCCCGCTGCTGCAGGTCAGAGTTCAACACTGGCACCAAGTTAGCGACCGGTGTTTTGTGTGTCTAGTAGGGTTTTGGTTTTTTTTCCAGATACCGATATTTCATATTGATTGTTGTGACTAGAGCTGCAGCGATTAGTTGATTCGTCGATTAGTCGACCATCAGAAAATTCCTCAGCAACTACTTCGAGAAATCGATTCATCGTTTTATTCGTGTTTGAATCAAAAATGCCAAACATTTCTCTAACCACAGCTTCTAAAATGTGAGGATTTGCTCATTTACTGTAATATACTGACTTTGTTTAGGTTTTGGACTGTTGGTCGGACAAAACAAGCACATTAAAGAAAAATTGTAAATGGAATTTTTTCACAGTTTTTTAAAATGAATGATTACTTTTGTTTATTATTATTATCTAATAATCATTAATCACTTTCCACTCACAAAACAATGTTTGGCAGAGTCCAGCCAGCGGCTGGGAGAGAGCACATTAACCGGCAGACTGAAGTTTCAGTGGAGCGGCTACACAGTTAACATTGAGCTACGGCTGATATAATCCGCCGCCGGTGACCGTCGAACATTAAAACCGGAGAGGGCGACGGTCGGCGCCGGCGGGAAGTGAGAAGCTGCTGCCGTCACCGTCGTGTTTTCCACATTAGTCTTTGTTAAGAAAAAATAACCGGGACAGGCAAAAGGTTCCATAAGAGATCCGTTAGTAGCAGAGCCTAACAAATCCAGTTAGTTTTGCCAATTTTGGGGGGAACCGGATCCAAAATGGAACCGCTATCGAACCCAGTCCCACGTACGTGCTCACCAAATGTAGATTAATCCGCCGCTGAACATAGTCCCTAACAAATGCAACTATATATTTTGTGAGCTGTTTTTAAATATTTAGCCAGAGACGGGGCAGAGAAGCTAAAAAGTATCCAGAGAGGGTCCTTGTCGACAATAAGAAAAATACGGAATAACACCAGACTGAAGCTTTAAAGGATTAGTTTCAGACAACCTTAATTCGTGTTCATGTGTTTCTCTTCAGGCGCTCCAGAGAGTGAACCACCGTCTGCTGGAGGAGAATCCTGTCGAGTCGCTGCTGTTTGATGTCGTCCTGATCACCACCGACAGGCGGCGGCAGCGGCAGAGCTCCCGCATCACCGCCAGCACCAGGCACTACGGTAATTTAAATTTTTATCATCACCAGACGGATTACAGCCTGCAGCTGATCGGTGTGTGGCAGTTTAACATCTTGTCAGTGACGGTGTTGTTGACTTCCTGTCAATGCTTCATCGCCGCTCAGGTCTTGAAGTCGGGAGGTTTTGTTTTGCCGCCGAGGAGGATTTCATCGAGAGTTTGCTGAAAAATAACGTGCGGCTCTTCCTGTCGACGGACAGAAACGAGGCGGCGCAGGCATCACAGCAAGGTGAGGAAGTTTCTTTTTCATTTCTTCTTTTTCCTGTCATTAGTTACAGCTGGCGTGAACCTCTGCAGGTTTCTGAGGAGCTGATCACAGCCTCTCTCGTCTCGTAGAGCCTGGAAATCCTGATTTGGTCGAAGGCGACATGACATAAAAGTCTTGATCAGGGGTTAAAGAGCTTAACGTTTTTGAGATTAAGATAACTGACACATCATGTCGGGGTAAAGACCTAAAAAGTTAAACCTCAATCCCAGACACGTCTTTGGGCGGAAAGTGCTGAGCAACAAACTTCAGCCCATTTTAGAACAGAACGAGATGCGTTCATTGTAGTGAGTGTTAACGAGACTAAGAGTCGTTGTGCTACAATTCTCACATTAACAATGCGGATTGTTGTGACTTTATTCTGGAAATATTGCAACTTTTTTTTTTAATCAGAAATTTTTGCGTTTCTCAAAATACTACGACTTTCTTCCTGAAATGTTACGACTTGTTCCCCTAAAGTATGAAGACTTTACTTTCAAAATATTAAGTTTTTCCTTAAATATCATCACTTTTCCTCTAAATTATTGCAACGTTTTCCCTTAAAATATTACAACTTTATCCTCAAAATATTATGATTTTATTTTCAAAATATACTAACTTTTTAGAAAACGTGAGTTTCATTCATTTTCAACCTAATTCTCAGAATCAGTATTTATCTGTTGAACTAAAAAAAATAACATTGGCAACTTGTGTAAACATGTTTCCCTCTGAAAGCTCACAATTTAACTAGAATTTAACTTGGTTTGATTATGTATTGATAATGTATCGATATTTGTCCCGGTGAGTGTGATGTTAGAAGGTGAATCATCCTCCTTGTCGTTGCTCCAGGTGTTTTCTCGGCACTGCTGGACCAGCAGACGGCTTCCTTTCCGTCAGAGCAGCTCAGAATTTTATTCTGCGGAGACGCCATCATCCGGCCCGACACCGGCCCGACGCCGGCGAGCAGACAGGCTGCTCAGGTACTCACAGCAACATCCCGCTGACAGCTGATCTTTACTTTTTAATTCCCGCTGAGGATTTGTCCGGGGCTGACTTGGAAGCTGACTTAAAATTCACTGTCTTCCCCTGCAGAGCTTCTCGGCTCAGCTGGGTGAGATGCGGCGGAGCTTCAGTGTGCTCGACAGCCCTCTCAGCATCGTCCTGGTCACGTCGCGTGGCGGCAGAGAAAGCTGCGGCGAGGCCCTGCGGGCGCTGCGGTCTCGCGGCGTCAGCGTGGACGAGGCCTACTGCCTGGCCGGGTCCCCTCGGGGCCGCATGCTGTCCCTGCTCCGTCCTCATTTCATGCTCAGCGACGGCTTCGGCGACCTGGAGGGGTGATGACGTCATGGGGGGGCTGTCACATGACTTCACTAAAAAACCTTCACTGTGTCTTTAAGAGAAGCTGCCAAATCCACCGTCTGGACTCAGAGTGAAACGTGTCTTAAGAATTTTGTCTGTTTTAAACTCCGAGTGGTTGTGAAACAAAGAGTTTTCTGTTTCCAACATAGTTATCACGAGTTTACTGATTTATAGAAATGTCTCCATTGCTCTTTATTGCTTGTCACTGCTCTCGTGCTCTCGTCCCCCTCGGGATTCTGCCGGAATGACGACTCAAGTTTTCCAGTGATCCGATTGATCAAAGGTTGAGCTGTTGACGAGTTATGATCTGATCCTCCGAGCTGAACCTGCTCTGGAGCAGGTTGTGGCCTGCGTTTACTTTATAGAAAATCAACACTGAGCTCGGAGAAAGTTTTAGGGACTGCAGGAAGCCGGAAGAAAAGAGAGAGGGTTGATTTTTGAGATACAGATCGGTGAACAGTTGTTGCAGGTTACTGTCATTTCTTTCTGAAAGGGACTGACAGTGAGATTTACAGATAATTATGTATTTTACACATAAATAAAATAATAAAAAGAAAAAGGGCAATACAGACGTTGCGTGTGGGGTTTGTTTTTGCTGCGGTGACGCTTAAAGTTGGCCAGCAGGTGGCGGGTTCAGTCAATAAAACCTGCAAACCTGATAAGGCAGAGTTTAAGACGTAAACAAAAACACAAACACATACAGACACACATACATGAAAAAAAAGTCGCTAAATAAATAATCTCTCTCCAGTAGGTGTAAAAAAGAGAAAAAAAAAGGTTCCGGGGTCCCTGAAGAGGCTCCAAGGATGCCTTTTGGAAGTTTTTGAAGTTTTAAAGGAAGTTCCAGGGGTTCTAGGGATGTTTACGGCAGTTCGAGTGTCCATTAATGTTTAAAGGCATTTGAGGTTCTTCCTGGTGATCCTTGAGACACTTCTGGTACCTGAGATGGTTCTAGGGATGTTAAAGAAAACCTCAAGGGACATATAGAGAGGTTGTAGATGTCCTGAAGTTCTAAGGGCTTCAAAAGGGGATCCTGTTTGCCCTTAATGAGGTTCCAGGGACCTTTGGGGAGGTGCCAGGGTTAGTTGTGAGGGATGCAAGGGGTCCTTTAAAGAGGCACCAGTGGTCCTTAATGATGTTGCCCTGTTGTCCTAGATGCTACAAGGGTCCTTGAGGAGGTTCCAGAGCTCCCTAAGGGTCTACATCAGTCCTTTAGGAGGTTCCATTTGCCCTAGAGAAGGTTCCAGGGTCATTGGGAAGGTTGCAGGAGTCCTTGAGTCTGTCTGTCTATCCACCACTGTGTTGTGTGTTCTTGTAATGCACCAGATTGACTTTCTCTCCTCCTAAGGCTTTTGGCTCTTTCATTTTTTTCCTTTCTTTAATATATTTAGCGGTCTTTAGTGTTCCTCGACTAGGTACTAGGTTCCTTGAGAGATTTTTGAGGCCTTTGAAGATATTCCAGTGCTCCTGGAAACATTTTAGAGATCATAAATCCAATCGGGGCAACAGCCTGAGACGGAGTGTACCTGGAAAATCCAGGAGGTTAATGTAATCACTTTCAGTCATCAGAGGATGTAATTTACAGACGGAGGCCGAGCTGATCATCAGCCGGCGCTGACTCATCTCCGCAGCCACAAATGAAAACATGCTCGGTGAAATGAACCAGCCCAGTGCGGACGTCTGTTTCCGACAGCCTCACATCGACTGGATGTTTGTTTTCATTATTCAGAGTGAGGTATCTGACGAACGCTGTGCATCATCAGCTCTGCCTCCCGGACACAAACAAATCTTTAATTTCAATGACGAAGCTGCAGGAAGCTTCTTTTCTGCTGCTGAAACAGCCTCAGCTGCCGGCAGGAAGCTTATGTTTAAAATGTCAGGAACTAATTCTGTCCGTTAATAAATACTGCACCTACTGAACACGTCAGATTTGATTGCTTTTATTTTTTATTTTTCACCTCTTCCCTGCCCTTCATTAAGTTTTATGGGTCCTTCAGGAGGTTTCAGCGGCCCTAATGGAGAATTGTGGTGGTCCTTGAGAACGTTCTGTGAGTCCTTGAGCAGTCTCAGGGGTCCTAGATGAAGTTCTTTCACTCTGTAATGTGGCTCTAATCGTCCCTGACGTGGTTCTAGTTATCCTTGAGTAATTCCAGTGGCCCTCAATTTCCCAGTGGTCCTTTTAGAGGTTCTTTGGGTCCTTGATGAGGTTATATCAGTAATTTAGGAGATTCCAATTATCCTTGAAGTGGTCCCTCTGGTCTTTGAGGGGGTCTAGGGGTCCCTGAGCAGGTTTCAGGGGTCTTTCGTGAGGTTTCAGCAGCCCCAAGGAGGTCATAATTGTCCTCCAGTGGTTCTTGAGGAAATTATGTAGGTACCTGAGCAGTCCGAGGGATCCTTGAGGTGATTTTAGGGGTCCTTCAGGAGGTTACAGCAGCTCTAAAGGAGGTTGTATTTTTCCTTGAGAAGGCTCCAGTGGTCCTTGAGGTGTTTATGTGGATCCTTGAGCAATCTCAAGGGTCCTGGGGAAGTTCTGTGGCTCTGCAATGTAGTTCCAATGGTCCCTGAAGTTAACCTTGGGAATATTATAGTGTTCATTGGGGTGGTTCTAGCATCCTTGAGATAGTCCAAGAAGTCCTCAATGTCCTAGCGTTCCTTGAGAAGACTCACTGAACAGAGTAATCCTTGAGAAAGTTCAGGAGTTTATAATTTTCCTTGAAGAGTCTTTAAAGTGGTTCCAGTGATCATCATTCTCCCACTGGAAGTTGTGTGGGCCCTTTAGTGGATTCTAGGTATCCTTGAGTTGGTCTCTGTGGTCTTTCCTGTGGTCCCTGAGTAGGTTTCAGGGGTCCCTCGGGCAATTCCAGGGGTCCTCTGTGTCCCACTGGTCCTTGAGAGGTGTTACTATACATGTATGTATGGAATTCCAGGTATCCATGGGTTAGTCTCTGTGGCCTTTCAGGAGGCCTGTGGGTCCCTGAGTAGGTTTTGGGGGCCCCTCAGGAGGTTTCAGCCGTCCTTAAGGAGTTGGTAGTGTTCCTTGAAAAACCTTTAAGGTGGTTCCATTGGTCCTTGAAGATGTTCTTTGGCCTTTAAGTATTTATTGATTTTTCTTTAAAGGCAAGTTTTTGGTGCAGAGAAGAGAGAAAACCTTCATATAATTTCAGGGTTGTAGGATTAGAACCTGTCTTTTATTACCAAGATGTGGAAATAAAAGATAAATTAAGTAAACAAAAACAAAATAGCACAATCAGGAGTCAGAGATTCAGTCCACGATAAAAATGAAAAGACAACACGTCATAGTTACAGAAAATTTTTATCTATATTTGATCTGATCTTTATTTACAGTCCCTTCTTCCTCTGAACCTGTTAAGTAAATAGGATGGAACCTGAACCATCGCATCTACCCAGTCTGTCATATCTGAAGATTTAGCTGGTTTCCACTGCCTCAGAATAATTCTGGAGGCTATAATTGTACCGACCAGAAAAACTGCAAATGCACACTTTGATATAATTGGTATTTTGGAGATCTGTCCTCTGAGGAACATACAACGGGGTTCAGAGGGAACCAAACCAATTACCCAGGACTCGCTAAAGTACATTCCCATTTACAATGTGGAAAATGTTCCCACTCCCATTTTGCAGCACAAATTATCTTACATTTTCCACATTCTGCCAAGATACTCAACCCCATTCCCCATATTTAAATTCTCTTCTCAGACCTCCCTGCCACAGCAGTCTCACATTAGACAAGGTTTACTTCTAAAACTGATTTTTTTTTAACTTATAAAACTGAATTTTTCACATGGGAAACCCACAGATTCAAATTATCCCCAGCGAGGTTGTCTGTAACGCCACTGAACCCACATGTTAAACTTAAATATAACAAAATTGTTCCCTTAAAACCAAATTGTTGGATTAAATCTCCGTAGAATATAAATACACAGTCTTTACACAGCTCTCCAACAGTGAACGCCGTTAGAATGGAACTGTGTAGAGTTATTTTTTCAAATTCCTGACAAGGTTGCAGTTGTCACTCCGATGGTTTCAGTGGTCCTCGAGGAGGGGTCAGGGGTCGGGGGGGGACCAGTGGCCTTTAGGAATCCGGGGGAACATTTGCGATTTACATGTCGTTAAGTGAGAGAGAAAAGCAGCAGGCAAGAAACGGACGTGGCACCAGACTGGTTCACTGTCCACGCAGCCACTGGAATATAAACTAAACCTAATTATGACTGAATTATTAAAAGAGTCGCGTCTCCAGATAGAGACGGGAGGTGTGTCCACCGCTGCCCCTCCATCCTCCCTTGAGGTTCGGATGACTCCGCTCCTCGGCTGATCCCCCAGCAACGCAGACAACAAGACCTCAAATTTAAATAAAAAAAAATCACCTCATCACCTTCAGACCAGAGCGAGAGTCCGGGGTCCTCATTAGCGTTCGTGAAGAGGAGTCTGGAGTTAGCAGCTCGGAAACCAAACCAGACGGACCAGAGGACTTCTCAGACATTCGAAACACGAAAGATTATAACCACCAAAGCATATCATAGAAACATTAAGGATCGCAATGCTGCAAAGACTACAAAGTGATTTGATTAACGACCAGTTTGTGGCAGCCCCAGCAGGGACCTGGACTCAGAGTAAACCACAAAGACAATCGATAGCAACGTCAGTATCACTTCTCGCGTCTCGTCAACGCGACGTAGGCGTCGTGCCGCTACCTTTCGAATGATACCAACTTGAATCATCCCGGTTTGTAAAATAAAGCAGAAACACGAGAAGAACCTCATACAAAAGGTTCCCTGAAGTTCAGGGCCTGGGAAGAACCAGGTTACAGGTCGGCGAGTTACCGCTGTGGAAAAAAGTGAGGATGCAGCTGCTTACGGTACATGTACGTGTTGATGGAGAGTCAGAAAAGCATGGGACTAACAGCAATGATCCTCCCTCCTCTTATCTCCTCTCTGCTCCTTCTGCCCTCAGCCACAGGCAGGATGGTCGGGATGGAGGGATGTGAATATGATGAGGAGGAGGATGCTGAAGCATCTGTTGGATCCTGAAGCTAATGGAGGGGCAGCGGTAAAACATGTGAAAGCCGTCAGAAAATATTCCTCTATGTAAAGATAAACAGGGCTGAGCCGCGCTGTGGAAGGAAAACCAGATCTTGTTTTAAAGTAACACAAAGTGTGGAGAAAAAAATGTGGCTCACTGACCCGGTCTCACAACAGAAATGTGCTGGAAAAATCCGCCATTTGTGACAAGTTCATCACATTTTTTTTTATTCATTAAAAAGTAAAAATCGAAGTCAAAATTAGTGTCCTTCTCTGCTGGATCCCATTAGGTAGGACTTTAGATATACTGAGGTCACCAGTCCAAAATCCCCCACCGGCAGAAATAGTTCGGGACTAGCGGCCCACCAAACTCTGTACAATTTTCTGAGGATTTTTAAAAAGCGCGAAACTTCACGATTTTTATTTAGTCGTTCAATTGTTCGGTTACACTCTCTCTAAATAATATGTTCCTACATGGGGATTAAATGTTGAAATAAGCCATTTGGGAGGGGTAAATCCCGATTCCCTTCAAGATCCTTCAATTGAATTTAATGTTTTTGGACAAAAAACTAATCAAATTTAAAGATACTAGATCTAAAAAAACAAAAACAAAAAAATTCCGGATTCAGTTCAAAAAACCTTCAAAATTCCCCAAAATAATGCAGAAGATTTGAGCTCCCATTGTGTCCGTTAATACTTACATAGTTTTCCTCAAATTTGATTTAAAAAAAAGAAAACTCTGCGCTTTGATGGCTCTGTCCTTTTTACACTCTTAAACATGGGCCATAGTCCTTACTAAATCGAACAGGTGTTTGTCAGCAGAGCACCACGCTGAGTTGTAGCTTCGGGCTGATCCCAGGCCAGCCGTTCAGCCACAGGTCACTAATAACAAAACAAATTAAAAAAAAAATACAAAGACAAATATAGATGAGTAAGATACATGGAGCTGCACAACGCTTTGTTATCGCGTATGTATAGCTGTATTCGAAAAGGTGAACTCTGCTGCAACATCTCAGTTTTTGGTCCCTGCTTTTTTAGTTTTGTCACTTGCTTTTGCATTGTTTTTAAAAGTGTAGGCATCTTTACTACCTCACAGAAGAAACTGGATTCGCAGCTGTTTCGTGGCTCCTGAATAAAAATCTGAGTTTTCCGCCATAGCAGAAAATTGGCTCCGTCGATGGATTAAAAACGTGAAAAACATCAGTATTGTCGTCAGAGAAACGAACCACTCCAAAGACTCCGTAAAGCTTGAACAGTGTGTTTCACACGTTAAAGTGCATCCCTGCGCCAAGACGACGATTCAACACACAGTGGACTGAAAACGGACAGCGCCACCTGGAAACAGGTGAGGTCGTGTGACCGAATCGTCCCATTCGATCTCAGCTCGTGTTTCTTCCCGAGAGGCAGCCTGATGTTCGGACGCTCGGTCGGAACATCCGGTGTTTTCCGTCAGGGACCCGGCGCGGCCTCCATCAGTCTCGGGTCTATTTTTAGCCTCCCGGTGGACGACTGGAGCATTCCCACTTTTTTTTGGTGGAATATTTTAGACGCCAGTGCTTGGAACCCCGCTGTTACCACCTGGTTACACCTGAGCAGTGGGTCCTCAGCCAGCTGGCGACACCATAGCAACTGCCTGACAACAACTAATATCATACGCTCGTCTACCTAACTAACAAAAATGCTCAATCCACTAATTAATGGATACATTAGGATTATAATGTGCTATTTTAAAGGTGCTAAATGTAAGTTTTTTGCTATCGCTACATAGCCAACGTTAGCATTAACGGCCGTTTGCTCATCAGTCTCGAGGAAACGGTGCGAGTTCGGCGTCGAGCTTCATTCCTTTACTCGCCGAGGGCCGGAGGGCGGAAAGCAACGCCGGCGTTAATTTTTTTTGCTTCTGTTTTCTGCCGCCTCTTTTCTTCCGCAGGAAGTCAGCGCGCTGACCAACCCGGCCCCGGCCCGTCCCGTCCCGTCACCTTCCAATAGCGAGTCCCCGTAGCGTCCAGGCTGTCCCGAAGGAGCAGCGCCGCCCAGGGGACGTATTCCAACCCCCCTGTCTTGGGAACGTGACGGCGGCCGAGGCTGCCGGCAAGAAACCACGTTTTGCGGCAGAGAAAACTTACACACAGCACCTTTAAGGGGGCTTTAGTGCATTATCTGCGTGTTTTAAATGGGTAAAGAAGAAAAAAAACTCACTTAAATTTAACCTGACAGCATTAACTTTCAGGAATATTCACCTTAACTGAAAAATGAAGGCCCGTTAAGGACGATTTTTATGCTATTTGGCCATTTTAAAATGTACATTTAAAAAAAACTAAAAACATTTTAACCATTTAAAACCTACTTTAACCGGGTAAATAATCCATTAGTCCATGAACAACAAGTAATTCTTTTTGTTTTATGAACACTATGAAACCGTACCTCCTCATCTTTTACCTTAACCTTTACCGTTAATCTACCCACACAATACGTCGTTAATGTAATTAAGTTATTTTAATGGGATTTTAAGAGGATAATTAATGGATAACCCTGCGTATTGTCATGTATTAAGGGGTTTTACGGATTTTTCTGGATGGTTTAATGTTTTTTTTAAAGGTCACACAAAAAAGACCTTAATTTTTTAATCAAAGTAAAGGAATTTATGCATTAATTTCTAGTATTTTAAGGATTTCCTTCCAATAGTGTGGCAAGCAACTGGATATATTTCCTCAGTTATTTTTGCAAAGGTACAATTTTGAGGTACTCGTACTTCACTTGAGTATCTCCACTCTGTACCACTGTTCATTTCGTCCCTACTGCATTTCGGAGGGGTTCTAAACGTCCTCTCCACCCCACCACCATTCATCTGGCAGCTTCAGTTGCCGAACAGACTCGAGGGCCACGGACACAAAATACGATCCACAGATTAAGACGATCAGGTCTCGCGGTGTATTGAGTTGCCCCGGCGGCGTAACGAGCACTTAGGCTCGGCCCCCGCCGCCCTCGCTCGCCCCAGCCGTCACAGGAACGCGTCGGGGATCGTGATCAAATAGGGTGCCAGATCTGATTCTGGAAGTGCCCACCCTGCGCAATGAGCACGCTTACCTGTGGCACTTGAAGCGCATTTTGATGATCGTACTTTTACGCGGCACTTCTGCTCGGAAACGTGACAAGCCCTTAAACTGTGTAGACACGTGATACCTTAACTCATCAATGCATCCATCAAACATACCTTAATTACCTCCCCATTGAATGGGGGGGTTCAGGTGTTCCTGTACAACTACATTGTATGGATATTGTTTATAATGTCCATTCCTCTGCTTGTTCCTCACTGTTAAAGTTGCTGTTATTTTTTGCAGCGGACGCCCCCCCCCTTCTCTCTCTCTCACACACACATACACACACGCGCGCCAACAGACAGACCGAGGGACAGATGGACGGACCGTGTCTCCTGCTGGAGCTCAAGGACTGAAGGAGGACACCGTAAAGCGCAGCCGCTAAGCGGCTTTAATCGGCTAATTTGGCCCCGGTGGCCTTCAGCCGGCCGCAGGTAGCAGCCTCCGCACACCGGAGCTGAACACGGCCGCGGCCCGACGCCCTCAGCCCGCCGCTGTCCGGCCGCAGAGACGCTCCGGACGGTCTGTACTGCACAACACGGGCTTGTGACCGAGGAGACGTGGATTCTCTGCTGATTTGAGGATTTTGATGCGTCTTGGATCAAACTTCGCCTGTTTCCTCTGGAGTTTTTTTTTTTTTTTTGGTCCGGACGGAACTTTATCACCCTCGATTTCATGATTATGAACCGACGCATGTTTTAATGCATGTTTCACTTTGTGAATAAGACCAAATTCCGCCCGCTTCCGTTCTATTTTACGCAGAGTTTTTGCGTAAAGTGCGCGCCGGAGCAGCACGGCGAAGTCCGGTCAAGTCTCGCGTCGAGTCTCCGTGACACCATGACGGGACCACAGTGCGGGGACCAGAGTCCGACCCGGCCTTCATGAGTGCCAGGCGGCGGCGCTGCTGTGGCTCGGACCGGGACGGAGCGGAGGAGCCGCGGCGGAGATGGCGGCCAACCTGAGCGTGGGGGCGGCGGCGGCGGCGGCGCCGGAGGCGGCCGGGGCGTCGGGGCACAACCTGCCGGCCCTGGTGTTCGGGGTGCTGCTGATCGTGGTGATCATAGGCGGGAACCTGCTGGTGTGTCTGAGCGTGTTCACCGAGAAGGCGCTGAAGACCACCACCAACTACTTCATCGTCAGTCTGGCGGTGGCGGATCTGATGCTCGCGGTGCTGGTGCTGCCGCTCTTCGTCTACTCAGAGGTGAGTCCACCCACCAGACCGCGCCAGGTCTGTGGAAGCGTCTCCCCGGGGGACCCCCTAGTGTTCCAGGGGGGGCCCACAGAGCTGTCCGGATGCTGGATTTTGACGTGTTTTTTTTAGGAGCCGAGTCTGTTTATGGAACTTTTCATGGAACAAAAACCCCTTAAAATGACCTTAATTAAACCTTAATCTAAACCAAAGGCCTTAACTGAATTAAGGTGGTAGCCAGAGATCCCTTCATTTGAGAAAGCGAGAACCGACCCCCTTAGAACACATTTATTTAAAAAGCCCTTAATTAACATCTCAAGTATCATTTTAAGGGTACTTGACTTTTCCCTTGATACTTGTACATTGTTTTGAGATATCTGACCAATCCAGGACTAGTAGGAGGCAGATGATGAAACCCTTTACAGCACCCTGATCCCCAGAGCTATTCATGATCACATCCAGTCCCTCACATGCGTGACCTTTCCCCTTAATGAACACCAACATCAGACAGATGTTCGTCTGCCCATCGGCGGCTCGGTCCAGTAATTGGGCCGATGGATCCAGTTCAGCCTGACTGATGATTATGATACTTTTAAAAAAGGATTTTGCGGTCGTCCCAGAAAGTTCACCGTAAATTGAGGAATGAAGGCCCCTCTAAGGTCTGGATTAAGGGACGGCTGTTACGTCGTTTGGTCAGGGGCTTTTACACAGTAAGAAAAAAGTCCTTTAAACCATCCAGGTAAACCATCAAGACCCACTGCATCCCCTTAAAATCCCATTAAAGTGTCTTCATTACACCGCTATCATAGTATGTGGGTAAATTAGTGGAAATTTGAGGTAAGAACATTAAGGCACTCAGTTTCCCAGGGTTCATGAAATGAAAGACTTTGCTGCATCGGCAGGAAACAAACGGGGCTAAAAGTCACACTACTGACTCGTTGCTTAAACCTTGTGACCTTTTGTTCTCGGAGTTCAGGTCAGGTCAGTTCGGTTCAGGTCAGTTCAGGTCCTTAACGTCTTTATATTATAGAAGAAAACATTCACAGAGGAGGAAACGCAGTCATTTACATCGGCTGATTTGCCCATTTGAGCCTCCCCGCTCATACCGGGTCCCTGCGGGACGCTGGGAAGCGACAGCAGCCGGTGGCGGAAAGTAGCTGAGCACATTTACCCGAGCGCTGCACTCAATGTGAGGCGCTTGTGCTCCTCGGCCCTTCGCGCACGCACGGCGTCCTACTTGCACGTCTCCGACAGCTTCGGTCACTTAACACATTAAGATGGCAGGTGATCTGTCGAGTTACGGCTCGAGCACAAAGCCAAACGCACCGAGGGCACAAGCCCCTAACTGAGCATACGCAGACCTCCGCCATTTACAGTAATCTTCCTGGATTTTACATAATTTATGTGAAAGCTTTGGCTCGTTCCAGATACCCTCCTTCTGTTGGTCCCTATGGACCTTTAGTAGTCAACACTTTGTTTTAAGTCCCCCTATTTATAGCATTTATAATCCGTGTATAAACACTTAATGAATTTGTTTATAATAGCAGATGAATGTTAGAAACATTAGTGAACAGCTATATCTGCCTATAACTACTTTATACTCATGAGTGGAGGCTGCTGCATGAACATATAATGAATAGAAATATAGTAAAACACAGTTGTAGTAATATAAAACGTGTCCTCATAGGAGACGTCGGAACTGTTGACAAAAGCTGCACTTTAAAATGTCCTAAAATCATCGGTCAAACGTTTACATACCGATTTAAGGGAAAGCTCTGCCACTTTTGTTTGATTCTGTTTGTCTTACACTGCAAATGATTCCTGAAAATAAAACAGAAGTCAGAAGGAGAAAACATGGTGGTGAATCTACAAATACATAGGAACAAAAGGTACAAATACAGGAGGAAATGGGAGAAGGTTCAGAGCCACACACTGTCAGTTTGTGGTGAAGGGGAAGTCGGTCGTGATCACAGCTGCTGCAGGTTTCACTTTTTAGGGGATTTTCTTTTTTTTTGTGTTGTTCTTTTCCAGTAACGTTTGCTCAGATCGGGGTGTTGGTGGTCCTCTCTTTAAAGCCCAAAGGAGGCTCTGTGACCCGTCGAGGACGTTCGGAGGCCCGTCTCCTCTCACCTTGTTTCACCCGAATTGCACCCACTGCAATCTGCAACCGCAGTCCATTACTGTCAGGAAATGTCACAGCACTGCGCTGTTTCGAATAGGAGCTGTACAGTATAAAGCCCTCCGCTGCTTGGTGGCTCATTTTGCCGGTCCTGCCGTAGTCCCCCATGAACAGTTCAGGAGAATCCGGTCTTCCCAGTATAACCCTGCTGGAAGCCAGTGGTTTAAACATTTTACATTTCAGAGGGACAACCCCTGAAAACTGCAAGGGTCAGAGTCGTGGTGAAAATTGGCTCCTTTCAGTTCTTCCTCCTCTCATTATTCTTCCTCCTATCTGGGATAAAATCACCGATCTATTACATTTTACGCCCATTTTTTTTTTGGTTAATTTTATTTCTTTAATGCTGACTGTGTGTTGTTGATTCATTCTAGTTTGTACGGATTCTGATGGTTTTTCTAGCCCTTAAAACCCCCCCAGATAGCCCGATAAGACCACCTCTCATAATCCGTGGAGTGATCCATCAATTGACGGACATAGATGATGTTGGGTGGCAGCTCCATTAATGCAGAAACTGAGGATGAAGTTTTCGCCTGCTCAGATTAATGGACATATTGAAGGAATTTATGTGTAAGTCATATAATACGTCTTCTGTGTTTTTCACGGGTGTCTCACATCTTTCTTCATTTGTTTCTATATTTTATTTTTTCTATATTTAGATTATTTGTTCCTATTTTATTTCATTGTACCTAATTCATTAATGTATTCATTTAATATATATTTGTGCAATTTAATTCATTTATATTTTATTCTATTTACTGTTATTAGATATTTTTATAATTTTTATAATCTTTTTTCTTAGTCGGGCGTATTTATTTATTCTTATAATTCCTATACATGTCACCTTCTTTTAAATTATTCTAACGTATTTATTTCTAATATATTTTTAGGATTTTTAATCTGTTTATCTTTCATATATTTGTATATTTAATATATGTGTGCATTTTCTTTCTGAACGATTTTTTTTTTTGACGTATTTTAATTTCTAGATTCATCTGTTTATCTTTTGTTTTGTTTTTGTTTTGTTTGTGGGTCTGTTTGTTTGTTTGTTTGTTTTCTTGTGTTTGTTTGTTTGTTTGTTTGCCTCGGCCTCTCTAAACTCCCGCCCGCCGACCCCTCGGGGGGGGGAACGACGTGTTAACGCGAAGCCTTTGTCGGTCAATCCGGTGAACTGCGCCTTTAACGGTCCCCGCCGTGAACTCCAGGTGACCTCCCGGCGAAGCCCCGCCCCCACCCGTGATGTCACCGAGCAGGGGAAAAAAAAAAAAAAACCCCGGGAAGCTCCGACATTAAAATCATTTACTCTGATTTTAAGTTTTTTTAATTTCACTCTCATTCATTCATTCCCGTTTGGTTTTTGTGGGATTTTTTTATTTTTTATTTTATTTTATTTTTTTTTTAAATCTTTTCCGTAGCTCGGCGGATCCCGAACTCTTCTTCCCAGCGAGCGCTGCCGACCGACGGACGCTTGTCCTGGTAAACGTCAGTCGGGTCTTTTGTCTGTCGGGGCTCAGAGAACAACAGCCGCGGTGCATTCCTCCTCGGGTCGGCTCCCTTCAAGGGGCCACAGGTCAGCCGAGGGGCCCCGCAGTCACAGTCGAAATGAGCCCGTGTTTTTTTCATTTTTTCCCCCCCTCCGGTCTCCTTTGTGTCCCTTTACTTCTCCATTCATCCTATTTTTCCCGTCGCCTCCTCCTCACAGCTCGTCTTTGTTCGCTCCGTCGTCCAAACCGTCTCTGCTTCTGTCGTCTCGTCGAACATTTGACCGCAGAAGCTAAATGAATTAAAACAAAACAACTCGGCTCACCCGGGTTTCGGCCTCGGGGTCCCTCACCACAACGCGTCAGTGAACTATCTGACAACTCTACTTTAAGTGTGAAAAAGTAAAGGGTGCTCTTGCAGGAAAATGTCCCCCGTCAGCGTTTTACTGTTATAAATTATACTCATGCAGTAATTATTGGTGGTATATTGGCGGGTAAGCGGTATTTCGGTGCCGTGGCAGGATCGAGGATGAGCTCCCTCTCTTTATTTTATAATAATGCATCACATCGTATGAGCTGATTATATGTTGTCGTTTTTGTGTGTGTGTGTGTGGGATAAATGTGGTGTAAAGTGGTATAATTTAGAAACTCTCGGGTAAAGCACAAGTACCTCAGAAGCGCGGCTGTGCGACCGTGATTCCGCCCATCCGACGAGCTCCACCTGCCCGCCGCGGCCCGTGGGTGGGAGGAGGACGCACTCAGAGCCGGCGCGTCAGTCAAAGGGCCGAAGTGGGAAAAACACTCCAGAACAAGTCAAACGTCCTCGAGGGCTGTGCCCAAGCGCAGTCTTGCACGTGCGTTACCTGAGTACGTTCGCTTTCCGCCCGTCGACGCTTCCACACTCCGCCAGGTGCCGGCGGGGGAACGCCGCACTTTTTTTTTTTTCTTTACCGCGCCACGTGCACCTGACCAGCTGTGGCCGCCGAGTCGCTTCGCAGATTTAAGACCTCGAGCGCCTCGAGTTACCATCAGTCCGTCAAATGTGTCGCCTTCCGAAAAGACCGCGGCGCCGCACTGCGCGAGAAATGCTCAAAAGGTTAGCGACACCTCGACCAGCGACACCGTTCACGTGTCAGTAGATCGATAACATTGATCCAGTGATGCGGTGTGAATTCAGCATCACGGGCACGTTTACCTACATCGTGCGTTGTTGCCACTTTCGCTCGAGCGAATGAAGCTCGGCGCCAGGACAACAGTTCCGAGGCACCTGTAGTTTTACGTGAGCGTTTCCGCATTCCGCTTCTCTGTGCTCCGGGGACCCCCCCCCTGGGGGCTGGGAAACCGCGACGGCCGACCGCGTGTAGACCGGCTCCACCTCGAGCGGAGGGCGGGCTCGGGTCCTCGACTTGAGTAAAAGTATCAATACCGTGATGTTTAAAAAAAACAAAACAAAAACAAAACTCTGTTACAGGTAAAAGTCCTGCACTCAAAATCCTACTTAAAGCACTTATGCACAGAACTATTATCAGCAAAATGTACTTTATGTGTCAAAAGTAAAAGTACACGTTCTGCAGTAAAATGTCCTGCGACTGTTTTGTTGTTCTGTCTGACTTTATTAGATGATTAATCCTGAGCCATCGGCGCTTCAGCAGCATTTTACTGTTGTAGCTGCTCGAGGTGGAGCTGGTTTGAACTACTTTCAGTCCAGTGGTGTCAAATCCAGGGTTCAGCTCCCCACCCCCCCCAAAAGGGTCGCCGGATAAATCTGAGGAGTCGAGAGATGATTCATGGGAAAGGGAAAAAGAGAAAAGAAAGTTCTGCTGTGCAAGTCTCTCAAATTTTTATAACTTTGGGGTTTTTTTTTTCGTGAAATATTTGATCATTTTACCTCTGTGGGTCTCAAGTTCAGAGGTGAAATGTCTCTTCGATGGAGCTGTTAACTCACAGACGTCGGTCAACTGAGAAGTTGGGGAACCACCGGTTTAATCCTGCGTTGTATTTGATAAACCTGTCATACAATTTGTGTGTAAAAGTAACTACACCTGTCAGATAAATGCAATGGAGTTAAAAAGTTCCGTAATTTCCACCCACAGTGGAGCGGAAGCACAAAGTAGCGGAAAATGAAAATACTTCAGTGCAAAGTGCCTCAAAAAGTTACTCAAGTACAGTACTTGAGTAAGTTAGCAGCATGTTTGACCGTACTGAGCATCTCTCTCTCTCTCTGTGTGTGTGTGTGTGTGTGTGTGTGTGTGTGTGTGTGTGTGTGTGTGTTTCAGTTTCAGGACGGCGTGTGGACCCTCAGCACCACCATCTGTGACGGTCTGATGACCATGGACGTGATGCTGTGCACGGCCTCCATCTTCAACCTCTGCGCCATCAGCATCGACAGGTCAGTGCTCGACAGACGAGACCCCGCTGCCAAGAGCAAACAGTAGGACGGGTCCGTGTGGGAATAGGATTCGAATGGCGACGTACTGCGAGTGGCGCGAGCGTGAACTGCCCTGAGGATTTAGCCGCTGTCAAAACCTCTTTCAGACCTGCGTCTGTACATGTGGCGACAATTTAACGTAAACATTTCCATTAACATTTCTGTGTTCAAGCGAAAATTTTGTCCTAAAAGCGGCGCCACAGGAAACGTCAGAATCCCTACTGTTCATCCTCTGGGGAGCACGATTGCGAAGTTAATTTTAAAGTAAATCCATACTGTATTTGTTGATATATACACTCAGTTGTCAGTTTATTAGGTACACCTAGCTTAAACTAATAGAGCCTAACACGGCGGTCCTGCAATAAATCCTCCCTTCATGAAGGTCATGATGTCCGGCTTTTGTTGAAGCTGCCGCAGAGAGGTGTCGACTCGACCTTGTGATCATTTCGGAGGATGTGGTTCGTGCTGCTGTGGAACTGCGCTGCATAATAGGGGGAGGCGGTGCTGAGATTTCGTCCACCCGATTCATACCAACGAGGGGGAGGGCTGAGTCATGGGGCGAAGCGGAAGGAGCAGGAAAGTAGCGGGAATTCCCCACAGACAGGGAAGTGGGAGGGAAAAGATCTTCCTTATTGAACTTTCACCAAATCTTCATTTGGGACGAATGAATGTCTGTACCAAATTTTGTGCCAATTGACCGAGTAGACGTCGCGATATTTCACAGGACGAGTGAACATTTTGACCTGCTGGTGGCAGTCAGAGGATCCCCAAGGTCATTAGGATTCAGCCTCTGTGAAACATGGATGTCCGTACCAAATTTCGTGAAAATCCACCTGTTGACTGTGTAGATATTTCAGTCGGAGCCAAAGTGCCGGGCCAACAGACAGGCCGCCGCTGCCGCCACTTCGTGGCGAGACGATACAGATAATTTGGCTGCAGCTCTGCAGTCAAACAATCCCTGAAACTCCTGCAGGAACATCAAGAGGAAACTGTGTGCAGTTTATTAAAAGGAAGGGGGCAAAGTTCAGCCGTAACTCACAGACTCCGTGTCAAAGCCAGAGCTTTAATCGGCCTCAGGTCAGGGTCGTCCAGGAACAACCGGCTGATTACTCAAACCAGAACCCTGAGCAGTCTGTCAGGAACACTGAGGACGCCTCGCTGAGGGTTTTCAAATCTCCACACGAAGGTCGTCAGGGTCGGTCAGTCACGCCACGGTTCGCTCTGATGTGGAAATATGACAATGACCTTTTGTCTGTATCCTGTAAAAAGCCCCAAAAGAAGAAAACTCAGAGCAGACAGAACAATTTAAAGCCCCACGTGACGGATGTGTCTGCAGTGATGAATTTCCAGCTTCACTCTGCACTCGTTAGTGTGACTCAATGAGATTATCTGAATCCTCGGCCGATGTTGAAGGATGAAACTCTGGGCTGAAAACCCGGGCAGCCCCTCAAATCTGATGTCCCAACCCCAGAAAATATGATTACATCGGAGACTGATGGAGGCAGCGGAGCTAACGTGGACTGATGGTGATGATCCGAAGCTTTTTGAAGCAGTTAGAGGTTTAACCGGATGACAGAGTCTGAATAATTCAACGGACTGAGCAGGGAACGGATCCCGAAGGTCTGCACAGAGTCGGCATGCTGCTGGTGTCCACAGGCCTGCGGGGGGGAAATCTTCTGGTCTCTCTGCAGGTTTGATGGTTTTAAACAGCAAACCGACCGACGACCCGGTCTCATTCATAGACGGATTATTGAACAGGACCAGTGGCCCGTGGGGTCAAGGGGGCCCCTGAACCAGAGCCTATGAATGAAGTGACTGTTCGGAGAGTTCCGTCAGGATTAGTGACTTATTAACAACGTAGGTATAGCCAGCAACTGATTAGCTTAGCTTAGCATAAAGACTGAGAGCAGGGGGGGGGTAACAGCCAGCGTGGCTCCGTCCAAAGGTAACAAAAAATCCCCCCAGCGGGAGCTCTAGAGCTCACTAATTAACGTTTGTTTAATCAATACAAAAACTGAAGCTTAAAAAACGACAACTCGCCCTTTTACAGGGGTTACATGCCGGACTAGTTCTGGTCTGGGACCAGTGATTTCCTGGACTTCCGAGAAAGACGAGCCACTGCACATATGTCAGGCAGGAAAAATGTAAACGTGAAACTCAACTCAGACCTTTGCGACGGCAGACATTTCGGCCTGTCAATCACAAGCGTCAGTAATAACATTATTAAATGCTGCATCGCAATCATTGCCAGTACCATGGATCCTTAATTTTATTTGCTCCAACTGTGATTTTTTTTTTTTTTTTTAACGGCTGCGACAGGTCAAAGTGTCTGCTGTTAAAATTTGTCCGTGAGTTCTGTGAATTGTCTGTCGGGATTCAGGTAAGGAGGATTTATTCAGACAGAAAAACAACCTTCTGCTCAGTCTGGTTACGTCTGCTTTGATTGCCATGTATTTTATTTCATGATTTTTAATCTGTTAAATATCCTACTTCCTTCCTTCTTTTTTTTTTTAAATGGATGACAAACATGAGAATTTACCATTTATTTAAGAAAGATTGGAGTCAAATGTCAAAAATATGTTAAACATGACTTAAAAGTAATCACAGTAAATGTTCCCTCTGTGCACAGGTAAGATGTGGAATACTGCCTCTACGCGTTGAAACTATAAGGCGCAGACGTGTGGAGGAAGAATCTTTGAATACTGTGAAGAGAACGTGGCGGAAAATGAAATTCATTTCAGTATCTATTGTCCTTTATATCACGATTTATGACAAATATTGTTTTAAAAAAAAAAAAGTTCACGCTCCAGATCAGGAATTGACTAGAAATGAGGAAGGAGTTTATATTGAATACCTTTTCGATACAGTTTTTGCATTTTCTGAACATATTTCTGAAGCACTAAACAGGAGGAGCAGAAAAATAAACTTTCCAACTAGATAAAAACCTCATACCCAATTTATATGGATTACAGACTATTTTTTTATGAACTGGATCACACATACAGTGTCCAATATTAACGGACGTTGTGTGTGGGGAAACAGTTAATATAATAATTTACAGTATAAATTGTTTCTCAAAAGAGCAATGGTCTGAAGGTGGTGGTGGGGGGGGGGCAGTTACTGAACAAGCATGATAATCCCTAAATCATCATGACTGTACTAATGTGACAGACATAGATGAAAATCATGAAGTAAACCTGAATCATTTTGTTGCTTTTTTCCTCTTATTTTATACCTTTTTGTTGCAATAACAACTATCTAATTTATTGGGCAATACCTTTTATACTGCACTGTTTGCACCGTTACTGTTTACCTGCGTCGTCCAAGTGCCTTTAGCGGACGGCACCTCTTCGTATTCACCTTGTTTTATTTATCTTTTTATCTTGCTTTCTATCGCTGCTGGTCTCAGAGAATTGCCAAACATAATTCTGTTGCATGCCTACAAAAGACAGCAGCAGATTGTAAAGTTTCTCTCACCTGTTGCAGGTTCATCGCCGTGTCGATCCCTCTCAACTACAACAGGAAGCACGTGGACCTGCGGCAGTCGGTGCTGCTGTCGGCCACCTGGATTCTGGCCATGGCCGTGGCCTCGCCCGTCATGTTCGGCATCAACAACGTGCCTGGTCGTGACCCCAGCGAGTGTAAACTGGAAAACGACGACTATGTTCTCTACTCGTCCGTGTGCTCCTTCTTCATCCCCTGTCCCATCATGCTGCTGCTGTACTGTGGCATGTTTCGTGGCCTGCGGCGCTGGGAGGAGGCGCGTAAAGCCAAGCTGAGGAACAGCATCCAGGACTGTCGCAAGCTGCAGAAGGCCGCCGCCTCGCTGCCGCCGCTGGCGTCGCTGCCGCCGCCACTGCCTCCCATCATAGAGCGGGAACTGATTGATAATCCGAATGAACCGTCCGCCTTCCCATCCGTGGACCGGCCCTTCCACTCATCGGAGTGCAAGGACGGCCCCGTGCCAACGGTGAGCTTCGCAGAGATCAGGTTCAACCCCGACCCTCGCAGGAGGAAGAGGGCCAAGATCAACAGCCGGGAGAGGAAGGCCATGAAGGTGCTTCCCGTCGTCGTGGGTGAGTTCGCTTCCGGTTCGGCAATAGAAACAGTCTTAAAGGGTCGAAAGTCCAGCAACACTTGTTGTATTAAAAACTTTGTTGTGAGACCTACGCGTTCTGGCTTGTGCCCCAGAACTCTGGGGTGCCTCCAGATCTCCAGGTTTATGTGTCAGCTGGTTTTTAACTCTACTAAATCAGTCCAGACATTGAAGCTCGCAGAAAAAACTCAACTTAGGCAGAAAGTATGAGAATCTGCTGCCGGCAGCCGGCGATGTGAAGGGGTTAGAACTCCTGCAACACCGGGAGCACAAAGAGCTTTACATTGAGCAGTGTTGGGCGAGTCATTTGAACACATCAGTCATCACATCAGCGCATCACGCCTTCTGTGATTAACAGGAGCGAAAACAAAACAGAGAAAGTGTGGTCCCACTGACCGCACGAAGTCTCGTCCTCCAGGGGAAGAGGATTCCTGAGTATAGGCTCACCAGTGGCTAGGCAGCAGCTAAGAAGGCACGACATACAGTATAAATAAGACTGGAGACGCTAGTCACCTGAAGCTGGGCACACGCTCTAAGATTCTAATAATCTTGTATGTGGCGTTTACTCACACTACACATTTTAATCGGCCTTCAGTCACACTGTATGAATCATGCCATTGGTCACAACGTGGACCTCACAGTGCAGGTAAACACTGAAAACCAATTCCAGTTACGTTTAATCAAACAAGACAGCAGAGTCCTCAACAAGGTTGACAAAAAGAGAAAGGCAGCATTTACATTGAGCAATTCTACTTTGAACAAGAAGTAAGAAGGAAAAAAAAATCCCTACAGCAGCTCAAACACGTTTGGAGCAAACATTAATGCACGTGTTAGTTCACAAACATTTAAATGAGTTACTTTATAGTCACGATAGCTTTAGGAAAAACTTATATTCCCCCATCCACACAAGACACTTGTCTGTATGAATACTGATCTAATGGGTGACTGCAGGTACCTGAGCCCCTCACCTCTACATCTGATGTCTGTTGAGAGGCACTAACACATCAGTTAGAAAAGGTGGGCCTATTAATAGCACCCATTGTTGGTCCTAATGCGAAGAAGTGCTTTCCTTTAGCACGCAGCAGCAAATCCTTTAGGTCCTTAATCTGAAATCCAATTATTACGTAAGGCGTGGTCAGAGATGATTCTCAGTGTGCAGATAATTCCCGTGATTCTCTGCCTCATTACGTCACCTGGCAGTTCAGGAAGCGGCCTAATAGTAGGGCTCAACAATATAAAGAAAATAACTTTTTTTTGACCACAAAACATTTTGTATAAATTAAACTCCAGTCCTGTATTGGTGGTCTACATCGCATTGAAAAGGTAAAAACATTCCACCTGAATAGAATAAGATAAAATATTCCTGTTGCTCTCAGGTTTTCTTCAGTCTGGTTTTCTACAGTTGTCTTTAAAAAATGTAAATGGAAAATTCTGACAGCTCTGTCCACCTGCTATCTGTTATTTACAATCAACTACCACTGAGATAGGCGAGATAGGTAGGTTGGTAGATTTGAAGGTAGGTAGGTAGTTTGGGAGTTGTATACATAGGTGGGTAAATAGGTGCAAAGATAGCATATTGTTAGATTAGTAAGTAAAATTAGGAGGGTAGGTTGGAAAGCACAGTAGATCGATTGGTAGTTTGGTTAGTGAGTAAGTTGGTAGGTAGGTGAAGCTCTGCCTCATTAGTTCATCTGACTCAGCGGCAAGTAGGTAGGTACAGGTTTGCAGGAAGGAGAGTTGGTAGCTTGTACCTAGAGAGGTAGGTAGATAGATGAGTTTGTGAAGTATGTAAGTAATTTGGTAGATTAGTAGCTGAAGCTCTGCTTGATCAATACATCTAATTATTCAGGTGGGAACCAGAGAGTAAGGCTGAACGGTCAGCTGGTAGATTTGTAGAAGGTTCTAAGATGGTAGGTAAATTGGTAAGTAAAGGGTAAATTGGTGGGTAGATAGTTTGGTAAATTAGGCTTGTAGGTCAGAGGGTAGCAAGTAATGTTGGTAAATTGTTACGTAATATGGTGGGTTGGTAGATAGGTAGGTAAACTCGTAATTAAATGGTAAGATGCTAGATTGGTTGGTAGGTTTTTAGGTTGGTAAGCGTGTGTAGGCACGTTGGTGTACATTAGTCAATACGTTGGTAGATATTGTAGGTAGATTTGTGGGATGGCAGGTACGTAGGTAGGTAAATTGCAAGGTAAATGGTACGTTAGTAGACTGGTAGGTAGGTTTGTGGGTACCTTGGCAAGCATACATACAGTAGGTAGGTCATTTGGTAGGAAGATAGGATGGTACTTACCTATTTAAATTGGTAGGTAAGTGGGTAGTTTGGTTGGTAAGTTGGTAGAGAGATAGGTAGTTGAAGCTATGCCTCATTAGCTCAGTTAGCAGCAAGGTTGGTAGATCAGTAGGTAGATTGGTAATTAGGTTGGTAGACTGGTAACCAGGTAGGTAAATTGGTAGATAGACAGGTAGGTCAGCTGGTAGTTTGGTAAGTAAGTAAATTGGTGGGTAGGTTTGTGAAGCTTTGCTTTATTAGCTAATGTAACTATTTGGTGGCAACCTGTGAGTAACAGTCAGCTGGCAGATTGGTAGGCAGGTATGTAAATAGGTTGGTAGGTAGATAGGTAGGGACATTTGATGGTAGATGGGTTGATAAGTTGGTAGGGATGTAGGTTGGTCGATTTTGGGGACATTGGTAATTAAGCGTTGATGAAAATTGCGCTTTTTCGAATCACAATTTCGATATAAAAATGGTAAATCGTTCAGCCCAACCTAAGAGGAAGGTTTTGTGTGATTCATCTGGTCCAGAAACAGATTACATAAAGATTTAGTGTGAAACGTCTCAGAAATTTCCAGGTCGATAATTTTCTGCTTCCAGTGCTAAGCTAGGCTAAACATGTGCTAAACCTATATCTGTACTTGATGTATGGAGATTAAACTAACACCCTGAAACATCTTTCTTTGGGGAAGAAGAGGTTTATCTAAATGCTATTCAAACCCAAGTGAGGGTGTTGGTGTTTCAGTCCTACTGTAGACAAACTTCTGATCTTGTTCTTCTTCTCATCCTGCAGGTGCCTTCCTGTTCTGCTGGACTCCGTTCTTTGTCCTGCACACGATGCGAGCTCGCTGTCAGGACTGCCACGTCCCGCCGGCCCTGATGAGCGTGGTGACGTGGCTTGGCTACGTCAACAGCGCTCTAAACCCCGTCATCTACACTGTCTTCAACACCGAGTTCAGGAACTTCTTCAAAAAGTTTCTGCACCGCTGCTGCCCCTAGAACTGCACTGCTGCTGCCGCCGCACGAACGATTTTGAAACGCGAAACGACCTCTAGAGACGCTATTGACTGTGGATTTAGTCTGTGTATGTTTCCATTCTTTCCTTCCTCTGTGAGGTTTTTATTTTTCTACATGTAACGACAGCAAAGTTTGTTTGAGCTTCATGTTTCCAGTGAAGAAGCTTCAGTCTGAGGAACAAACTGTTCGGTGGATCAGCAGCACATCTACGTCACATAACAGACAAGAACTGATTTTATATTTGGAAATTCATCTTTTCAGAATAAAAGTTTTCAGTAAAATGCAGGTTGTATGTTTGCGGTGCAGTGACGACCACGTGGTCGGGAGTGTATTTACAAACTATCTAATCTTACCACTAGGATTCCTCCAAAATGGCACGAAAAGCTCCTAAATAAGAGTAATTCACAAAGCTACTGAGAGCAAATCTGAGTTAAAAAAAAAGAAATCCTGAGTTAAGAGAAGGCGCGGGGTTGACCCCGCTGATATGGTTGACATGTTTCATGAATGAACTACTCACTATGTCGACACTGCTTGGTGTTTTGACAGCTGACGTGTCTGTGTCAGCGAATATAAATTATTCATAAACACACAGGAGCAAGAGGGCCACACTAAATCACATGAATAAATAGAAAGATTTCATCAAGAGATCATTGACTTTCTATGAACTGTGTCACAAATTTCATTCATGAAACAAAGTAAAATCTTGATTTGTCAACTATAGTAGCATGAAAAACATTTGGGCACCTCTTGTCAAAATTTCTGTTACTTTGAAATAGTTAATTGATTACAGGAGGAACTGATTTCCAAAATGCATAAAGCTTAAGACGAAACATTCTTTTCAACATTTTAAGTAAGATTAGTGTATTATTTTTCTTTTGTACAATTTTAGAGTGAAAAAAAGAAAAGGAGCACCCCACTAAAGTTTGGGCACCCCAAGAGATTTGAGTTCTCAGAGAACTGCTACCAAGGTCTCGGACCTTAATCAGCTTGTTAGGGCTATGGCTAGTTCAAAGTCATCGTTAGGAAAGGCCAAGCGATGCAAACTTCAAAGAAATTTGCATCACTGCACAAATATGACCTTCATGGATGAGTCATCAGGAGAAAACCTTGCGTCACACACCACAAAAAAAAAAATCTGAAGTTTGCAAAGGAGCAACTAAACAAGACTTGCATTTTGGAAACAAGTCCCGTGGACTGATGAAGTTAAAATAGAACTTTTCGAAAACAGTGAGCATTGGTATGTTTGGAGAAAAAAGGGATGCAGAGTTTCATGAAAACAACACCTCTCCAACTGGGGGTGGATCCAACAATCATGCTTTGGGCTTGTGTTGCAGCCAGTGGCATGGGGAACATTTCACTGGCAGAGGGAAGAATGGATTCAATTAAATACCAGCAAACTCTGGGAGCAAACATCACACTGTCTGTAAAAAAAGCTGAAGATGACAAGATTGTGGTTTCTACAACAGGATAATGATCCTAGACCCCCCCCATCAAAGTCCACACTGTACTACCTCAAGAGTCGCAAGCTGAAGGTTTCGCCATGGCCCTCACAGTCCTCCGACCCAAACGTCTTCTTCAAAACCCGTTGATAGACCTCAAAAGAGAAGTGCATGCAGGACGGCTCAAGAATCTCACAGAACTAAAAGCCTTTTGCGAGGAAGAATGGGCGAAAATCCCCCAAACAAGAACTCAAAGACACTTAGCTGCTACAAAAACTGTTTACAAGATGTGATACTCGCCAAAGGGGGTTTTACTGAGTGTTGACCATGCAGGATGCCCAAACTTTTGTTTCGGCCTTTTTTTTTTTGTTATTTTAAACCTGTAAAAGATGGAAATAAAAAAGTAATCTTGCTTAAAATATTATGGAAATGTTTCATCTTTGACTTCTTGCCTTCTGTAAAAATCAGTTCACCTTTGTCTTGCCTGACTATTTATAGTAACAGAAATGTCGACCAGGGGCGCCCAAGCTTTTTCATGCCACTGTATGTTGTACCTGGCATCAAATACCATCAGCATGTGATATTTTTTAGAGTTTACAACAAACGAACATACTTTGATGTGATAATTCTCCATATAACAGCGATTATACTGGAAAATCCAGACAACGGCCATGAAATCGGCTTAATTTGTATCTATCATCCGCAGTGTTAGTGGATCGTGTCAACACCTTGGTGGTGACGACTGAAAATTATTATGGCCGCTGCTATAACTATGGTGTTTGTCTATTTCTATAAAACACTGACGGGTTGAGGCACATTACCTGCAGCACACCACTGCCTCTGAGCAGGGATTGGTGTCTCAGGGGTCCTCTGGCCTGCCTCTAACTTCTCTCAGACTTAGGAGCTACTATTGATACTAAAAAAAAAAAAAAAAAATTCAAAATCAAAAACAAAGTTAGTTAATGGAACATGCTAAATGTACCAGTGCTGCAACATGTGGGGCACAGTCATAAAAGAGTTAGCAGAAGACTCTCCGTAAATTTTGTAGCATAAGCCACCGAGAGCCACTGGAGAGTGTTTTAAATTGAACAATGGTGTGTTTCACTGCTTATGAACTCACTTTGAGGAAGAAAAGAATTGTTATTCCCCCCCCTCCAAGTCACATAATTGAACACACGCCTTTATATGAGTTTCTCTTCTCCTAACTCAGCCAAGGAAGCGTTTAGCGCGTAGATGCTTTGTGAAGAAGAACCCCGGTTTTCTCTCTCAGAGTTTCGGAAAGGTCTGTTCTGGGTCAAAGCAACCAAATGATCGATTGGGTGGAAAAAGTGCTTAGAGGCCCTAATTGCGCACTCACTATGGACCTATGATACAACCTATACTAGTACCAGACCAGCAGTCATCATCAGAGAGAGTTCAGAGTGAGACGAGAACCTTGGGGAGAAAAACATCTTAAAAAAAAACAAAAAAGGGAAGAGAAAAAAAACAAGTCAGAAAACAAAACTCAAAAAAAAAACACCTGGCTGAGCTGCTGGCTGTAGCTGCAAGTAGTCACAGTGACCACGCCACCCACCTCCACACACACTACTCACACACACAAGGACCACACAAAAAAAAGACTGAACATAAAAAAAAACAAAAAAAAAAAAAAAAAAAAAAAAAAAAAAAAAAAAAAAAAAAATTCAACAAAAATGCTGAGCATCTGTGGTGTCCCCCATATCAGCACAGCAGCAGTAGACAGACATTTGGCAGCACTGACAGAGACACAGCGCAGACATTGTCACCACAATGTCACGAGGTGATCGTGAGAGTCGCTTGGACAGATCAGCTGAGACTGAACTAAAGGAAATAAAAAAAAATCCCAAGTCGGTCTTCAGCAGCTAAACACAGAAAACCGTTTGAATATCTGTCTGATGAGAATCCTGCAGGAGGAAGGATGCTGAGTTTTCCCTCTGAGACTCCAGTTGCATAAAAATAAGATACCAGCTCAGATCTGCATTTCATTAATAAATTAATCATCTGAGGAGATGAATGAAGACAGGAGTCCCTTCTGAATCCGAGAGGACAGGGGAAAGAAAGAAATAAAGTATGATTGAAACCGGTTGCTGCCGTCGCCTCGTAGCGAGAAGGTTGCTGGTTCGAACCCGGGTTTGGCAGGTCCCTGTCTGTGTGGAGTTTGCTTGTCCTCCCTTTGCCTTTGTGGGTCCCCTCTGGGTACTCTGGCTTCCTCCCACAGTCCAAAGACATTCAGGTCAGGCTAATTGGATTCTGTCTTGATTTAAGATCATTTCTAATTAAACAACTGCTCTGGTTTTCCAGCGGAGTTGCCGTACATCCTAATTTCGTCATTATGCGCGCACACACAAACTGCAAATTAAGTACTGGCAGCCCTGGACTTCCACAACCGACTGCTGCACCTTTTGGGTTTTTGTCTTTCTGAGTTTGAATCAAACGTAAACACAGAAAACTACACAGCCTTAAAGCCCTGAAAGGTGATGATTTTGTATCTTGAACACAAGATCATTTAAAGAAACAAAAATCATCTTTAAGGAATTTGGTGGCTCTGTAGAAAACAGACTAAAACTTAAACTTTCACATGTGAAAATAAGAATCGGATCACAAACATTAGTTTAAAAGGGAAGAAAACCTTTACAATCTGACAATGTGAATCATGAATAACAATAATAAAGAAAAATACCACAATAACATTTAGAAAAGACAATAAATAATACATATCAAAGTATTGGCCAGGATGGGTTGGGGTTTTAATTTAATATTTTTTATTTCACTGATGCTTTTGACCTTTATTTTAACCGGGACGTCTCTGGAGGTTCTGCTTATCGAGAGTTAAAATGGCAGTAAAATTATGTTTCAAGAAAGAGATAACAGCTACCGAGGGAAGATAAGGAATAAAAATCATCATTATAGCAACTGATAAAATAATGATTTAAATGGGGAGAAGAACTGATCAACGAGCAATAAAGAAAGTAACAGTTAGTTGTAGCCCTAAACTAAACTTTTTTACAATCTGATTTTAACACTTGAATGAATTGTTGTTGTGATAATTACCAAAAGATTCATTTTGTGCAGATTGCGCTCACGTCCATTTCAGTGTGTGATAGTTTTCTGTTTCCAGAAGCAGAAACTTGATGATCAGAGCTGAATTGTGGAGAGATGCAGCTCCTCTAACGTCCACTAGATCAAACTCTCACTGCATTGAAGTGAACGGGAAAACTCCCAACTTGGCTCTAGAAATGAAGAGTCAGTGCAGTCTATATACAACAAGTACAACTCCCCGGAGATCACAGGTCTTCCTCTCAATGCTGGTCTGCGGGGACACTTTCACAATAAAAGTTCGGGCAAGGAGGTATTAAGTGAAGACCTCTCCTCTTTTGCCCACATGGGGACTTCCTGTCTGCAGCAGCTGATGGGCGGTGGTGACCTCGGGGCCACCTGCGACACCTTCACTTCACCTTGTCCATGTCGATGGCTGTGATTGGCTCCTCCTCCTGGACGGCCACGCCCCCTGCCGACTGACAGCAGGTGTGCTGATGATCCTTCCAGTCCTACAGAGGAAAAAAAAACAAAAAAAACCAAACTGATCTGAGACCCTCTTCTTTTATAGGGCCGACTTCCGGGTCTCTGAGTGAGATGGCTGCGTGAGTGTGTAGCTCTGCTTGTCTTGGCCAGGACACCCTCAAATAAGAGATTTTTACTGTAGCTTTCTTAGTGAAATAAATATTAATAAAATAAAAAATCTAAAAAATTGCACACGCCTGTACTCCAGAGGACTGTTGGGGCTGAATCTTACCTTCCTCTGACAGAAGGTGGAGCAGTAGTTGACTTTGTGACAGCCCGTACACTCACTCATCGCCACCCGACCACAGTTCACACACATCTGCTGCAGAGGCAACACGGGAAAAACACACACATTTCGCGTCAAGTTAAAATGACAGAAAGTCCCGAAGAATGACTTTTAACGCGTTTTTCGGAGCTTTGTTTTTAGAAACGCTGTATACAACAGAATTACTGGATTTTCTGTCACAGCACAGAGCTGCTGCGACGATGAACACTTTAGACTGGGACCAGAAACAACTGTACAGCCCTACAAAGCCAGAATGCAGTAACTAAACATTTGGTCAAAATGGATTTAAGGGTCAGAATCCAGCTTTCTGACATTTGTTTTAGCTCATAAAATATTATTTCATAGAAGAGTATAATTTACAAGATGCAAAGTTTGAGAGCTAAGAAATAAGCTCAGCGCTAAGGTAGAGCTAGCAAAGATTTGAGCTCCCACCATTATAGTAATAAGTTTATCATGCAATATAAATGAAGCCGTAGCTAAATCCAAGCAAAACAAGACTGGGTCAAATCGTAGTACGTGGCTGGACGGCACTTCATCCGTCTGCTTCTGTCCTACTCTCTGTGCTCACACATACAGTAATTTAACGCAACTGAATTCTAAATAAAGCTGTTCTCGTTGACGTCTTTCTGTTTCTGTTGTCAGACAACGGGACAAGTGTGAAATAGTGACTGGAACGCGGCCCATTAAGACGACATGTTAACCAGCAGTCGCTTCCAAGCTGCTGCTCTGCTCTGCTGAGGTCCTGACTTTATAACCGGGACATCTCTGACAAAATCACCACACACACAAGTTAAAGACAACGGCTGTGCTGTGATTTCAGCTGTATTTACTTGTTAAATGATCCCTCAGAGAGAACGTTAGAAGCTCAGTAACGTCTGTGTTGCATGGTCAACGGAATGAGACCAGAGGGAGCTGTGGCTGCAGAGGGAAAACCCGACCTCGCACTCGCGGGACAACACTGGCGAGGCGCTAAAGGGCTGTGAAAAGACAGTAAATCTATTGACAAAGCCGCTGAATTGGCAACACTGCCTGTACCCCCCCACCCCCAGCTGTCAAACAGCTGTATAATGTCCTCAGTGATATAACCAGGTTATCTCAGTCTGGGCTTGGAGACTAACCTTATCCTGTGTCAAATTTTTACAATGCAGGGAGGGTGTAATGAAAGACACTATCCACCTGCAAGGACGTCTCAGGCCGGAGTACTGCTTTAAGGTTTGGTATTTATGCGTTTTTCAAGGCTTTCAATCCACGTGTGTGTGTGTGTGTGTGTGTGTGTGTGTGTGTGTGTGTGTGTGTGTGTGTGCGTCTCATACGTTGATTATGATCTCGGTAATGTCGGAGCTCCTCTTGGCCTCAGAGTCGTCCGGCTGCTGAAAAGCAATCTGGCTCTGAAACGACTGACTGAAACCACACTGAACACACACACACACACACACACACACACACACACACACACACACACACACACACACACACACACACACACACACACACACACACACACACACACACACAAGGTAACTCAGTAATAACTCACCTCTTCTCTTTGATGATTGTAAAACATAATACATTCGTAAATGAATTCATATTGAAGTTTTCAGATGATACGTCACTGCTGTCTGTGTTAGGCACCGAAAACGAATCCTAGTACTCATCAGTACCGTGCCGACAGATTAGTGGGGCGGCCCGAAAAGAATTCTCTTATCGTAAGAAACCATTTTTGGTCTTCAAGCGGACTCTTATCCTCCATCGGTAACTGTCAACAACACACAGATTAAACATGTCTCCTCCTATAACTGTCTAGGCCTGTTCTGTAGTTCTTTACTGCAGAACTCTTGTTCCTCAGTCTGTCGCACTGTTAAATCAGAGCTCAGTTTAGTTCTCGGCAGGCCTCGGTTTGGACTAAGCACTTAATGTGAAAGTGAGCGATTAAGTTGACTGCACTGCACCACAGCTACTTATCTGTAATGTCAGTGACAATATATTATGGTGGTATTTGTTGTGTGTTGTTGTTTGTTTAAATGCTGTGTGTTTGTTATGAATGTGAAACCATGTACACCTTGGAATGACATAAAGTCACCGCACCCACTTTAATTTTTATTTGTAATAGTCGTGTGTAGTCATTTAATTTCTGGTTAATGTTGCTGATCTAAATCTCAGACTCTGTGTGTGTGTGTGTGTGTGTGCGTGTGCGTGTTTCTCCTCACCTCCTTCCTACCTCCCTGACCTCTGAGCCCCGTCGTGTCCCCCGCAGAGTTTTTGGCCTGTTCGATCAGAGCCTTCAGCTGCTGGACGTTGCTCAGCAGCGTATTGGCCAGCTCCTCCAGGTACAGCCAGGTGTTCTTCTGCCCCTCGCTCACTTCCGGCCCCGCCCCGCCCACGGGCCCCACCTCCAGCCCATTCACCAGCCCCGCCGACGGAGACGCCGCCGCCGCCGCCACCGCCATCTTGGCCTGAACGGGCTGAGGAGTCACGGCCAATGCTGGCAACGCCGTCAGCACTGTAAGAGAGAAGAAGGAGAGGAGAGACGGAGGAAGTTATTTTAGCGTTCTTCGGGGGTTTTTTCGCCCTTAATAAACCAAGGACAGTAGAGAGCCGACAGGAAATGAGGGGATGACATGCAACAAAATCCCTGATCAGATCACAACCAGGGGCACGTCCCAATTCCCTTGACTGCACCCACATTTCCTTCACTTGCATCTTTTCCTTGCGTCTTAGTCCGTCCCGAGAAGGACACAAGGACGGATGCAAGGAGAAGATGTGAGGAGAGAGCAGAGCGGGATGAAGAAACTGGTTTGCAAATTAATCGCCATTTGTATCTGAACGATCCAATATTGAGTCTTTTCTGGGTAAACATGTTCATCCGCACCAAATGTTCTGAGTGTGCAGTGGTTACTCGTTGTAAGTGGGTCGGTTAGGTCTGCGGGATGTGTAAATCTTAGTGGAAATCAAGTTATTACAACGCGCACAAAGAGGTTATTAGATGGTAGCTGACTTGATGAGCCGCCTTGAGTCGCGCCGGTCCCGTAAACTGCGACTTACAGTATGAGGACCGTCGCGGTTCAGGATGGTTCGCCGACTCTGGCTACCTCGCTGCAGATCCACAGAACGATGGATGGATGGCTGAAGGGTTTGGATGTTTGCTTTGTAAATTCATCACGTAATAATCCAGGTTACGATTAGAACGTTTTATAATTTGTAAAATAATTTATTAGCCCAAATGCTTTAGAGACTCTCCCCCTCTCTCAGATTAAACTCGGAAATTACAGATTATGCAGAGAAAAAAAAAGTCTAATGAATGAAGAAAGTTGTTTGGGAGTAACACACTTTTATTATTTGTCCGTCCACTTCGGTATCAAACTTCAGTGATGCGGTTTCAGAGATGAAAGGGGTGTGTTGGGCCGGTAAAAAGACTTCCACCCGGGACGGTCTCACGTATCCTCGGTCATGGCTGCTCAGAGACCCCTCCTCGCTGGGACGACCTAACGATTTCCGGGTCAAGCAAGTATCGAGGAACGGTCATACGAGGGAACAGGGACGTACCCCATGGACGCTGCGATTACAGTTATTTTCGTTTATTATTGATTAGTCCGCGAATGAATTTCTCGATTAATCAAGTAAACAGATTAAATGTCTCTTTTTAGTTCAGCCCAAAACTTTAGAAGATTCAGTTTACTATCATAAGCAAACTAGAAAATATTCAAATTTTAGAAGCTGGAAACTAGTGAATTTTAGGTATTTTTGCTTAAAAAGTTAGATTATCAGAATTGCTACCAAATAATTTTCTGCCGATCAACTAATCTGTTACTTTTATTACATTTCAGCTTTTATCCAGAACAGTTCAGAGAGCATGAACGTATTTAAAACTTGTTCATATTTATTCAAATGATAATAATTGTGAAAAATAAGACTTTTGTCATTGAAAACTAATTTAAAAAAAAACAAAACAGGACAACTATTGTACTGTGAGAAGACCGATGTTGTCCGAGTGATTGTATTTCACATTAATAATTATTTTCATTATTGATTAATTTAAAAAAAAAAAAACAATAATCGACAGCTTAATCTTTTTATCTCTATGAATGCTCATCCAGGGTTTCCCCCTTCAGTTTGAAGTTTTCAAATGTCTTGCTTTTTGCCCGCTGACACAAGACACAGCGGAGACACTGACACGAGGGAGCGGTTGGAGTGACTGGACGCCTGCTGTGACAGTTTCTGAGGTCTGCATCAGTCCTGCAGTCTCACCACCTGCAGCTCGGGTATTAAATGCAGAAGGGAAGTCTGAGGAATCGAACACGGGCAGGTGGTCTCAGCGGATCCAGGTTAGCGTGTCTGTGCGTCCTCCATAAAAATCACTCCTGACCTACATACATACGATATGATGTCTGTTTTTTTTTTTTTTTTTATATTCTTCCTGCAGTGGTGGAGTCTCCGACAGCTCGGAGCTCCGCTGAGAAAAGGAGAGTCCAAAAATAACCGGACATCCATCTCATGCCGTGATTTAACATGTCCTGGGGAAAAATGCATGTGTATGTGTGTGTGTTATCAAAGGTAAATGGAGGCATATTTTCAGTAACACTTCCACCACTACCATCCTGCTAATCTGCTGGAAAATTTCCCAGTATTTTTTTTTTTTTTTTTTAGAAAGAAGCTGGTGTGTTACTGTCTATTCTTAAGCCATTTTCCTGCATTGATTTATGTCATTTGGTAGGATTATGATAAAAAGACAGAGTTTTCATTTGGTACAATTGGTAGCAAGGTCGTACCCTCCACTGGGAACAGGGGGACATGTCCCCTTCCCATTTATAATTTCAGGTTGAATTTCATACTAAAATCTCTATGAACATTGTTCTCTCTCTGTCCTGCCACCATGATGCAGGTGAGATAAGAGCGGAGCTGAAGGAAATGGTGATTATGCTCATCTTAATAGCCTTGACATATTACTGTGCACAGCAGCGACTGCGTTTACAGACTTTTTTTGCCCTGGGGTTCGCATCTCAGGCTAAAAACTGGATGTCCTACCTCACCGCTGGAGATTGTGGGACTTTTCAGTCTTATCCTTTTCAGACAGGGTTTAAGTACAACTCTTAACCAGGCAGAAAAGGTCAGTAGTGCACTTTTCAGCACTACCAAAGGCTGAAAAGAGAACTTCACCTTTTTTTTGTACATTTTCCCGTAGAAATAATAACAAACAATTTAGAACCGTTAGGATTCTCCTACAATTATGCCAGAATCGAACATCAGTTAAAGATAAAACAGTAGAGCACAATATCGGGTCTCTTACAAGGGAACTAAAAAGGATTTAAGTAGGGTTAGTGCATGAATAGACACATTATTTACTGACTTAATTTGTTTAGAGATGTTTTTTGGTCACCTCACCTCCGCATCCTTGGTTGGTAGAAACTAACCCATGTTTAATTTTTTAGAGTGCTCCTCAGAATATACAGTATATATAAGATATTCCTCTCCTGGACATTTATACTTATTAATTCTGCCTTTTTGATCAACTCCAACACGCGATGCTAAGTGCTTCTGTCCTGATTTAAAGCGTCTCATCTGTAGGAAACTGCGTGTGTGGCGGTTTTAATTCTCTGTGTTGTGGTTGATCTCCAGAAGCAGAGACTTTACTGCCCCCTACTGTTAAAAAAAAAAATAAATAAAGGCTCCAACAGTTTCATCATTCATCTTCTCTAAATCAAAATGCCGCTTTTACACCTCGGCTCAAAGACAAACTTCTGTTCTGTTTCAATTACTGATGTAAACAGAGAGTTATTTAAAATATGACATAATTTTAATCACTGAATTTAGTTTAGTTAATCTGTAGATTTGAATTTATGTACATGAATTATTAACTATTTTCTGACACACATCTCTGCATCTGAAAAACACGCAGAGGCCCAGAGTGCTCCATTAACCTCGGGGTGAAGGAAGGAAAGACAGTCTTAACAGCTGAACCACTGCTAAGTGTTTGTGTGTGTGTGTGTGTGTGTGTGTGTGTGTGTGTGTGTGTGTGTGTGTGTGCGTGCGCTGCCAAGAAGTCAAATGAGAACAGCCACAGTCTTTCAGCCAATCAGAACAGGCCCAGTGATGGTTAAAGATCAGATCAGTGACTGTTTCCGACATTTATATTGCAGATATCTTCATGTTTGAGTTCTGGTTGCATACGTCATCAGTTTGTGTGTTTGTCAGCTGATCGTAACACGTAAATGATCCGCCCCAGAAAACATTACTAGCCCAGATTTAGTCAGATCTGTCGGTCAAAGTAGGAGTGGGGGGGTGCGGGAAGATCTCTGACTGGTCCTTTAAAGAGGAGGCTATCATTAGGACGTCGAGCGGTGACGGCACCTCACTATTCACCCACACAGCCGCCCTCTCCTGAGAGGTCATTACAGCAACGCCACAGCCAATCAGAAAGCCTGACAGGATGATGGATAGGCTGCCAGTTAGCGGCCATCAGGGGACTGTGGGAAATCCCTCTACACATCATTAAGGAGGTGGACCATGGATGTACAAAGAGAAATGGAGTCAGCGCCGCCACTCAGCCCTGCTCCTTACTTGTCCCAGTGGCCACTCGTGGTACTGCAACAACAACAAAACTCCCCTGCTGAGTTTTCTTTTGTAAAATCTATGGGCCGAGCGGAAACACCACCTGGCACAGGATGTCTTCAAATGTCTTATTTTGTTCAACCAACAATTCAAAATTCAAAATATATCCAGTTTACTATCATAGAAGACTAAGAAAAACAGAAAACATCCATATTTGATTTGCTGGAATTTTGCCCTTTTTTTTCTTCTTTTTTTTTTACATTGATTATCCAAAATACTTTCTGATTAATTTTCTGTCAATCAACTACTTTTTGTAGCTCCAACATGTTCTGCAGAGGCTGGACGGTAGTCAGAGTAATTGATACCAGTGGCGGACAGTACCTGCGGTGCTGGCGAACACCTCACTCTGTGCCGAGCCCTCTGAGATGATGGCGGCGGCGGCAGCAGCGGCCGTGGCGTCACCCGTTGGAGCGCGGTCAAAGGTCAAGGCGCCGGATGTAGTGAACTGTCCAGACGGGGACACAGTGACTGTTGGTGGAGGACAGACATGTAAGAAGACTTGAAGACAAGGTTTACAAGTTCACAACATGATCTGATGCAAACTCCAGGACTTTCAATAACTTTCAACGACTTTTCTTTTCTTTTTCAGATGACCTTCAAGGACCACAAACTACAGTACAGCCAATATGTTTATTCAGATTTCATAAATTCCAATAATTCAGTCCTGAATTTAATTCAGGGGTGTTTTTCAAGATGACAGCGAATGATGTGACTAGAATTTTACGTCCATTTTTTAAGGGGTCAAAGGTCAAAAAATGCAAACTGTCTAATATGATTAATGGATGATATATTTCCTCCCTAACTCTCCAACTTTTTAAGACGAGTTGACGTGACTGTGAGCACATAAACCTGTGAAATAAGCTGATTAAATTGATTTAAGTTTTCTCTGCCGCCTAAGCCGGTTTCTTGCAAGTAGCGGGTGGGGACGATGGTCGCTTGCCGAGAGCATCAGCCATCGTTGCGTTTACAATACAAGAGGTTGTAATACGCCCTCTGAGCAGAGGCAAGCGACAGTGACTCGCTATTGCAAAGTGGTACTACGGGACAGGACGGGCCTGGCTAGCTGGTTAGCATGCTGCTAACTTCAGAGACAGAAATAGAGGCAAAGCAAGAGTTAACACTGGCGTGACTTTCCACCGCCGGAGACGGTTCTTGGCGAGTAAAGGAATGAAGTTTGATGCTGAACTCGCAACGTTTCTTCTAGACTGGTGAGCAAACAGCTGTTAATGCTAAGGCTGGCTATGTAGCGATAGCAAATACTTACATAGAGCACCTTTAATAGAGATAAACCTGCTGATCCTGAACTACAAACTGTTTTAATTTTTGTCTTCTTCTGCTGTGCGACACAGAGACGGCACACCCCTCCCTCGGCCACATGTCAGACTGAGGTCACCTGACGTACATGTGGTCCCAGGGGTCAGTGCGATACTTTTGGTTGCAGGAAGCTCCTTTTTGAGGGGGACGACTGGAGGCTCTGTGTCCTTCTTCCGTCTCTTGTATGGGACGAAGAGGCGGACCGGACCGGTCTGAACCAAGCAGAGGGGAAACAGAGAGATGAAGATTAAATTAGCACAACTTCCAACAACAGTCAAGATGAAATTCGAGGAGCGAGTCGGATTCCTTATTTAGTTTGCTTTTATTTAGTTTTTTATTTTTACTGTAGCTTAAATATAAACCTGTTTCCTTCAAACCAGCTTTTGATTGAACTAAAGAGGCTAAAGTTGTTAAATGTTTAATGTCTTCTAAACATAAGCAGCTGTACGAGTACTTTGTCTAAATTAAGAACTGCAAAAAACACGGTGAAACTGGCGAAATGATGATTTTAATTGGAAACAATCTGATTAAAGAATATGTAAATAAGATCATCACAATGACCGGACGTTTGATGTCAAAAGTCTGTACTTGACACTAAAGCTGCAAAAATGATTATACTCTTTATTCTCAGTCTGTCAATCATTAAAAAAATGTCCATCTTAGTTTCTCGGACTCAACAGCGATGTCTTCAAAGGTCTCGTTGTGTCCGACCAGCAGTCCCAAGCCCAAAGATATTCAGTTTAAAATGATATAAAAACACAGAAAAGCAGCAGATCTTCACATTGGAGAAACTGAGAGCAGAGAAAAGTTGGAGCTAAGTACTTTACATTGAACTTATTTGGCAGTTTGGAACTTTAGTGTCTTGCCTGAGAACACTCCTCCACACGGACAGGAGGAGCTGGGGACCGAACAGCCAACCCTGTGATTAACGGCTGACCCACTCTACCTCCTGAGCTACAGCCACCAGGGTTAGGACTTTAACTTGAAATTTGAACTACCATTTGAATGTGGGGAAAATGCGCCTGTTCAATCTCTGACGAATCGTCTGAATTTAAAATGAAAGATTTGCAAACGAGCCTGTCGCTGTTCTCTGTGTTCACACAGACTGCGGTAAACTCACAACCTGTGCTGGACAGATAATCATGACACCAAAAAAAAAGTATTCATGTAAGGCAGCATTTTCATAAAGTTGATAAAAATCTTAAATGATTTTTCAGGTACCAAAGTTATTTTTGTTTTTATTTTTATTTTTTGTTGACTGACTAATTCATTCAGATCAAATGTTTCAGTGCCACTGGACAGTTTTTGATACTTTTTGCTAAAAACCTTCGTATTTCAGTCCAAAAGGGATCGGGGTTTTTTTACTCAGCACTATAAAAAAAACCCCCACATCTTTCTTTAAAAACTGTTTAAGTGAAAATCTGGTGTTTCAGGTGTAGCGGAACAGTATTGTCCTTTTTTAGTTAACCTGTCCTTCAAGTACACCTACCTAATTTGGATACTGAGATGCCATCACACTACAAATTGAGATAACGAGCAGGCTCATTAATACCAGGTGTACATGTAAAGGTTGGATAACGTATCCAGATACAGATCGCAGGTTAAAACCAGGTGGAGATGATCAGGTCATAGTGACAGAAAATCAAAATTTACTTCACCATGCTGATGTTTTCTGCTGCCAGTGTGTCTCCGTCCTTTGGACACTGGAGAGAGAGAGAGCGAGAGACAGACAATAAGACACAGACAAAGACAAAGACAAACTGAGCTCTGCTGAACTCAGCTGATTCGTCTGAACCAGGTTAACTCTACATCTGCGACCAACCATTGAGTGATTATTTCTCCAATTTATCAATTAACACTTTAGTTTACGAGATGTGTCAAAAATGACAGCAAAGTGTTTCTTCAGCCAGTTGGTTCAATACAAACAGATTCAGTTTACAATGACACAGTGGAAAACTGAAAACTATCACAGAAACAGATTTGACTGACACCGAATACTCTACTCACACCCTCAAACCCACCCAATCGTCAAAAAAAGAGGCCTAGGTTTTTATTTTAGCTGTCAGACGGGTTTTTTTTCTTCCCTATGGCCATTTTTGGCTTTGTCCTGTGTTGCTGGGAAGGAAGAGAAAAATGTATAGTAATTTGGCCCCTCAGAGATTTTCCCTTTATAGTTGATGGCTGATTAAAAGAAGAAAAATAAAGTGTTTGGTAAAGATGCACCACCTGTGTTCTTTAGGTGAACCAAAAAACCCGGGTACAATAATTAAAAATGATCTCCAACAGGTTTTTAAAATAATGCTACATGAAATAATTATTTGAATAGGAAAAAAAGGTTTCAGCCTGGTCGTGATGAACTGGAATCACATTTGTTAGCCGTCAGTTATCATGTGCCATTGTGTGTCAAGTCTACCGAACCCAGACCATCGTCTGCCAATCGGTGGTCGATCCATTAAAATGTGGCCGTTAACCTCAGGGGAAACCGTCCGAATGGTGCCAAAAGTAGCCAAAATTATAACGAGCTTCCACCAAACCACCTTCACCTGCCCGTTCAAGTAAAAAGCAGCCCAGTCTGGAAACGCTGAGCAGTTCGTTTTTGGATATCTTTCCGGAAAATGACACCTGATCTAAACCGACTCACCGCTGTCAGGTCGTCACAGCAGGCTGCACAGGTACAGGAGGCAGCGTGGGGGTTCAGGATATGCTCCTACGCACACGCACACACACACACACACACACACACACACACACACACACACACACACACACACACAGTTAGACTCAGCTGGTCTGCATGTAAACTGTATAAGTGCTCTGTATGGTGTTCTACAGTGTGTTGATGCCATAGCACGAGTGCAGTAGTACCTGTATGAGGCAGAGCAGAGGTCTGCCAGCGTATCTGATGCTCCTCTTCCAGTCTTTGCTGCTCGCTCTTCCTGCCAGACCTTCAAACTCAGTGGGAGTGAACCACTGCTGGTTGTGTTTGATGCAACGACCTTTACCCCCTGAATGCAACGCAACGCAACACAACACGACACAACACAACACAACACAACACAACGCAGCACAGTTAGTGTGGGTAATGACAGGACAAATTACACAAGAAGTGGAAGTGAGTGATTTCAGTAGCAGCCTGATTGTCTGTGTAAGGTGACTGACAGTTGGAGCTCTTCAAGTCTTGGATCGACATGAAACTCAGCTCGTCAGCTCTAAAGACGGGTAAGTTGCGCTAGAAAAATATCTGGGTCTCTGACCAGAGGTCAGGGTGAAGAGAACCAATGTTTTTTCGATTGTTATTGCTCCTTCACTTCAGCGGCGTGAACAATGCCCACGCAGTCAAAAGAGAGCAACGCTGACCTGACCAAATCATTAATTAATGCACCATTAATAATACTAGATAAAATTAATCAATAAAAGTACATTTTTGCATGAAAACTTTAAGTTTTGATATTTTAAGTACATTGTGTTAATATTGCTAAGCTTTTACTTCAGTAACATCTTGAGTGCAGGACTTTAGTCTGTAATGAGCAATGTTTTTTTTTTTAAAACTAAGCTTTTGCTACTTTTACCCAAGTAAAGGAACTGGATACTTCTTCCAGCCCTGCAGACTGGTTTCCTTCTATGAGACTTTAAATGCAAGGATTTATGGGCGTCTTCCTTCAGTTTTATTTAAATGTGAGACCAAATGGTTTTTCACTGTGACTGTAAAGCCATTTGTAAAAGATGTTTATCAGTAATCAGTTATTTTAATTAAAATACTCAAGTAGCCTAAAGCAAAAACTTACCAGTATTTATAATCTTCCCCGTGCATCTAAAAGCAAATGTTGACTGGAACACTGCAGACGTTTTACAACGAAAAGCATGTTTTTTGTTGAAAATAACTGCAGCTTACAGTCTGTCAGAATGTGATACATCTGACATGAACAGTAAAGTGGCTCATGCTCACAGTGCAGCAGTAAAGAGGAACCTTTAGGGTTCAGCCCAAAGTAAAGCCAAGCCTGAAAACTAACCAGACCAGGACCAGGTTCTTCTGGGGGGATAAGTATCAGTGGTAACTAAAACAGAAAATAAATGTGGTTTACTGAAGAAAACCTGGTTTAAAGCCTGGTTTAATTGGTCAGGTTGCCGTATGAAACAGCTCTCAGTACAGCTGTGCTGATCACCTGATCCCAGTCGGTTCTTGTAGAGGACTCCGCTGGTGTTCCTGCAGCGGACCGGCAGCTCGTTGTTGTAGACTGAGGGGTCCCAGTTGTACTTGGAGCAGGAGTCTTTGTCCTGGGGTGGAGTCAGCGGGGTGGGCGTGGTCTGGGGACCTAAGGGAGACACAGGAGGACGAAACCAACAGACACAGATCAGTCTCAGAGAGAGTGATGGACGTCACTGTTCAGGTGTTTACATTTGTTCTTCAACGGCCTGGTTCAATGTGGACACCCTCAGAGACAGCAGGATTTTCTCAGTACTGTAACACGCACAGACACACACACACGCACAGACACACACAGACACACAGAAACACGGACACACACATACTTGGTGCGATGGCGGTGGCAGACTTGAGGCCAGCAGCCTCCACGATGCTGCCATCGGTGTGAACCACAATCAGAGTGGCCTTCTGGGTACTGAGGCCTTCACCCAGCTGGAGCGTCGTCCTTCCACTCTACGATACACACACAAATGCACACACATACACAGTATTAACACTTACAGAGATGATGTGGTATAGGAGAAGGTTCAACTGTCTGCCAGCAGAGGGCGTTGAAAGCACAGGAGGTGCAATGACTGAGGTTCTAGGGGGACCTTAGGGGTCCTGTAGGTTGTTGAACTTTGCGGTTTTAGGCACGTTTGACAACACTCTCCACCACTATCATCAAAGAATTAAATTAAATTTAAAAAAAAAAAGAAATTTGTCAGTTCTCTAAATCAGAAATCTACAAATGTGCACCTGCAGCATTTGTGAGCATGAATTGTGCTGAAGATTATTAATGTGAGGATAAAAAGGACTAATTCTTCATTTCATGTGTATCAAAACGTGTACATCTGATCCCTGCTGGGCTCTGAACAGGCTGCTTGTAAAAAGGGTTTTGGAAGCAGGAGCAGCTTCCGGACCTAATGATGTTTCTCTGATACTAAAGCTCCGAGGCTTGTTTCATGACTCCGGAGCGATGATTCTGAACCACTGCCGGAGCCATAAAACTACAAAACTCATGTGACTGAAGACAGTCGACGCAGGTTTACTGCTTTGATTTGTCAGTGAACCCACCGGTGGGGGCATTCCTTTCTTATAAAGTTTCACACTCTGTGGGTTGTAGTATTGTTGGAGCTGATGGCAGCTGTCATTTATTGGTTGCACAGTCATAAAATGATCATTCAGAGAGAAAGTTAGAGGCTCATTCACGTCTGTGCCAGCTGCCGTGGGGTCAATTGAATGAGATGCATAGAGAGGATTGCCTGTGGAGGGAAAGCCCAACCTCGCGGCGATACTGGTGACTCTTCTACGGACAGTAGCTAAGGTTTGTCCAAAAAGTCGCTAGATTTGTCGCTAGGTGCTTTTGTGGAGAAAAGTCAATAAAGGGGCATGAAAAGTCTGTAAATCCAGCGACAAAAGCGCTAAGTTGGCAACACTTACTATAAACACCCCCTGACGATGCAATAGAAACTGTTCGAGCCAACTCATTTTGAAATAGGAACGACCAATGGTGTAACTTCAGCACTTAGTCACGCAGCATTCAGCTGAGTGGTGTAACTCTATCAGGCAGTCAGTCATTCATTCAGTTAGGGACAATCGTGTTTGTAGGACTGACCCCGCTGTTGCGGTCCAGCCAGAAAAAAAGTCTAATGTGGAATATTCAGGTGCAGGGAATTTGAAATGCATTTGTTTTGCCAGTGGGTGGCAGTGCGTGCTATCATTTATAGCTTAGAATAACTAACCTATTTCCAGTGGTGTGTTTAGGGAACCCGTAATGACTCAAAGCTTCAAGCTCTTCAGCTCTACTTCTTTTATCCAAAAGTGGTTAACACAGTACTGGCAAGTACTGGTCCAGTTCAAGCTCTAATTTGTCTCTCATACTTTGTGTTTTCATTTATTTTGTACAATGTCAGGTAGATACTTCATACAGTTTCTTCAGATGTAATATTGCCTTCAAATACATCTGCTTATGGAAAACAGAAGCTCACAGTAGAGTGAGGCCCAACTCTGTTTTTCAGTATAGAAAAATGTCTGTAGAAAGGACTATGCTGTGTTTCAGTTTTCACTGACATTCATTTGCACACAGTCCAGTTTCCAGAGTGAAAAAGGAACTGCACAATCCCTGGTAGAAACTTGCTCTGTTGGACTTGTCAAAGCTCGATGAGACACTGAGGATTATCATGATTATTAATGGTGAGAAATATCAGTTTGACGAGGTCTGCAGTGAAAAACAATGAAGCTGCCCTTTGCCCTGATTATTGCTCTCTGAAGCTCATCTGATCTGACGGCACAGACTGTACACACAGGGTTGACACTGATCATGTGCAGTAGCATGACCATCAGTGTGTGTTGACCTACCAGCACGTGTTCGGGCAGGCTTCCCGACGTGGCAACGGTCGTGGTGAAAACGTTGTCCTCCGCAGCCTGAACGTCCCCCACCGTCACCGCCGTCACCTCTGATCAACAACGAGAGATTCAAATATGTTATCATCACATACAACCTCCGATCAGTTATAGCTACTACAGTGCACCTGTAATGTAAGAATAATATTATAATATCACAGCCAAACTGGATGTGTTATGGTGACAGCATGGAGGGATGTACAGGGCAATATGGGAATCAATAAATATCATCAGAATCATTAGTCTTTCTATTGATCACATACGCCAAAATATGTGTGTGAGGAAGCAAAATCACTAGTTTAACTTTTTAGATTTAGTTGTCCCTGACAATAGACATTCCACCTGCATTTCAATATTTCAGACATGACTCTGGGAGAAATCTGCAAATTTTCACATTAATTTATAAAGATGTGAATGTTACATGTTTATTAGAAATACCTGTGAAAATCATTATTTTTCAGTGCTGTTTGGCAATCACTCATCCAGTCTGTCCACTGGTGACAAAGCTTGGCCAGGCGAGGAAGTCCTGACAGACATATTTTACCCTGAGCAAACTCCGTTCAATATCTGACATTTTAAGACAGAACAGCGGAGAGCAACGCATTACATGCTAATAAATTCATGAACCAGCAAAATTCCTCATTGTTACAAACCTCTCTCCAATTCGGCCTATGTGTAATTCATCAAATAAAACTAATTTAATTAAAATATAGACTTTAATCACGGCTAATGTTGTCCAGTCCACTATCTCTGTCCACCATCTCACACACACACACACACACACACACACACACACACACACACACACACACACACACACACAGTTTGGCGAGTAAACCAACTCTAAAAGTTGGAATTTTATCATCAATTATTATTATCAATTTATTATCAATCTTTGCCGAATTTGGGAACACTCGATAAATTCAATGGGATACGTGCACTATGATTTATACAAACGGTAGATCCAATCGATATGTTGCAAATCCTTAAAGTGCACAACGACTGAATGGAGTTTGGCAACGTATGTAATGTTGCAGTGTATCACAAACTCGCACACGCTACGGTTGTTTACTTCTCGTTTAAGAGCTGTGCAATTTCGCGAGAGAATCGTTATTGGATCACTTTTATCGACAAGAAGTTCTAAATTCACCAGTCTGTGCTCTCCTCGTTAACAAACGGACTGAAGCTAACCGACATTATCATCACTTCGTGTTTTAGCGCCACCCCGCACAGCAGCGGCCTGCTGCTAGCTAGAGCCCGCCTTACCTGCAAATGCCGCCTCGGCCTCGTCTGGGCTCGGCAGGGACTCGGCTCCCATGTCGATGTTTCCCGGTTCCGCCATCACGGCCATCGTGGTGACTTCGGCCTCCGACTCGGTATCCGAGCCCACTCCCTCCACCGGCGGGCCGCCGATGGGCGGTTCATCCAGCCCGAGCGCCTTCGTGGCCGAGTCCGCTTCGTCCATTCTTCCGTCGAACGACAAGAGCCGAATGTGACCGAGCAGCAGCGGGGCAGAGCGGGATCCGAGCGAAGCCGAGCCACGTACGAACCGGAGAAGAAACTCTAGTAGGGAAACCGTTAACGACAGTCGATACAATCATGAATGCTTCCTCCGAAATTAATGGAAACGTCGAAGACTAAGGGGCGCTAACGCTGAGAGACGAAGGCGGCCCGACTGTTTGTTTTTTTCTCATGAAGTCAAGGAAAGCGATGCACCGGAGAATGCCGAAATAACATGATTCGACCCGAAGCGACACACAGCGGCCAATGGACACACACACACAGAAGACAGAAATAGGGCCCAGAAAATCTAAATTTCCAGAGAGTTTGTGACTAGTGGTTCTACAGCTACAATTTAGTCATGGTATGTATTTTAGAGTGTGTTTCCGGTATTTTTAGACGTCTTCTAATCAATCTGGACTTTCTACTTTTAGGCCACAGAAGCAAACAAACAACAAAAACACTAAATCGTGATTCAGTATTTCCCCATTGCAACTACGTCAGTACAACAGCATTTATACTTTTGTGTGATGAAGTAAAATATGTACAAACATAACTGAAAAATCATAGGAAGATTTAAATGGGGAATTGTTCAGTATTTCTGAAATCCTGGTTTCAGCCCTGCGTCTAAGATACATCTGTGACTGAGAGTAATATGGATATTAAACTTTTTCAGTTGAAATGACACTGATGTAAAAATTTTGTTGTACTCTTGTAGAGGCTTTTATTGAATTATCATTTATTCTTATTTAGATATCAAAATAAAATGTTTTCTCTCAGAGTCATCATAAATATGATTCTGTAATTTAAAATATGCACATTTTTAAATTGAAGACTGTATTATAAAAAAGCAAATCATAAATTATTGTCAGTGTATCTCACATAATGCCCGGAACCATAACAAACCATGTAAAACAAAGCAATTATCCCAAACATGTTCTACAATTAAAACTCTTTATTGCATGGGTATTATTAATAATATTAAATTTCTGCTACGGCTGATCAGAAGTCAAGAGCCTGGAATGTGAACACATAGAGAAAGGAAACTCTTTTTAAGCCTTTTAAATCTCCCCCGGTCTCTTTCACCAACTGTATAAGGAATAAAAAAATACTAAATATTAAAAACAAAATGTCCCTGCAAACCATGAACAGGACACGTCCCAACATTTAATAGAAGGAAGGAAACAGGCTGAGGCGCAAACACACACACTGAACTAAAACTGCTCTTTCAGTTACATTGAAACACAACTGAAAAACACTGGTGTATGAATGTTGTTTAAAAAAAAGATACAACAAACAAACTGATGATCACGTGTGGTGTGAACATTTGCCTGTAGCCCTGTCTCCTGTCAATCCACTGCACCCATTTGTAAACATATTAAAACGTCGAACCATCACCTGCTTTGTCCCAGTATATATTACACTGTATGTTAATTGTCAGAAAATTGCATTTTTGCCGCCACAAAACATCCTTAAATACTTTCCGGTTCGGTACTGTTGGGACATAATAAAATGATGTGTGCCGACTCCAGTCAACTTTGGGCTTTGAATAACACTGCCAATTAAACTTTGCAAAGAGAAAGAGCAATGTTTCTTGACCTTTCTGTAGCTGCCTCTCACCCCTCAAATTGGGGTGAGAGGCAGCTGTGAGTTGCTCCTTCATTCCCTTTGCACATTACTCTGTAACCTCAACAGCACACTCAAATTTTGAGTTTTTGAGTATTTGGCAGAGTGGACAGACTAGCTGTGATTCAAAACCTGCTGTAAATGATTGTGTCGTCTGGAACTGAGACAGCTCCTCTACGATAAACCTTATGTTCTGGGGCAAGGTTGTTGTAAGTGACAGGTTCATCAGCCTATCACAGTCAGCTGTGGTGGGTTCCCACTCCCACCTGCATTCATGCACCACCCTCTCTTTGCCCATATTAGGACTTCCAGGCTTGTAACAGCAAAGGCCAAAGTCAGTGTCGGGCAGAAAAACCCTTTAAATCCCGCTGTTTTTTGTTTGTTTGTTTGTTTGTTTTTTGTTATTGGTTTGTGTTTTTTAGACTCTAGTGTTGATGTTATGACCACGACTGCTACTGTGTCCGACACTCCTTGCTGGTGGGTTCAACAAAGCAACGAAATGTTTTCTGTCTGTTTCCTGTTTGTTTTCTCACGTTGGTGCAGAATAAAAAGTCTCCTCCTGGGTAGGCAAACCATAGAGATGATTTAAATCTATCAGGTATGACTTCGGAGTCAAAAGTCTCAGCCCCACATCAAGACCAGCTCCAGGCTGATCTGGTTTTCATGTCAGCGTTGAATCCTGGAGACCAGGTAGTAGAGCAGGAAGAAGACCAGGACCAGGCCCACGGAGACGTAGCATAGGATCCGTCGATTGTCTCTGCTGGATCGGACCATGGTGGAGAAACGCTTTACGCTGCCACTCAGCAGGCCCGTCGCACTCAGGAAGTTTGAGTCCTGAGAGGAGTAGGAGAGGAAGAAGAAGGAGGAAAAAGATGTCTGACTGTGGAGGGAAACTGATTTATCGTGTAATTTTAGGATAAAGAAGGGACTGAACAGAGAACCGGACCTATATTTGAGATAACCTGCTATTTAAGAGCAATTAATCTGCAGATTATTTACTGGATTAACTGATTAATTGTTTGTATTGTAAAATGTTAGTAAATAGTGAAAAATGTACATCACAAGTTCCCTGAGCCAAAAATGATACATTCAGATGTCCTGTTTTGTCCTGCCAACAGTCCAAAACCCCTAAAATATTCAGTTTACTTGTCATGTAAAACAGGCCAGAAGCCCAGACAAGAAAACAGAAAAGCAGCAAATGTTCAGATCTGAGAGGCCGTAACTGGAATGTTTGGTACTTTTGGTTGAGAAGTGACTAGAACAATTTTTTGTATTTTGCCTTTATTTGAATTTGCAGAGTATATGGTTTTGTGGTATGAGCCATAGTCATTTGGCTATCAGGACCCTGATACACCACTACTCTTTTTTTCTTTTGTTTCAGTTTTGGTGAAGTGTTATCTCTGGTGTGAATTCTGGGTCACAGTGACATTTCCAAGCATCGTTTTGGATTGATGGCCAAAGACTTCCGACACGTCTGTCTCCAGATTCACAGAGTAGAGGGGTCGTTGGAGAAACAGGGATTGTTTTGTAGCCATTCAACAACTGCAGTTCCCATGAGGCTTTAAATGTGCACTGATGGCTCAGAAGCATGGAATATGTTGTTGTGACATTCAGAATCAGAAAACAGCATTTTCCAAGGTCATTGCATAAAAATATAAATAAAATAGGGTTAATTATATTTTTCTATATTGCTTCATAGATCAGAAGGACTCACCATGTTGTCCAGATAATCGTTCTGATCCTCAGCTTCTCTGTCGATGTCGTACGCCAGCTGTCAGACAAAGACAAAGAACAGACAAAAAAGTTAAAATGGCAGGTCTTACACTTAAGTTTTCATTGTTTTCAGACAAGGAATGATTAACGACACGAAATAAATCTTTACATCGTCTCAGGGTCAAACAACAGACAGAAGGCAAAACGTGAAAGCAGATTTTGAGAGAGGAACATACAACAGTGGAAGGCCCAGAACAGCAAAACAGAAATCTCATTTTTTATTTATACAACCCAATTTCACAAATCACAAATTTGCCTCAAGGGGCTTTACAATCTGTACAGCATACAACACCCTCTGTCGTAATTCATATCAGTGTCACATTAATACCGACACTGTGTGTGGACTGTATTTTTTTTTTTTTTAAATGATGAAACTGGCGGATGAAGAGAGAAATTGTTTGCTGTCACTCACGGATTTCAGTCTAGAGACTTTGGTGGCCAGGTTGTCAGCCAGCCTCTTGTTTTCAGCATCTAGCATGTCGTCCACAGAGCCATGACCTGGAAACACACAGACACACTGGATTAGAAAAGAAACTGTGGTTTAAGTGCTGACTGCTAGGACAGTGCTAGCCATTTTGTTTTGTAGAGGTGAGGGCAGGGAAACCCTGAACCCGTGAATCCATCACTATGTTTCTGTCTTAAATCCTCAGTAGGTTCTGTAGTTAGGCTCATTCTCTTCATTTACAAATGTGAAATCGATAATTAAACGTAAGAAATATTGGCATAAATTCATTAATTGTTTATTTAACAGGGACAAAGCACAATACATTTAATGTACCAGATATATATATAGGTAAAAGCTAGTTTTTATCTGGAGCCCCCGGGCGGAGGCCACCAGCGATGTGCAGGTTGCAGAAATAAAAGACAACAGTCCGTTGTAGTGAATTAAAACCTTACACCTTGAAATTCAGACACGATAAAACAGAATAGGACAACCTGTAAACAAAAACAACAAAAAAGAGAAGAACAACCTGAAAATAATCAACAGAAAAACAATACTAGTTTATAACTAGGAGTATACCGTCAGTAACTTCAACATCATTAAAAAAAAGACATTTCATCTGTACAAAACATTTCCAACCGTACACATAGTACCCATACTAATACTAAATCAGTTCTGCTTACTGATTTCCAGCATTGCTGGAACACACAGCGATGTAAAGAGACAAATACTTCACTATAAAACCGTATGTAAAAATAAAAATGTATTTTCTTACAAAATGTATCATCATATAAATAATAAAGCTAACCCCTGAATCTTCCTCAGTATCATTTTGTGGCTTCAATCTGTTTAATTTTAAATATCGTGCTGTAGTTTCACACTCCTGGCATCACTGATTCTAGCCAAACACAGCCACGGCGTCATGTAAAATGGTTGAAAGTAAAATGGTTAAAAACTAATTAATATGAGATAAACACCGAATTAAAATGGTGACAGACAAGGAGCCAAAATTGGCGGTCTTTTGCTCACGTCATCAAAAGAGCCAGCGGTGTCCGGTTCTGCGTCGCGGTCCCGCCTGGCCTTTTGGTCCAACGGGGTTTCCCGCTCTGGGTTTTAGCAGCAGGGGTTTTATATTTTTAAACTATTTATGGTTATTCGATTACCTGCCGATCAGCTGTTAAAGGTAGGTTTTGCTTTGTTGTAATTAAATATTAGCATGAACGTATGGTTTTCAGATGAATATAATAAGTAATAAACAGTGTTGCGAACCTGCCGATAGATTTACCAGTTTTTTCGGACCCCTCTAATCACTTTTTCACCCAAAAAAAAAGGACCGCTATACAAAAAGAGGAGAACCGGCTAGCGGGGACGCAGGTTGACAACTCGTTGCGTTTAGTGCCATGAAAGCTTTCCAACAAGTGTTAACGATCCAAAGATGGACGGGCGTCGACCCCGAACGTCCGGCCAAAAATATCAGCGATTCTTAAAAGGCACCCAATCTGGAGACAGCGGCGCGGATGCTAGCAGCTCTGCTGCTGGTGGCCGGGAAGCTAGTCATGGCCAGAGCACTAATTATCAACAAACTGTCACATTTTCATCTGTGCAAAACTACAAAAAATGAGAAGCGGGGGGGCGTCGTCGCAGTAACGCAGTAATAAAGTAATACACGGTCTGTCACCTGTCTATTTAATGTAGATTTGGCTTTATAGTAATTAATAAGAAGGTTTAGTTCAGTAGTCCAGAGTGTAACAATGATTCATTGACTTTCCCCGTATTAATGAACAAAGTTAACGCTAAATGACAGATTATCCGTGGTGGAAAGTAACTACACAAGTACTATCCTTAAGTACAATTGTGAGTACTCATATACTACATTTTATACTAACCCTGCTTTATACGTCTAACGTTACTGCACTAGATTTCGGGGGCAATTATTGCACTTTCCCGTCCACTACATTTATCTGACACCTCTAGTAACTTTGCAAATTCAAATTATTAATTCAAACTATATTCGAATAATAAATGATAACGTGATTATTATAGATTAAGATGCACAGCAGTATATCAAGTAGTTACGATCAGTCTGAACTTTAACAGATGCAACATTAAAGTGATGGTTACACATGAACATGGTTATAATCCAGTTGTAAAATGTATAAGAGTCTGAAATGGGTCCCTCTGCATATTGAGTACTTTTGATACTTGGTTATATTTTTGATGCTAATACTTGTGTACTGCGGATTCTTAGTGCCCACTTAACGATAACTATGTCGTTAAACGGGCCTACAGTTTCACCGTTTCTTGCAGGGATGTGCCACAGCTTGATTGTTGTGTGCCACTTACAAGAAAGGCACAACACTTCCCTAACACTGAGAAGTGCCACTTTCGGGGGATTTAATGTCCAAATGCCCTTAGATCCCAACGTGCCAACGGCCATAGTGGCAGACAAAGAATCGGAATTTGACATTAATACTACCATCGGGCATTTTACAACCCAAGTTTGAGATGTAGGTAAGAGAAAATACACATCGACAAGGAAACAGTCTCCGCCACCAACGCCGGTCTTGTGCCATTGGAGTGTACGTTGCTACACTGTGTGCTAAAGTCACTGACACTGCCCACCGCGTCCTGTTGACATTTCCTCTAGTCTCTCTAAGCAGACCATGATTTTCCTCTCTGTAATTTCCAATAAAACAAGCCAACTCTGTCGCTCAGTCACAAACACCGAGAGTTATTCCTCTTCACAATATTAACGTTTATAATTTTGTGGACCGACTAAACCTCTCCGTTCATAAATAGTCAAGACCTGTTTAATGTTAGGACAGCTAACCAGTGAGTATTTAACAGCTAAACTCCTCAGCTAGTCAGGATGCTGGCTAAGTTCCAGGCTTGTCGTGTGGCGCTAAGTGAGTAACTACAGATCCAGACATATAACACACCGCTGATCCGCTCTTTTTCAATCGGGCCATACACTCCGTCGCACCGGTGTAACGTTAGCTCTGGTCCGCCTGAGACGGTTAATGGCTGAATATTTAGAAGTGAATACGTGTCGAAAAGCAATACCTCTGTTCCAGTCCGCCATGTTGGTGAGTGACGTCACGATCAGCTGTTTACAGGTTTTATTCATGCACGTGACCCCTTTTTTTTTATTTACTTCCTTACATATTTTCCTGCTTGATTTGTATGACCTAAGAACAAAATAAACGTATTATTGTGCATGGAAATTTAAAATAATTGAATATTAATATTATTTTTATATTAATAGAACTGATGATAAAAAAAAGTGTTAATCTGGTTCATTAACTAAATCTAGCAGAGGTTTGTGTTTTGTTTTTTTTTTGTTTGTTTTTGTTTAAAAAGACTGGAGACTCTAAAGTAATGATAAAACACAACAGGCAAAATGGGGCCTAGGCAAAAACAAAACAGTCAGCATCTGCAATGTGCAGTCTAATGAAAAAACAACAGAATGAAACAGTGTGGTAAAATGGTAAAAAGCCATTGTACAAACACATTCAGTGAGAATTCAGACAAATGTTTGCATATTGTGTCAGGTGTGTTACATTGTCCAGTAAACATTCAGTTTCTGTTTGACTGAAACAGGGCAGAAAACTGAATCTCTGAGACACCTGACTACATTGTTCAGATTACTGCTTGTTCTCACACCCTTAACTTTTTCAAGAAAATGGTTTGTTTTGCTGTTGTTACTACTGCTCTCCCCATTCAAAACACCCAGCTCCTGGATGTACCACTCAGACAGGTACAACAATAAACTGCAGTAGATAGAAGGTTTTCCTTGTCACAAGGGGACTCATGTGTGTTCTGTCTGCAGTGTGTTGACTATGTGTGACCACCGGATGGCAGCACACACAAACTGTACACCCTGTTGAGCTGACCCCAGGTCAACTTACCCAGTGCTGACTGAATCAATTCACCCAGAATTAATTTGTCAAGCAAGTTTCTTTCCAGGACTTTAATCTTCTTCATGAGATGAATTTATTTACTTGAACCGTAACAGTGTCTGTCTTAATCAACCTCAGGTCTGAGGTGCAACATGCAGTTAAACGTGTACTAGATAAAAAATGTATGTCAGAAATTTGTATCAATCATGGTTTTGTTGCAGCATGACTCCAGAGCTCTGATAGACTGGTGAATGTGTGGGGACGTTGCCAGTTCCTGGCTTATCTGTCCAACGAGACCTTAACTATTACTGTGGTAGGGTCAAAAGTCGCTTTAGCTCAGTGTGAAAACACTATCATGAAGATACGAAACAGCAATATCATCTTGCGTGTGTGTTCAGTTAATCCTCTTGTTTCTCTATGTGCTGTAATCCACCTTTGTGTGTATGTGTCTGTCACGTGTGTGTGTGTGCCACCTGACGTCAGCCTGCATCACTGCTGCTCAGAGGGTGGGGGGAAGGGAAGTGTGAGTTTTGTGTGTGTGTGTTTGTGCCTGTAACAAGTGGGCTTCTAGGCTGTTTCTTGGTGTTTTCTTGTGGTTGCTTCCTTTGTTTTAAAGTACACTCTGCCATCCCTGTCTTCAGTTTTTTCGTCTTCTCCTCAAGTCTGTTAGATCTGGGTCTGTTCCTCTCAGCAAGAAGAGCTTCAGAAGCAGCAGGTTTTTTAACGTGGTCTGTGTAGACCTGGGCAATGTAGACCTGGTGTGTCCAGGCCCAGTGTGTGTAGACCTGGTGAGGGTAGACCCAACGTGCTCCTATTAGCAGGAAGAGCTGCATTAGCAGCAGGTTTCGATGTGGTCTGTGTAGACCTGGGCTATGCAGACCTGGGCTATGCAGACCTGGTGTGTGTAGACCTGGTGTGTGTAGACCTGGTGTGTACCTCTCAGCAGGAGGAGCTGCAGCAGCAGTCTCTCTGGCGCTCACTGAAGCCACAGATTGTCTAATTAGATTAGGCGAGGCTTTCCTCAGATAATCATTTAGCCAGCTCCTGTTTTTTCCTCCGATGGAGCGCTGCTTGCAACTGTGAGCTTGCTGAAGGTCAAACTGTATTTCTAAAAAACAGCCTGGTTTTGGGGGTAAATTGTGGTCTAGGAGCAGGTCTGCAGACTGTGGCTGGGTTATGGGCTGTTTCTGGAGCAGTGCGTGTGACGTTGCTCAGAGTAATCGGACTGTCGCTAATACCTGCTGCTGCTAACAGGAGGCGATGGGGGAAGTTTCTGTAAGTAAAGCCTTTCTTCTTCTATGCACTGCAGTAATGAAGTGACAATGTTTTTTCTGAAAAGACTGGCTCAGAATAAATTTTCAGTCAAAAAACCTGAATACGCTTCCTCAGTGTGGAGGGCTGGCTGCTGAATTTATTCAGCCCTTACACACAGCTGTAGTTTGTGTAGTTTCATGTACTGCCGGGAGCATTAGTTCATTAGTAACTGAATAACAGATCATTTCTGCAAAAAAAAAAAATCAAAATTTACAGCATTACATGCATTTCCTTTTTGTGAATTGAATTTCTGTGTGTTTTTTGACTGTTGGTTGGAATCACTAATTAAGATTTAGTTTTGTACAGTGAGCAGCAAATCTTTATTCACCAATTTGACTGTCATGACTTTTGTCAGCCTGGTCACCTCTCAGCAGCTCTTTTTTTTTCCTTTCCTTCAGCCTTAAACAGGCCGCTTCTCTCTTGCTCAGATTAAGCCTCGGCTGACTGATTGACACAGATTACAGTTGAAGGCGCAGAGGTCACAACCTGTGAAGAACAAATATAAAAGCTTTTCAGTTCACACATCAGCATGCACAGTGCTCTACACCACAGAGATATCTTTTCAGGCTCAGTCTGTTCAAAGTGAATCAAGAGTTAAAATGTTATGATTACTTATTTGTTACCTGGGGTTAAGGAACGTAGCAATCTACAGGATGGAGGTTGAATCAGATACATTGGGTCTACTGGGACATATTGGGTTATGTGGTTGATTGTGGGCTTTTCACTCATACAGCCTGTTACTAACAGTGATGAGGTGAGACGATGTAACAAGCACCAAGCTAGACACTTAAATGTAGTAAATGTTGAGCTTAATCAGGAGAATTCAAAACTGAATACACTTGAAATGTTGTTTTCCTGATATTATTTATCCTCCTACTGCCCAGGACAAAGAGACATTTTTAGAATATTTACTGTCATTAAATTTGTTTTTACCTTGATTTAATGTTCACTCTGGCTGCTGCCTTTGAGTAAGGTACTGTGCTCAGGGCTGGAGTTGGTTCCTGGGCTACGATGGGTCAGAAATGGATTATGGGATAGTTAACTATTCACACATGACATACACCTGTGCCACACCCTGCATTTCAGGAAGAATTCAAAGTTTTTCAGATCTGTTCAACAAAAGCTCGTTAAGCCACAGTAAATGCGGAATTTTTTAAAAATATTAAAATCATGTTAAATTTAGATTCTTTCCTGATTGCTAAACGGTGTGAGTGATATTTGAATGTGATTTTTTTAAAATTACTTTCAGCTGAATCATATCATAAAAATATCAGAATCAGTCTTTTAAAACCCCTCGTGTAATTTGCATGTAATTGCATGTAAAAATAATTAGTGAGTATAATCCCCCACATCCCAAGAAATAATACTGAGGATATGACCTTGGTGCAACCAGCCACAACTGTTAAGTCCAGTCATGCCCTTTGTGTGGTAATATTTCTACATTTTACCCCTTGAGTTATATATTTGTTTTCCAATGAAGCTTCTGGAATAACCTCATCTATCTATCCCCCTACAGTCACAGAGTCCCTGTAAGGCCAGATCTGCACCTCAGGCCCACCACTGAGACTTTGTTTTTTGGGAAGGCCTCTGTCGAGTCCCAGAGGAGGAGACATGGCCAATAACTCTTTTCGTGGGTCCAAACATGGCCAACACGATGAGGCCAACCACGAGGCGGAGTTCAGCTGCTCGCTGCAGGAGCTGCGCTCGCTCATGGAGCTGAGAGGAGCGGACGCACTTACCAGGATCCAGCAATGTTACGGAGACATTAATGGACTGTGTGCCAGACTGAGGACGTCACCTGTCGAAGGTAGGTATCTTCAGAAACTCTGCTTTTGTCTTTCTAAAGCAGCAGGGTTGTCTGCCAGCTGGAGCATCACAGCACCAGAAATGTGAATCAAAAATCTGCCACAGACAGTGTCTAAATACCGTGTAGTTTTTTCAGTTATAGCCACGATGGTATGTGATGATGTTTTAGGCTCCTCCACCAGTGACTCACATACCCCTCCCCCTGCTGTGGACACCAACAGAGGACATATAAAGTTTAGTATTTACTTTAGTTTAGCTTGAGGGACTGTTGACTGTGTGAAGGTCAAAGTCAACTGTGACCTGCAGCTTTTGTTGATCCTGCTCCGCTCTCTTGTCAGCTTCAGGACAATATGAGAGTGTGTTCCAGTCTGTAAATACTGCATTTAAATTAAGAGAAATTCAAATGGAGGATTCACAGCAGCAAGGGCAAAATTATTTTTCCATTTTTCATTTTGCAGTTTCAGTGATGTGATGTTAGAAGGAAATCATTTAGTGGTTTGTTGGGATTTGTCCAACATCAGCAGTGAACTGAGGTGGAAACTTTTGGGGATGCAGTGAGAAAATCACGGTGTGTATCTATGATTCGGGATGCACTGATCATTTGATCAATTAGTCATTTTATTCGTATTTGTTCTGACAGAGTCTTCATTAAGCAGACTGGGTATTGATCAGATGTCACCAATCAATATTAAATGCAGTTATGTTAGGTTTTTTTTTTTGTTGTTTTTTTTTAATCATTGTTTCCATTGATTCCAATCTATGAATGTGGCTGCAGGTGTAGACAGAATGCTGATGAACAAACAAGGTAAAGTTGTGCTATGATGTCTCAGTGGACTCAGTATGTCTCGTGCTGACCAACAGACGGCATGCCTTGGTGGACTCAGTGTGTCTCACACGTCTGCCCTTTGACATCTTCCTCCTCATCATTAATTAATTCAGTCTGCCTGTCTTGCATGCACTCAGTAAACACCTTCAGTGTTTCGACTCCTGCTGACTGAGAGAAGTAAAATGTCAGCAACAGCTTGAAATCGGTGGAAAATCCATCACACTGCTTCTCTGTGTCTCTGGGGTGTCAGCTGGGGGGTAGATCCGCTAACTTTCAGTGTAATCCCACTCACCTGAAAGCACATAGCATGCTCTGTGCTCCGCTCGCTGAGTTTCATTTTCGCACAACATGAAGAGAAGTGCTGGGTTAAAAACCTGCTGAGTCTGACCGAGTCAGCTGAGGTCATGCATCTGCTGCAGTGTCCAAAGGGACCTGAGCGTGTCCCGACATGTTGTTCTGCTCCACAGAGGAAACCAGTCTGTTCTCTGCTCCCACACAACACCACACTACTGCAGACACGCAAACACCAGGCATGTTAAACCATGTGTCACATTTTCAAAAAATCAAGTTCAAATGAAAGGAATTAACATGTTATTTGTTTAAATAAATTTCGATGCAACCCACGTTGCCAAACCTTAAACTATGTTAAGATAAATTCCTGTATGGTAACTGTAGACAGTTCTTCTTCACATTATTGCTGAGTTGTTTGCTGTCAGGATTATTTGTTCAACACAGCTTGCGAGTTTACTAAAGTGTTTGTTAAAGATGAGAACAACGGTCTGGTTTTACAGAGGACCACAGGACATTCACTGGATCAGATTGACAGTGTATTTTGGGATCACCCCCCACTGGAGTACATCACACAGCCTGTTGAGCTAATACACAATACATTTTAAATTCAGACAGATTGGTACGAATTTAATATTAAATCTTTTTCTACATTAGCACAGTAGTTTGAATTTTAAAAAAATTGTCACAGTCCTCATGTGCACACAGCCTCAGAGCTCATAGGTTTCATCCTCTAAAAAACTTATGAAAAAACACTTTGCAAAGTTCTGTGAACTTATTTACAGTAGGGGCACATCAACAAACTTCTGCTCAGGGCCCCACGACAGGTTAATCTAGCAGGGGCCATCTCCCAGAGAACTGAAGCTGTGAGCTTTTAACTGGAATTATTCTCTGTTGTCTTTGACTTTAAAGTTTTGAAGATCAAAACAAACAAGGTGGACAGTGTGCACATCAACCTCAGTAGGATTCATCTACAGGATAATAGCAGCACTCGAAGGAGACAGAGATGTAGTCCTCACACTGAGTATTGCACGCTTCCAAAAATGTAATGATGCAACATTTTGATCTTTAATTTTTTCGACAGCCAACAGTAATATGTTTTGAAGGTACATAATGAATCATTTTGGGATGAAAGGTTTTTCCCTATCATTTAATCTCTTAATTGTAGGTCGAGCTAACACTTTTGGTTTAGGTTTAGGTTTGTTGAGAACATTCCAACATATGCAATAATAGCAAAGCATATCGGACTCTGTCAGGGACAGGAGGATTAAAGTCCCCGACTTATTTCCATCGTTGAGGGTCTCTGGTGTCTGTCCGTATATTTACCCTGTTTTGTGTTCATATGAAGGTTTGACAAACACCTTAAAGGTCAAAACGTTGCCTTGTTACATTTTTGAGATCTTATAAGAGCTGTGTGCAAACTACCTCTTTTTTTTCTTTTTGATGGTCAAAGCAGTTCACATTCTTCAACTCGGCTCCTTTCTGATACCAAATAACATGTGTGGAAGATCAGATGATCATTAGCGATGTTTGGAAACTTTGCGATCTCCCATAAAATTTTAAATGGATTTCTGTGAGTTTGAGCAAAGTTGGTACAAAAATATGAGTTTGTAAAAATGGAAACACTGGGGGGTCTGTGGAGGTTCAATAAAGTCAGATTATTGGACTCAAATACATCCTGCAAGTTTGAGCCTGATAATTATATGATTAATATTTATTAGTGATTACAAACGTTAAATCACTCATGAGTTATAAATTTTGGATTTGTTCTTCAGAGTTTAAAACATGCGAAGAGGTTAGGATTAAGGGTTATCTTGAAACAACAAAAGTTATATTAAATATAAACTCAGTTTAATGGTCTAAGCCAGTCTCAGGGGGACATGTAGAGTGATGATGTTGTCTTTGTGTCTTCTGCTCCAGGTTTAGCTGGAAACTCGGAGGACATCAACAGAAGGAAAAAGGAGTTCGGACAGAACGTCATCCCTCCTAAAAAGCCAAAAACCTTTTTGCAGTTAGTGTGGGAAGCCCTACAGGATGTCACGCTCATCATCCTGGAAGTGGCAGCCATCATTTCACTTGGCCTTTCTTTCTACAGACCACCAGATGCTGAGAGACAGAGTGAGTTAATCTTTTTATTTTCAACAGTCACTCAGTTTGTTCAAAGGAAACCTTTACATCTTTAGATAAGTCTCTCTTTGTAACTTTTAGTATGGACCTGTGTGTATTCAGCCATCTCAATGATGAACTTGTTTAGAGGGACATTGTTATGAGACAGCAGAGCAGTCAGCTGGTCAGTCAGTCTGAACATGTTTCCTGTCTTCTGTGGGTCTCATCATCAGGCTTCATATACACTGCTGTTATGACAGGAAGTCATATCAGCAGTATAGATGTATGAAAAGACTAGTTTATGAAATTCACGTTCATATGGTGAGCAGCTGATCCGCAACTTCTTATCTATAGACATTTATTCAATTTTAAATACACATTTTTAAATATTATTACTGTTGTTTTACATCAATAAGTCTTACCTAGAATATCAGAAATACTATATCATACACGGTCTCTGCTTAATTATACTACAGTCTAGCGTACCTGCAGCTGCCTCAGTCTAAAATATAATGAAAGAAAACTAAAAAATAAAATAAAATATAAGTCAACTCTCAGGTTTTACTGTCATCTTACATGATTATCATGTGTGATGTGCAAACATCAGATTTACTCACAGTCAGAGGAAAGTGTGCGTCTTGGTCATAGTTGAGTAAAGCGCCATTCCTACAGGAGACATGCATCTGATACAGGTCTGCTTAAGGCTTGTTCGTGTTGGACCCATTCACATGAATGAACTGTCACAGGTTCATCTCTGGTTGTCAGTGTAAGCAGAGACTCCGATTCGCTTTCTGCTTCTCTCATCTTTCTTTTTTCTGTGAGTCAGTTATATGACATGTAATTGCTGGAATCATTGAATCAGATTCCAGCGCTGATAGAAAGGTCTGATAGAAAGGTCAGTTCATGTCTAAAATGAACTGATACCTTTCAGTTAATCATACCCATCAATAAATTACTTCTCTGTGACAGCTGCACACAAAATGGTGTCGGCTGCTGCTAAAAATGTTTTAAATGATCATTTTCCTTTGTGCTGCATCTGACAGTCAAGACTTGAAGTCCCACAGGACTACTCAGTGAACATGTGGAGACAGCAATACATCTGAATTTATAAAATTGTACCTGGTTTATCTGTGAGTTTGCACCATCATCATCATCATCATCATCATCATCATCACCATTCTCATCATTTAACAAGCTACTGTTTCCCAGAATTCTCTCTGAACTTCATGTACATCTCTCTGGAGGGGTCAGTTCAAATGAAAACCTGAAGAGTCCTGCTAGAACAGAAAAGCATGGAGCCACTGGGCCCAGTAGACCTCTGACCTGGCAGGAGTCATATGATCAGGGGCATCAAAATCATTGGAGGTTTTTGTGTCACAGTAGCATTGCGTCATGTCGTTGCAAAGTTAGAAACCTGGATCCTCCTACACGCAAAGGTCAGAGGTCACCTCCTGACAGGCATCACTATTGCAGCGTGTATACAAGCAGGGGAACATTTAACTAACATTGACACACGATCAAAAACTAAAACTCCATCCTGTGTTGACTCTGTTCAGACTGTGGTAGAGCGGCTGGCGGCGTGCAGGAGGACGGTGAGGGGGAAACTGGATGGATCGAAGGTGCTGCCATCCTGCTGTCTGTGGTGTGTGTGGTCCTAGTGACGGCCTTCAATGACTGGAGTAAAGAGAAACAGTTCCGGGGCCTCCAGAGTCGCATTGAGCAGGAGCAGAAGTTCACCGTGGTCCGAGGGGGGCAGGTCATCCAGATAAATGTGTCCGAGATCGTTGTCGGAGACATTGCACAAGTCAAATATGGTGAGAAAACAAAAAGCATATACTGATCTAAAGCAGAGCTTACCACTGGTTCAAAGTCAAGTTCACCCAAGTTTACCAGTTTACCCTGTGTGATGAATACAGCTGGATAACAAGTCTCTAGATACATAATTTTGTTGAGTCATTCTTTTATCAGATAGGTCCTGATTTAAATCATCCTTTTGCCACTTTGGACCATTTTTGTTCAATCATGTTTACATTTATTTCTCAAAGTAAGGAATCAAAAGAAGTGTTGTTTTGGTATCAATAGTGAAGTTCTGGTTGAAGGACACCTTTTCACAATAGAGGAGACCTAGAAGAGACCACGACAGACCTTACTTATGTTTCATATCTTAGAAAAAAAGACATCTGGCTAGGTAAATGTTTGGGAAGGTTGCACTTACAATTTTGATCACGTTTAGCTCTTGTTCCTTTCCAGAAGGTTTAGAGGATTTATTTTAGTTTTCTAATGGCGACAGAATATTCTTGTCATTTCAACATTACAATAAGTGTCTTTTGAGGTCACTAAATGGTCACATGTGAACATCAGAATGGAACTGTCTTTATAAAATTCCTATAATATTCTGGTAGGTAGTGATATTGTGTCTGTGGTGGTCAACAGTTTACAGTTTAGTGACCTTTGACTCATAAAACAGTCAGAGGTTAAAAAACACAGCAGAATGTCTATGTTTTGTAATGATAACGAGCATTTCTCTCCGTTGAAATTACAACATTTCACAACTTCCACTGCTGCATTGGTTAAATATTTTTCTCCTCCAGTCAGTTCGTGACAGACAAACTATTTGATGACGATGTAACATAATAACCTGATGACAATGACCTGATATTGCGGTATACCTTTGTGTGATGGTTCTCCAGGTGACCTCCTCCCTGCTGATGGTGTCCTGATTCAGGGCAGCGATCTGAAGATTGATGAGAGCTCTCTAACCGGAGAGTCGGATCATGTCAAGAAGCTTGTCAACGAAGACCCCATGATGCTGTCAGGTGCTTCATTGCTTCATTCACATCATATTATAGCCAAGTTCAATGTGACCTGAGCTGTCACTGCCAGCTCTTACCAGCTCATTTCTGCTGCTGATTTGCCACTGTTAAATCTGAGCATCTCTGGTTTTCACATTCTTCCTACTAGGGATGTGTGTGATTAGTTGACTAAGCGATAAAATGTTGCTAACGTAAAGTTTTCTGCCGTTGTAGAGCTGTGCGCAGCGCATTGATTCGCTCAGCCCCTCCTTGCCCTTCTCTCTCTCTCTCTCTCTCTCTCTCTCTCTCTGTCTCTCCCTCCCTTTCTCCCTCTCTGTCTTTTTCTCTCACACACACAAACACATTGAGAGTAGACTGTGTGTCATTGTTGGACTGGCCATATTTAAATTTAGACTATTCTTCAATAATAATACAACTGGTGAACTAATACAACTTTGAACTGCCCTAAATACTGAAGAAATTTCAATGTGTTGGTATTTTTATTAACGCAGTGGGAAAAAAGACCATCACCAAAAACCAGTTTCATTGTGATTATTTAAGGAGGGTCACCAGAGTTACAGTAAAGTAATGATTTAACAAAATATCATTTTGGGATGTATCCTATTTACCCAGAACTCTTAATACCTATCATATAGTTCTCGCAATATCATAGTCTGCGGCCAAGCTGTTTGCACGAGACCCGTCACCGATGACTGGTTCACGGTCGGTGCTCTGTGATACCAACGACCCAATCACATCCTCTTCCACCTTATTCCAAGCAACATCAGCAATCAGACAACTAATGTAGTTTTAAAGATGAGAAGAGCATGGAGCCAAGTAGGAAACAACACGCATGCTGTACAACATGACCTAAAGCCACTGTAAAGGTTTTGACTATAACTGTCGCTTGGGGCTTTTTGTGCTTTCTTCTTCCTCCTGTGTGCTTGCTCTAGATTTGTCCGCAGCTCCCAGTATAAAGTATTGGAGAGCAATGGCAACATCTACACAGATAAACGTGCAATTTGTGAGTGCATGTACAGAATAACTGTTGTGCACAGTGCGCACACAGGTTACAGCAGTGACCAGGCTAAGAGCCTAAAAGATGTTACGATGATGTTACTTTGTACCTAGTCTGTGATTTTGTCATGTCATACCCCTCTGTCTCTCTCTTAAAGGAGACACAAGTTGGACCCATTTGAGTGGATGATAACTAGTTGTTGTAGATTTTTAGGGGGCTCAACATGAGCCCCGTCAGGTTACTCACTGACTCCTACTATCAAGTCAGTTTTATTTCTATAGCCCCAAATCACAAGTCACTCATTTGATTGAGCGGACATAAATAACAATGGCATAATTCCTTGCCCTCGCTCTCTCCCTCGCTCTCTCTCTCTCTCAGGTACCCACGTGATGGAGGGCTCCGGCAAGATGGTGGTCACCGCTGTAGGTGTGAACTCTCAGACTGGTATCATCTTCACACTGCTCGGCGCTGGCGAGGAAGGCGACGGTGATGGCGAGGAGAAGGCTGAGAAAGAGAAGAAGAAGAAAGAGAAAGACAAGAAGAAAGAGGAGAGGAAGAAGAGAGAGAAGAAGGAAAAGAAAAGTAAGTTCAGCCTAAAAAGGAACCTGTTTCACTTCAGCTGGTGCAGATCAGATTTCACTTTGGTACATCTGTGTGTCTGACTGTCAAGCCAGCTTTACGCTCTGTCCAAACTGCTTGTCGGATGGTCAGTTTGTTGCACGACGATTTGGGGCATTTTCATGTGAACAACCAAGTGTAAAAATGTGATGCGTCCTCCAGCAGAGATTGAAAATCTGCGCTGTTCTCATCCCCCTATTGACAATATCAACAATAAGTTGAACAATATCTCATCTCCTATGTATGACGGCCAGCTTTTCACTGCACTTTCGAGCGTGGCCATTCAATTCAGGTATAAACACTTTTGATTTCCAACTTGGTCGGACTTCACTTCTTACGAACTAGTTCTGACAGACCATAAAAAGACCTTTTGAAGGAAACTTTTAAAGATCAGTCCACATTGACTGGCAGGTTTTGAAGTCTGACATGTACCCATCTCACAGAGCAGATACTTTTTCTATTTTAACAAATGGACTAAAATGGACTTCATATATATTACACTTTTATCCAAAGTGCTTTATGATTTGCCCCTCACTCACCCATTCACACACACACACACACACACTCTCACATACCAATGGCAGCAAGCCCCCATGCCAGGCACCAGCCTCTCCATCAGGAGCAGTTGGGGTTCAGAGTCTTGCTCAAGACAGAGAAGGAGCCAGGGATCAAACCTCAACTGAGCCACAGCCATCATGCAAATTTACTAGTCCACACTGACTCTCAGAGATGGACATCAAGATGCGACCCCTCTGCTTTTTTACTGGTAGTCACGTGTAGGTTTGTTGCAGGGACAAAACACTGACAGTAAATTTAAACTCAACTGCCCACCGATGGATACCCACTGATAACCAATTATAGTGTCAGATGAAAAGTCACGGGATTAGCAAAGTTATTGCAATTCATCTGGTGGCGAACATGAATGGCTGAACTGAACTCAATGACAATCCTTCCAACATTTCAGTCTCTTAGACCAGAGTGGATGTGAATCTGACTTTGCCTGCTTTGTTGGGTTAATACAGTTGTTCCCCAAAAATGTAAAAGTAGACTATCCGTATGTATTAGGTTATAATAAATGTATAGTTTTTGGCTCTTTTAATGTTTTAGTAATGTTTCGTTCCATAGGTATAACTAACTAATGGCCGTTGCATGTTTTTGATTCACAGGTAAAAAAGATGACAAAGGCAAGAAAGGTGAGCAGCAGATCACTGCTTCAGTACTGTGAGTTACCGTACATGACTCTGAGTGAATGTGAAGCCTGTATTGAACAGTAGCAGCTTTAGTTCATCTGTCCATCAGTTACCTGAGGCTGGCTGGTCTATTCACAACTGTACTGGTCACTGTGGGCTCTTTGTTTCCTCTTGTTGGTACTGAGCTGTAGATGATTAGTTTTGTTGATGAAGCCGCCTTCATGTTGGCAGTATTTGCAGTCCATGTTACTGTTCTCTGTGAGTGTAGGATGGAACCTGTGAAGCAGTGTAGAAGTCAACCGGCTGTCGTTGGTCCGTGTTCTTGTCTGGTGTCATGCTCTTGTGAAATGCCATCAGTCACAGCCAAGTACTGTCCCAATCTAAAGTCCACATTTAGACAAGAATGTTCCAAATGTTCCACCCATTTTACCCAAGCTGATTTGAGGGATGAGTTGTGTGAGGACTTGGGGTAGATAAGCATCCCCGCATGCATTTCACATCAATCATTTACTATGGTGGAGGATATGAGTAGTGATGCATCAATCAGACACACCGGATCGATACCAGTCCTCATACCGACCCAATTAAGCGCACTGGTTTTGGCTATGATGCAGCCAATCCATATTAAACCAACATGAATGATCCACATTCCAGTTTCTTTGTCAATATCATTATCAAATTCGCCCTTTCTGCTATCAGTTACATTTATTCAGTCACAGTGTTCCTGACCTCATGTTGCCTCATATAAAAATGGTCCCACTCTGTTCCACACACTGAGGTATACATATTTGAAATTTGGTGAAGAGAGAGCCCTTGAATTAGATCAGTACTCTGTATCAGCAGAAATTCTGAGTTTAGGTTTTGGAATTGCTATAGAGAGGGTATATAGAAAAGGTTGGATCAGTGTATCCCTACTATTTTTGTCTACAGCTGTTATTGTGTTACCAATTTAGTCTTGATAATTTTTCAGATGAGAAGTTGATCGCTTACACTTTGAATACTTAGTCGTTTAATCAAAATAATGACCATTTAAAAGTTTGTTTTAGTGTTCGCTGAGGTGTGAGGGACCAGTTAACAGTGTACAGGTGTGCTGAGCCCAGCTTGGAAATAAAATGTGTACAGCGTCCTTTACATCATTTCTATGATGTAAAGTAAATGGATCATTTGGAGTGTTTTCTTCATTGATTTGTGGATCTATATATTATGTTTTGGCATATGATCATCTTTGTTGTCGCTGCTTAGTGTATTGTAAACGAGTATGGCCGTGTGCCACGTGATGCATGGTGGTTTACAAGAGATGGTTCTGATGGGACATGTCAAAGATCCCGCAGGAGATCAGGAGTCTTAGTTGGATCTCAGGTTTCTGAAGTCAGTCAGACTCCAGCTTCTCCCTGGATCACCTCATATTTCCTGTTCCCTGTGGTCCCACATGGTGCAGTGTGTGTCCCTATGGTCTGAGTGGCAGCAGCAGGTGCTCCTGACTCGGTGGATGGTGATTAGGACCAAGCAGATTATCGGCCTTAAGCTCAGCAGCTGCTTTCTTCTCCTGCCTGCTGCTGCTGCCTGCCTTTCCACTAATAACCTCATTACTGAGCTGGGATCAGCACGCTCTCTCTCTCTCTCTCTCTCTCTCTCTCTCTCTCTCTCTCTCTCTCCCCTATCTCTCTCTCTCTCACACACACACACACACACACACACACACACACACACACACACACACACACACACACACACAGTTGTTTTACAGTAGTTGTTAGGACACTCCCTGACATAATGCATTCCCTAGCCCCTTACCCTACCCCTAGCCATCACAAAAATGCCTGACCCCAACCCCAACCCTAATTCTAACCTGAAACCTTTGAAGCTGTGAGGACCGGTCAAAATCTCCTCACTTTCCCAAAATGTCCACACTCCATAAGGACTATAACTCAAACTGGTCCTCAAATGTAGAAGTACAAGTACACACACACACAAGCATCTGTAGATACCCATGCTCTGTCACAACATCAGGGCCCTGCCCTTTACTGGTCGTCTTGTCACACACTCTGACTGACTGTTCACTCTGTTAACACAGACTTTTAATAATCTTACTGATGATTTGTCCTGATGACAAAATGTCAATGTAGTTGTTACACAACTCTGTCCTTGTGTGATGGACAGGTCCTGCTATGTGATTCATAGAAATAAATGTAATAAATGTTGTTCAGTAAGGAAATTATAGTATACTGTAGTGCATGATAAGATAGGACAACCTGTTTTTTTGTTGTTTTTGGGCTGCCACAGTTTCTCACTTAGTGGCGAAGGCATTTGTTTACTTAAAATGCAGAGAGACCCAGGCCTTTATCTGAAAGAGAGACAGACTTTCACCTCTAATATCTCCTGTTTTACAAGCATATTTGATCATATTTTAATAAGGATCCTCCATGTTTTATGATCTGCTCCTGTTTTTAATTATTGATGCAGTCTACATTGCGTTTTGTCTTAATAAATTTTGTATATTGTACATATCCACAGCATTAATTCTATCAGTGCAACAGTAGTCTTGTTATTCTCACCACTCTGCTGAGAAACGCTGTCTCTGTTTAACACTAATACTGTTCTCAATCACAGATTAATGCCAGTCAGTTCTACTTCGCAGATTTTTTTAATCACTGTTAGGTTACCGTCAATGAAATTCAACGCTTCTTGCAGATGTCTGGCATTAAAAGCTTTCCGGTGGATCAAATGGAATTATCCATCCCTTTCCGTTGAATTTAATTGATTTGATTTAATTGGCAACAACAAACAACAAAGATACAAGCATTTTTTCTACCCATTTTTTATGTGTCTATTGTTTAAGACTCAGCCGTTATTTGAATATTGGCTTTTATTTGGAAATGTATGGTAGACCAATATGAAAAAAATTGGCTTGACTTGACTCCACATATCCTTAGCAGCAGTTTTGCTGATTTGTGTCTACTGACTTCCTGTGTCCTCTTTAGGGAAAAACAAGGATGGAGCCAATGTGGAGATGCAGCCGCTAAACGAGGACGAAGAATCCGAGAAGAAGAAGAAAAACCTACCAAAGAAGGAGAAGTCGGTCCTCCAGGGGAAGCTGACCAAACTGGCTGTGCAGATCGGCAAAGCAGGTACGAACAGAGAATCAGATAATTGAGGAACATTGTGTTACAGTCCAAAAATTCGAGAGAAAATATTTGGTCCCATTTCCATGACTATTACTAAAAGCAGTTTATTATCCATGTTAATCTTTGAAATGATTTCAACCAAACCAAACCATCTGTGTTGACATTTAGGGGTCCAGGGGTCTCCTAGCTTGTTGGGAAAAAAGACGTTCATTGATGAGAAAGAACTTATTCAAATATACTGTTTTGACTGATCTTGTGCGGGAAATAAAAGAGCATATATTCTTTCCATTTAAACTGAGGTCCTTGCAGCCTTGCGCTTTTTGGTAAAAAAAAATTTGAGCTTTGCAACGGTGATGATTATGTCACAGCAAAAAAAAACAGCAGCAGTTAATGAATCTTTGATTACTTTTACAGCGTAGATTTGTTCATTTCCCCTCCACTCAGCATGAATCATTTATAAAATAAGATGGATTCATGCAAATCTCTTATTTCAGTCTGCCAGTGGTGAGACTATCACATTTAGAGAGATGTTTGTATTGTTACAGCGTGTGAAGACACAACAGTGCAAAGTAGAGCCTGAAAAACACTGCCTTTTTTGGGTCCAATGCCATTTTTAGGTACCAGTTTTATAGAAAAGGGGAAATGATGGTGCGGTTGTTAATTAACTTTCCGGCAACGTATTTCACAAATTAGTTTGCAATTTACCGAGAAGACACCGCTTGCCCCCGCAGCGCCGTCTGCTCAGATGTGATGCGTACTCTGCTACACGTGCAGCAGACAGTGTTGAGGGTATAGTAAACAATGGACTCTGCCGGACAAACAAGCATCTTTTTCTGCATTATGTTCTGTAAAAAAAAAAAAGAAGCTTTCATATCACCGAATATTGGGCAACATATACGCTGATGCCGATATATCTGTGATAGGGCAATATTGGTCAGGCTCCTGTGAAAAGGAGTGGTAGTTGAAAGGTGAATTGGACAGTGGCAAGATAAGACACCATGTTCTCCATGGAGAGGTGACCACACCCCACAGAGGTTCTGTGACACCATTGCTGCACGTGGGGATACATGATATATCCAAGATGCACTGGACAAGGCATTGTAAACCTATATGACTGTATAGGACTGACAAAGATATGTTTTATAATTGTGTATTATTTGCACATACACATAAAGCCTGAGTAGATAAAGGTTTTGCTATTTTCTGCGTTACCTTCGTCTAATACAAAGTACAACTCTCAGAAAATTACAGCATTTCATCACAGTTTCTACTTTGTGTCTGAGAGTGTGGTAAAACAGTGATGTCTAACTCTCTCCTAGGGGTCATCCTTACTGAAACTCAGTGTAGGATGCTTCATAAATAACTGTCAGTCCTACTCTAAGGTAGAACTGGTTTTAGTCTTAGGTTAACGCTCAGCATTGATTCCTTGGAGGGATTCTTTTGCTTGATAAATAAAGACCCAGAACACTTTTTGCTGCTCCTCACTATTCACAACATCTGTCGTCCCCATGATCAGATTTACACCTGAGCTAAACTCTCCATGTCTCTGTCTGCCTGTCTGTCTGTCTTTGTCTCTCTGTCTGTGTCTTCAGGTCTGTTAATGTCAACTGTCACCGTACTCATCCTCATCACTCGCTTCTTGATCGACACTTTCTGGATTCAGGGGGTTCCCTGGGCCACAGAGTGTCTGCCCCTCTATGTGCAGTTAATGGTCAAGTTCTTCATCATCGGCGTGACGGTGCTGGTGGTGGCCGTGCCTGAAGGTCTCCCTCTGGCCGTCACTATCTCCCTGGCCTATTCAGTCAAGGTCTGTTTGTATACAGCATTATACGGCCTGTCACCCTGAGCACATACAGTCTCTCTGTATACAGACTTACACAATGAGTCCAACTTGAACACACTCAGATCAAGTTTTTTACCTTTTCTTATTTTTCATAGGACTTTATGCCCTAAAAATTGACATTAGTGTAATTGAAAGTGACATTCATTTAATATCTGATATTATACGTTGAATAACAGTTCTTATTTGATTTTACTATTATTTTAGCACTCAGTCGGTGAACAGTTATTACAGTATTCAGCCCCTTCGACTCTGGACAAAAAAAACACTAATACCCACCAAAATCTGGCTTCTGTCTTCAGTGGGAAAGTGAAAATCCCCCTTGGTTGGAGCAGTGACCCTCCTAGAAAAGTACCATGTTATACTCTCCAGACATTCCTGGATCAAAGACAGTTCATGGCATAAATGTCTAGTAAATTCAAAATAAAGTACTCGGGCTCAGGTAACGTTGCTCTCCTCTTTTTTCAGAAAATGATGAAGGACAACAACCTGGTCCGCCATCTGGATGCCTGTGAGACGATGGGCAATGCCACAGCCATCTGCTCCGACAAGACGGGAACGCTCACCATGAACCGCATGACAGTGGTGCAGGCCTACATCGCAGGATCCTACCACAAAAAGGTGCCGGAGCCGACGATGATTCCTGCCAAGATAATGGACCTCCTCATCCAGGGCATCGGGGTCAACTGCGCGTACACAACCAAGATTATGGTGAGCTGTAAAAATAGCCGTCCATTCAGGAAGCTCTGTGATTTAAGCATTTGGCTGAGAGAGCAGATTGGTTTGGAGAGCTGCCACAGCAGCTCAGGACTCATCTGTTCAGTGTCTCCTGGATCCACTGCACGGATCAGAGAGGAAGCAAACAGGTTCAGATACAAGAGTTAATAAGTCCCGACAAGTTGTTTTTTTTTTTTGTTTTTTTCATCAGTTTCCCTATGTCAGTTTACTGCTGAGATGGTCATTAGCAATTATTTTCATTATCAATTCGTCTGGTGATTATTCTCTGGATTAATTGATCACTTGTTTAGTATAACAGTGGATCCCAACATGTGGTTTGGAAGCACCTAATAAAGGGATCGCGACATGATGAGCAAAATAGACAAGAAAGTCAAAAAGATTACGGCTACACAAAATTTTGTTGTTGTTGTTTTTTTTTCCGAATAAAACGGTTAACACCCAACACTGGTTAAACTGCTCACAACTCAGACAGCCTGTGACGAGGGGTTGCGAGTGAGCCCTGACTGGCTGTAAAGCATCACTCGTTGAAAGGGTAGGAAACCGGGGGTCAATAAAATGTCAAAAGACAGTGAAAAATGCTCATTACGCTTTCCAAACGCTAAAGGTGACGTCATTGAATTTCTAGTTTTGCCGAGTAACAGTCCAAGACCCAAATATGTTCAGTTTACTGTCATATAAAACAAAAGTGGCAAACTCTCACAGTTGTGAGGTTGGAACCAGAGGATATTTCTTTTTTTTTGCTTGAAACAACTTAAACAATTAATGGATCAAATCAGACAAACGATATGTTGAACAGTTTATAAAACATAATGAGATATCAGCATAAAAAATAACAATGAACAGGGTTTTGTCTGAGGCTGTGCACAGGTTGGTGAGAGGAAAGTAACTCAATATAATCTGGAACCATAAAGAGCATAAAAAGTAATGTTCAAAGTTGTGTCTAATTGCTGCTACTGGATTGATGTTGTGGTCATGTGCTGCTGCATTTGTGAGTTTAATTTCCACACCATGTAAAGAAACTGAAAACGTAACGAAGCTGTGATTTAACCTCCTTTCTGCTGCTGCTTCCTGCAGCCTCCAGAGAAGGAAGGCGGGCTACCTCGCCAGGTGGGAAACAAGACTGAATGTGCCTTACTCGGACTCAGCCTCGACCTGCACCGAGACTACCAGACCGTCCGCAATGAAATCCCAGAGGAGAAACTGTTCAAGGTCTACACCTTCAATTCTGCAAGGAAGTCCATGAGTACCGTGCTAAAGAACCATGATGGCAGCTACCGAATGTTCAGCAAGGGGGCCTCTGAGATCCTGCTCAGGAAGTAGGTTTACTGCTGCCTCTGACACAGCTCTGTGTTCAGTCAGTCAGATGACAATCACATGACTCTGTCCTGCGGTTCCAGGTGCTGTAGGATCCTGATAGCCAGCGGCGAGTCCAAAGACCTCAAACCTCGGGACCGAGACCACCTGGTGAAGAACGTAATTGAGCCAATGGCATCAGAGGGCCTAAGGACCATCTGCCTCGCCTACAGAGACTTCCCCGCAGCTGACAGAGAGCCTGACTGGGACAACGAGGCCCACATCCTCACTGGCCTCACCTGCATCGCTGTGGTTGGAATTGAGGACCCTGTGCGACTTGAGGTACGTCAGCCTTGTCAGTCACAGCAAAAATAGACACAGTACAAGTCACTACATTCAGAGCATCCGAAGAGGAGCTTCCTGAAACACTACGGTCAGTCTTTATTTTCAGACCCCTTGTCTTTGATCTAAAAGTACTTCACGAGGCTTTTTTACTAGTAAAATCAACTCCTAAATGGGTGAAATGTTAAAATACTGACAGCAATCTGTGAGTAAGGAGCTCAGTCTGACTCCTATCTGTGGTGACAGAAATAACCTGTTAGAAGCTGCAGGAGATGGAAGTCAGGCAAAGACGTTCCGATGAAGGAGAGCTATTTTGAGAATGCTCGATGACAGTGAATGTAGTAAAAGAAACGATTTTGAAAAAAATTGAATAATTTTTTGATTAGACCGTTCTGGGATTTAAAGAGACTACATGCTCTCCTGGAACCTGGAGTCCTCAAAACCTCAAAACCTCAAAACAACAGTGGAAATGCAGCTTTGCAGCGGTGACGATTCAGTGTTCTGTCATCAGTCCAGAGCACGTGAGCCTCAACATGTATCACTCTACTTGTTTTTTTCTTCTGTTATTTTCATCAGGTACCAGAAGCCATCAGAAAGTGCCAGCGGGCCGGGATCACTGTCCGCATGGTGACCGGAGACAACATCAACACCGCACGGGCCATTGCCATCAAATGTGGCATCCTGCAACCTGGAGATGACTTCCTGTGTATGGAGGGCAAAGAGTTCAACCGACAGATACGAAACGAACTGGGAGAGGTCAGACAAACACACAAATTTCAGACTGTTTAATTTGAACAGTGTTTAGGTGCCTGAAAAGATGAAAATCTTGTGAGCTTCTTGTAGGGCATCCTATTCATGTCTTCTCTTATTCTCTGCAGATTGAGCAGGAGCGTATTGATAAGATTTGGCCAAAGCTGAGAGTCCTCGCCAGATCGTCCCCAACGGACAAACACACTCTGGTCAAAGGTGAGATACATTTTAACCTGGTCAAAGAGGGCGGGATGGGGGGTGAGACAGACAGGATTGAGAAAAGGCAAATTTATTCATGTAGTACAAGTGATACACAAGGCAGTTTCAAAGTGCATTACACACATATAAACATTAAAATCAGTAGAAAACAAACTTTAAACAAGTGAATAAAGATAAGGTGAGCATATTACAAATTCAGAGGCAGTCCTGATATAAAAGTAAAACAACGATATAAAAGCATAGTAAAAGTGAGCGGAGAAGAACAAGGTTTTAGCTGATTTTAAAGGCGGTCAGGGTCAGGGCACACCTTAGAGCCTCATTTGTTCTGAGACAGTCTGTCTGTCGTTCTCTCAGGAATCATCGACAGCACGGTGCTGGAGCAGAGGCAGGTTGTCGCGGTTACTGGAGATGGAACAAATGACGGACCAGCACTCAAGAAAGCAGATGTTGGCTTTGCCATGGTAAGGATTTGTCGCTGATATCAAAATGCTGCTTCTAGTTAACTTTGTAACATTGAGGACAGTTTTTGTAAACAGTTATCATAGTGTTTATAAAACAGAAAAAATAGTTATCAGCACATAAAGAATAAAGATCTTCTGATCAATTTGCTTGTTAATATGTGCTGATCTGAAACGACAACAAGGTTCCCACGCATCCCACGCATGAGGACTGACAGCAGACAGATTCAGGTTCCGGACCAGACGAATCCTCAACTTCCTGGGGATACGCCCCCGGTCTAAACCTCAGCTCCGGGTCACGTTAAGTGTCAGGTTTAGTTAAGCTGACCTAAAATCTGTGTTCTGCAGGGCATCGCAGGGACAGACGTGGCAAAGGAGGCGTCTGACATCATCCTGACAGACGACAACTTCATCAGCATCGTGAAGGCCGTGATGTGGGGCAGAAATGTCTACGACAGCATCTCCAAGTTCCTGCAGTTCCAGCTCACTGTCAACATGGTCGCTGTCATCGTGGCCTTCACCGGAGCCTGCATCACCCAGGTCAGAGCCAACTGACACTGCTGCTGTCTGAGGGGCGGGCAAAAAAACAGGAACGTCTCGACAGTCTAATAGTCCAGTTCAACAGACAGCGGTGACTCTATCAGAGAAGGTTTGATTCATGCTGGGGCTTGTGTTGTCCAGTGTTGCCAGTCCTACGATCAGAACGCCGGGTTGTGCCTGGCTTAGAGACTTTGTCATCACATGTACACTTCAGACCAACAGGATTGAGGTTTTTCTACTTTTTAGACAAATGAAATTAATATGGAAAAAGATTATTTCACTTATTTTTATGAACTAAAGTTTAGCAAGTTTTGCAGGCACGTGGTAGTTTTCTTCTACTCCCACACATTCCAGATGAGGCAGATTAGCCCAGTTTTGGAGATGAGCTCTAATAACACATAACTTTGATTGTTGCTTATATAGTCATTAATTTTAATGTTATATAGCAATATTTGAGGTTTGAAACCAAGTTTTTCAGAAGCTTTAAAGTGGCAATCTAGGAGATTTCAGTCCCGGCTGATTTGGTGAAGCCTGTAGTTACTGGTGTTAACAGCAAATGTGGTTTAATATTACATGTCACGGAATTCTTGGGGCAGCAAAAAAAACTATTGTCCTTCCATCATTCTGCGAGCAACCGTGATCTAAATTTATGCTACACACAGCATGAGTCTACGAACAGCAGGGTACAGTGAAAGGAGCTGATTCCCTGGCTGAGAAATCGGAGGTGTGCAGCCTGTCGCCTGCAGCTCTTCAACTAACAGCTCACTGTGGCTGTTCCTTCTTGTTCCATTACTCCCTGCAATATTTCAAACTGATCCGCAGGCCCAAAATGCGGAAAATGGCCGCCGTATTGTTTTGTAGACGCATTTCTGATGAACGATAGTTGTAAGTGCTAAAAGTCACCTTGTGTTTGACCAGTCAAATGCTTTTAATGTGAAGCTGCAGCAGTAGGAAAAGTTCGGCTTGCACTAGCAGTAACTTTATACAGCATTTTTTTCTGGGAATGTCGCCACAGACACTCAGTTCATAATACTGCAAATATATAAATATCACAGTATTTTCATCAGTGAGCCACAGGGTCAGTCACCATTGTGTTATGTCATTCGGCGATATAGTGACTTAATAGACAGTTATTTAAATGAAAATCTTCAAGGTTGCCACATTAAGGTTTGTGTTATAAAAAAAAACACAATAGTGTTGTATCCAAATGAATTAACAGATATTAGTAAATGGACTGCATTTTCACCAAAAGCCTCTCGTTCACCCACACAATCACACAACAATGGCAGCTGATACGCACAATGTAAGGTGGTGGCCAGATTTTTGGGAGGAATTTGGTGGCTCACCGTCTTGTCTGAGGACATTTTGGCCATCACAGCCAACCATGTCATAGATGTCAGCTTTCAAATATTAGGTAGATCATTTAGGTAAATTAGGGACAACAAGGCCCCCAAACTTGACCCTTGAGCTGCACCATACTTACCTACTATTTCTTAAAGAGGACACTATCTTTTACATTAGAACTGTCTGATTCTAGGATATTCAGGCCACATTGACTCTGAGCTGCAGACAAACAACATGACAGACATATACATACAATCAGTATAACCAGTCAAATATAAGTATAAGTCACGAAGAAAAACCCAAAAAAATAACCGAGATTTATCAAACCCTAAAATCAGAAGATCATTTTTAGTCTAAAGATATTTGAATTTGTGTTATTTGAAGTTTGCATTATCAAATCCACCATTTTAAATTATGTTTGTAAATGTTTTTTTACTGGTGTCCTTACTGGCCTGTAATGGATTGACCTGGTCTTGTTCCCTGTTCTGAATGACAAGAAAAAGTTCTAAAACTTCAGGTTGAGGGGGCTTGTGGTTTCTCTTCTGACAGACACTGATTGTAGATGTGTGTGTGTGTGTGTGTGTGTGTGTGTGTGTGTGTGTGTGTGTGTGTGTGTGTGTGTGTGTGTGTGTGTGTGTGTGTGTGCATGTTTCCAGGATTCTCCTCTGAAGGCTGTGCAGATGTTGTGGGTCAACCTCATCATGGACACCTTCGCTTCACTGGCTCTCGCCACCGAGCCGCCGACCGAGGCGCTGCTGCTCAGGAACCCGTACGGCCGCAAGAAACCGCTCATCTCCCGCACCATGATGAAAAACATCCTGGGACATGGCATTTACCAACTGACCATAGTCTTCACCCTGCTCTTCCTTGGTCAGTGAACGCGCCACAGCTTCATGGTCTGAAACAGACTCTCTTTGTGTTTCTGTGTGTTCAGAGCCACAGATCGACATAATTATGCATTAGATGAACTTAAATCACTGTCAAGATAAGGATGTGCTGATACAGGTTCCCCTTCTGGCTGTACAGAAAAGTATATCGATTAGGGGAGGTCTTAGACAATAAACCCATATATTCTTTGACATTCCTTTGATTACTGCCATTCTCTTAAGAGTGTGATCCTTTTGAACACATTGAGGCAGGTAGCAGCACCTTCCTTGCATGTCTTATGTAATTTGGGCATATACTAAATTTAAAAAATTATAAAACATAAAAAAGATTAAAAATACAAATATATAAACACGTGATTTAAATAAAAATCATACTGATTCCTTTATCTTGAGAAGGGAACTGAAAGTTCACACTAAAGCAGCAACTTGAGTTCGTTTGGCAAAGTGAACCAAAGTCAGGGAGCCTCCGCAGCGAAGACCTAAGAACAACCAGGAGACTCCCGCCAGAGAACATCAGGCTATGATACAGCTTGAAAGGAGTTAGGAGTTACCAGTTTTATTTAGTACACAATCAGTAAAATTGTGAAATCAACTCTGAACTGAACTGGCAGCCAGTGAAGGGGGGCTAAGACGGAGGGGATGTGATTGAGGTTCAGGGGTGGCTTTCTTACTTGGTAAATGTCAAGGAGTTGACCACAGATTTTGGGTTGATAGATAAAGTAATGCTTTGTAACATATTAGCCCGTATATCTAAACAGGCTGTATGTAGATGTGTATAGATGTGTATACGTGCATATACTGCACATAATCACCCACTGTATGTACACCATTTAAAAAATAACTTTGAATGACCACTCAATATTTATCCAAGCACTCCTTGAACTCCTTGAACTTTGTTTTTTCACCTACGTGTATGTCCATGATAGTTATACGTCTGTGTTTGATTATCTTTGTTTCACTATGAAGTCCTAGTTTTGGCCGTAATTTTTATGTGTCTCTTCCTAAATATTGTTCTTGGAGTTGTGTGTAAGTACAGTAAGAGTCAGATTCCTTTTATGCAGGAAAATACTTAGCCAGTAAAGATGATTCTGATATTAAGAGGATTTCAGTGGGTTTTCTGCATGGATTAGGCGGCAGAAACCTCTGAAATTTGGTTAATAAAAGTTCGTCTTGAAAACCACTTAACTCAAAACTGCAAAAAAAAAAAATCAAAAACATCTTCATATATTACAGTGCACTAATTAATCTTTAATTATCCTCCTTAAATCCCATTAACAGTACCTCAGTTCCATCATTAGTCATATGTAAATGAATGTTATGATGTAAAAAATGGAGGGATTGGGTTGACGGTTCTACGCGCCTTAAGTAATCTTTGTCCCTCCCTCTCACAGGCGAGAATTTGTTCGACATTGACAGCGGCAGGAACACCCCCCTCCATGCCCCGCCCTCTGAGCACTACACCATAGTGTTCAACACCTTTGTCCTCATGCAGATCTTCAACGAGCTCAACGCCCGCAAGATTCACGGAGAGAGGAACGTCTTCGAGGGCGTCTTCAAAAACCCAATCTTCTGCTCTATCATCCTGGGAACCTTGCTCACACAGGTAACTTGTGAGGGACAAAGCAATCATCACACCTGGTCAGGTTTCGCAATGCTAAGCGATAAAGGAATCCCTGTATCATGTCATGACTCCGTCCTCCTGTAGATCATCATCGTGCAGTTTGGTGGTAAACCGTTCAACTGTGTGAGTCTGACCATCGACCAGTGGCTGTGGTGTGTTTTCCTGGGCTTCGGCAGCCTCTTGTGGGGTCAGGTGAGACGCTTTTTTTGATAGTAGATCAGCTTTATTTTGATAGTACATAGTAGATGTGGGAAATAAAGGAAATATTGGAAATGAGGGGAGAAAGTGGAGGGGTGACATGCAACAAAGTTTTATGGCCAGACTTGGGGACCGGGGACATTGTGATTACGTGGTCACCATGTTAAACCCCACAGAGCATCTGCAACCAGGCCACAAAGAAACAATATGATTCAGCACAAACGCACCGTGCATCTCTCCTCATCAAACCCTGTCAAACCCACAACAACAAGGTGCTGGTTCTGAATTAAAAATCAGTCCGTAAAACTCAACACCTCTCCAGAGGTTTCTGAAGGTTCAGCCTGATGGGAAGCAACGGAAGTCAGTTAGAGAGTTCATATCAACAGCTAAATAAAACAGGAGCAGATCAAAAAACAGGTGATATATGATAATGATATATGTACAATGTATGTGTATACACACACACACACACACACATATATATATGTTTAGATATAGATATATACAGTGGTGTCCATTTTGGACTCGATTGGATAATATAATGGATAATGTAATGTATACAGTATAAAATGAAAATTATCATCATCAGACAATAAAAACTGGGGTCTCAGTAACATTTTCAGGTCACAGAGGTCTTGAGGTACCGGAAGTGCTGCTGTTGCCTCTGACAGGGTTGTAATATTTGTGTGTGTGTGTCTCCCCCCTTAGCTGGTGTCCAGTGTCCCCACCAACTGGTTGAAGTTCCTGAAGACAGCAGGTCACGGTACGCAGCAAGAGGAGATCCCTGAGGAGGAGCTGGAGGAGATGAAGGATCTGGATGCCATCGACCACGCTGAGATGGAGCTGAAGAGGGGCCAGGTGCTCTGGTGCCGTGGCCTAAGCCGCATTCAGACACAGGTATGGTTTCACCTTTAAAGGAAAAAAACCCGGCTCAGAGATTCAGGAAATGGAACTGGTGAAACAATGTTCCACATAAAGTCAAACCTCGGTTTTACACAAATCATTTCAAGTGTTTTTCCCCATGCAAAAGTAAACAAAGAAAGTAATCCGCTGGATTAAGTCCTGCAGATAACTGCAGAGGGATCTGCTTCAAACCAAACAGCAGCCTGTTCATCTGCACACGGCAGTTTGTCTCCATCTGTGAGACTTGAGGAGTCGCTGAAGATTCAGTGTGTGGTCATGCTGAAAAAGCAGTAGCAAACGACTGGTCATCCAGTGGGCTGTTAGGAGGATGACCATCAGTCACGTAACTTGGTTAACACGTAACTGTGGTGTGCTGCATCAGTCCTGCGCTGACGTCTGCAGTGCGCAGCACTGAAGTTCGACTTCGTTCGACTTGGACCAAAGCTGCAGTGACCGGCTGTCGGCTACTGCCTGTGCCGTGTATTTCTAAGTACAGTGGAAACCACTTATAGTGATTATGGGTACAGTGATCAACCGTTTATATGGATCAAAAGCTTGGGATAGAATCATTCCTATACAAATGTTCTTTAAATAATTTAGCTTATAGTAATCGAGTACTCTGCTTACAGTGTTCATTTCGGGTCTTTTCACACATGACAACATATGGAAATAGAATTTAAAACTGTTGCAGCCTACTACTGCAAGCTGTCACATGCTTAGGCTCTCTTCTAACTCATTTGTACAAGGTTTTTGGAGTGCGACAGCGTGTAACGACCGTCCCTGCCTGTTCTCCCAACATGAGTTCACTCTGTGTGTGTGTGTGCGCGTGCATGTACCTACGCTTACTGTGCACACCCGTGCGTCATGTGATATCTTCTCCCTCTACTCACTTATTTTGCCGTCCCACGCTCTGCTCGCGTTGAGACTTTTTTTATTTTTGTGTAATTATCGCCCCCACTCCAGCAGCAGGTATGGTATGTGTGTGGGTGGGTGCGCCTTTTCACCCAGACCACAGACTGACAGGAGACAGAGCAGGAGACAGCCATTTTTTTTTATATTTTTATTTTATCTCAAAAAAAATAAGCTTCATGCTGTTTTTCCATATAGTAAATAACCAAATAAAAAAATTCAAATGTCAAAATGATGAAAAAATAAAAAAAAAAAAAAAAAAAAAAAATCTTATAATAATCATCTCTTTAGTGTAGTGATCAGGATCAGTATACGGATCACACTAAGCTATAAAACTGTATAACTGTGCACTAAGAAATCATGAAATCAAAATCAAAAAACAAAAAAAAAAAAAATCAAAAAAAAAAAAAATTATTATTAAAATCACAGACTTCACTGAAGAAAGCTGAAAGAAAGAGCAACAAGAGAGCAAACAAGCAACACAAACGAGCTTTTTTTTTTTTCTTTATGGCATTAGGCAGAAGGAGGAAAGAACTGAGGAAGAGGGACTGGAGGAACAGGAAGATTCATCAGACACATCAGAGAGTGATCTCGTTAACTACAGTTAATCAGTTAATATTTTTTTTTTTTTTTTTTTTTTTTTTTTTTTTTTTTTTTTTTTTTACAGTCTAAAGCTAATCTACTAGGCTAATGTGTACTTTAGTTTGAATGTGTTTTGAGACTTTTTGTTGTTTGATTGAGGTTTTTTTTGCTGGTGTTGAGGAGCTGCTTGCTCTTGTCAGAGCTCTGAGCCTCTACTCACTTATTTTGCCGTCCCCACGCCTGCTCGCGTTGAGACTTTTTTTATTGTGTGTATCGTCGTCCTCACAGCAGCAGCAGCAGCATGACGAGTGGTGGTGCTTTGCTTTTCGACCACCATTCATTCACTTGGAGCAGGAGAGAGCACCACACAGGCAGTTTACGCTTTTTTATTCCTAAATCTAAAAATAGCTAGCTCCGCTTTCATTACTTTATAACCATGTAGTAAATATTCAAATGTCAATTAGATATTAAAATGAGAAAATAAATAAAAAAATAAAAAAATAAAAATATAATAATCATCTGCATTCTGACCCAAGTGATCACCCAGGAATAAAAGCCACTGTCCACTGTATAACTGTGCAGTAAGAAATCATGATCACACGGAGACAAAACTGAAAATGGTTGCAAAAAAAAAACTTTGCAAATAAATTAATCACTCTTCTTCACTAAAAAGAATTCACAGAGAGCAGAGCGAAACGACAAACACAACAGCTAGCTTTTTTTCTTTTTCTTCGTATGGCATTATTAGGAGGAAAGGAAACTTGAGAGCAGAGTGGACTGGAGGAACATACTAGATTGAGATAGAGGATGATCCTGATGGTTACTGCAATCCTACAAAATCCTACAAAAAGGCTCATTAATTAAACAGGGCTTTTTAACAGGCTTTTTAACATTAGTTACCGTAGCTAAAACTCCCTGTAATCTTAGGTACTTTGAGTTGTCTTCTATTTAACTAAAATGTTTGAGACTTTATTTGTAAAACTGCTCTGTGCTGTATGAAGCTATTATCATGATCCCTAGTCAGAGAAAAACACCAGAATTTTCCTTTAACGTCCCTCGGCACACTCGCCTCCTCCATTGAACCCTGAACTGAATGACTGCCTCTCGTCTCTCAGATCCGTGTGGTGAACGCCTTCAGAGACAGCGTGTCTCCCTACGAAGGTCTGGAGACGCCCGAATCTCGCAGCTCCATCCACAACTTCATGAGCCACAACGAGTTCCGCATCGAGGACTCAGAGCCTCAGATCCCGCTGATCGATGAGAACGAGGGTGAGGATGACGCCCCCACCAAACGAAACTCCATACTCGTCCCACCGCCGCTGACCAGACTGTCCAACCTGCCGCCGCTCCCATCCTCGCCCAACCAGAACAACAATGCCGTGGACCTCATCGTCCCATTGCATAAGGACGCCTCCAGGCCCGGTCTGACCCCGCTCAACTCAGCGGGGCTGCCGCCGTGTCCGGGGAGCCCCCTGCACAGCCTGGAGACCTCACTGTGAAGCCCCTTTCCCCAGACTGACCACTCTCTGTTGCAATGGTCGTTTCTGTTCGTACTGTGTTCCTTAAGGCGAAAGCGCTGCTTCCTCTGAGAGCGGAGGAATGAAAAAACATTTTAAAAACAGACTCATTTGATCGTTGCTGGTCAGGAGTTCAACCTGCTGGTTTTTAGATTCCAGGAAGCAGAAATGTTTCCAAATGTGTTTGTTGTTGTGTTTGGAGCCGCAGCAGCAGGTTCACACAGACTGTTTTCTTCCCTCCTGATGTTTTCTTTCTTTACTTTAATGAACTCTGCAGTTGTTATTTAGGTGGAGAGTGCTTGTGAAGTGGTCAGTCCATAATCAGTTTCTGATCTATAAATATTGATGTTGATGTTCAGACGTAGTCGGGGTTCGTCGTAATCCGCAGTGTTCCTGTTTGTCAGCGGACGAGCCGATGTGAGCTGACGGTGACGAGTTACGGTTAGTTGGCGTCAAGGTTTCGCGTAAAGGGGACCCGTTCTGCTTGTTGTGTTTTAATGTTACAATATCGGCTGTTCATATTAAACGTGGCCAAAGTTTCAGATAATGAGGTAAACATATGTAGAAGTGATGCCTGTGAGACAAAAGCAGGCTGCTCTGAACACTAGGTTTCCCACGAGCATATGGGCCTCCGCTCCAGACACAGCTCCAGGCACAGCAAAACCGTCTACTTAAGTAGTATTAAAGGCATTTCATGTACTCCAGCATAGGAATAACCCATGGTGCAGGTTTACTGTACAGTCGTTTGGCCAATCAGAAGAAAGTGGGCTTTTGGGAGGGGGGCCTTGAGGAGCCCAGAGCTAATACTGCCTGTTTCAGCCAGAGGCTCAACTCAGGGGTCGCATAACAGGCAGTATGAGATCCTTTTTTTTTCTTTTTTTTTAATGTAAATCATGCAGAGCTCTTCCATTGGATTCCCAGGATAAAAAGAGATAGCTGGAAAGAAGCATATAATAGGTCCCCTTTAATGATCTGTGACGGAAATGTGTAGGGCGATTCATCTTTAATGAGGGGCGAGGTTATTCTTAAAGAGACGTGGGTTCAGAGACGTGGGTTTGTAGACAGAAGTGTTTAAAGTAAATGTTCAATGTCTGCATTTTATTCTAGTATTTTTGTAAAGAAAATATGTTTTAGGTTGTTTCAAAAGGTGTAAAATCAAAATGTATTAAAAGTGAAAAAAAACAAAAACAAACAACTTTTAGAGCAGGGTGTTTGTGACACAGCTCCACGTCATACAGAAGAAGAAACGTTGTGCTTAGACCACAAACTGAGATAAAGACAGACGGGCCTGGGGGGATTTTAGAGAGAGATACCTGCCATCGTAAAGCAGCCCTGGAAAATAAAGGTTGGGTGAGAAGAACACAGTGACAGGAGAGTATCAGGGCCACAAATGTCAGAATGTTAAGAAAATAAAATTGTGGTAGAGAATAGTCTCATAATTTTACTAGAAAAAAGTAATTCCAGATCATAGTTTTATGGAAAAAAGTTGTAATATGAAAATAAAGTTGTGGTTTTTAAAGAAAAAAGTCATAATATCAAAAGACGTAATATTATGAAAGTAAAGTTGTAGTGTTTTTTACAATAGTTGTCTTATTCACAGTTTTAATCTGTGAATAAGACTTTAATCTTTAAGAAATCGGAGACGATGACAATAATATTTGTTTAATATTTCAAGAATAACTCTTATTTTTGAGTAAGGCACATTTCTAGGAAAAAAGGTGTAATATTTTAAGCATAAAGTGGTAACAAGAAAAAAGTGATAAAAAATAAGTTACAATGTTACCAAAGAAATGTTTATATATTTTGATAACACAAGAATTTTCAAAGAAAAATGAAGTAATATTAAAAGTTACAATATTATGAGACTAAAGTCATTATTTTACCAGAGAACAGTTGTAGTGTGAGTCAGAATTTTAATTTTATTACTATGAAAATAAAGCTGAAATTTTCACAAAAAAACAGACACAACATTAGAAGTTGCAATATGAAAGTAGAATAATAGTTTTATGAAAAAAGAAGTTTTGTTTTGTTTTTTTGGTTTTTCTTGTGATATTATTCACAATCTTCAGAAAAATGTGAAAAATATTTCAAGAAATAACGTTGGGACAAAAAAAAAAAATCATAATGTTTCCAGTTAATTTTAGGAGAAAAAACGCTTCGATATTTGACTTTCATTTTCAGAATACAGCGGTAACTGTCAAGGGAAACACGTGAACATAACAGTCTACAATGTAAAATAAAGTTGTGATATTTTCAGAATAAGTTTATAACTTTTAAAGAGTTATAACTTTTAATATTTCCTATCACCAAGTGAAGGGGGAACGTGGACCTGACAGCCTGGAGACGTGGTGCCGAACACCGGTTACCTTTACTATCGGCGAAAGTAACCGGCGAGCCAATGATAGTAGGGGTAAAGAGGACAGGTGATCGGACCTGGACGCACCTGTGCGAGCGTCTGTTGCCGTGGTGAGGTGCTCGGAAGCAGTGGCTCCCAACCTTTTTTTTTCGTTTTTCCTGATGGATGAATTCAACTACCCCTTCATCGACACAACTGTCATCATGTTACAAATGTGCCCATATTAAGAGTTTTTAAAATTGGATGTTATTTGACACTAAAAATGGGATTTTGTTACAGTAATTTCTTTCTACGACTGAACGGTCAAGGTTTAGGTTGCTTTGGTCAATTTGGCACTTATACCGCTACCATTTGGAGCGGGCACAAGCTGGACTTTTCAAACATTTACCCATTGTTTCTAATTAGCTATCGCAATCATTTATGCATTACATTGATCTAACTACTTGAATTGTTTGTTTACCCATTTATTTATTAAAGGAACAATACAATTACTTGATAACCAGCAATGCAGAGAGTACAGGAAAACTCATAACAAAATAAAGGAAAAGTCAAACTTATCAAATTTTTTTTACATTAATTAATTTAGAATTATAAAAGATATCAAAAGAAATAAGTCTAACCTTAAATTAATTTATACACAAAAAAATTACGTATCTTCTTTCTTTATTCATTCTATCCTGTATCATTCATTCAATCTATCCTGTATATATTCATCAATATATTTGATTCATTTTCTTCATTTTCTAGCCTTTAGAAAAAATTAGCAATGCTCATACACAAAAAGTTCCTGTTTTTTACGAGCTGACTACAGCTTTAGATAAACCTTTTATTTTTAAGGGCTAAAACATTATTTTTATTTTAAATCAATTATACGAATTTATATTAATTCACTTGTGATTTAATTATTATTATTATTTTATGTGTTATTTGTTCTTTGTCAGTGAAAATTAATTTTAAGTTATTTTATCGGAATCGAACTTGAATCAGATTTAAAAGGTCTTTAACCCGGAAACCAGCTTTGACTCTATTAACAACATTACCCACAGTTCCGATCGCTGCTTCGTCATACACTTCCAACCAATGGCCGAGTGCGTGCGAGTCACATGGCCCTCGGACCAGCAGATTTGAATTGTTTGTGTAGTTGTGTTTTCGTGTCGCTGTTTGAATGCGGAACAAAAAAAGAAGATTTGTGAGTTTTCAGAGGAACTTGAGGTTTGTAACGTTTTTTTAATTAAACGGTGACTCGGGGCGAGTCCCGTGAGCCGCTGAATGAACCAAACTCCGTGTTTAAGTTCTCAGTCTAAAGCTCATGTCAGTTACCGTTTGATCTAGGTGGACGACTAACGGGCTAGCGGGCTAACGCTGAAGTTAGCTTGACTGTTATAGTTCACGCTATATCTAAAATTCTGTTCGTGTAAAATATTGTTCTTATATAGAGAGTTGAAGTTGCCGCTGCAGGCCTGATCCGGAGCAGTCTGTCTCCCACGGAGGAGAACCGACGGCGGGATGGACGGTCGAGCTAACAGCGGTACGTTCACACTCACTGACCCTGAGTCAGCTTTCAGCCGCTGCTGACACCACGCTCCTGTGATTCATTAACTGTTTTTGTGAACCGCGTTTGTGTCTCCGAACAGATCTGTTCTTTCTGCCTGACGAGAAGTTTGACTTCGATGTGTCCCTGTCACCAGCCAGGTAGGCTTCTGTTAAACTCGGTTTCCGGTCCTCTGGAAGTATTGACAGGGCCCGGATCACCATAAGATCGGGTCCTGGAGTTTGACGCAGGGCGTGTGACCACAATGCAGGGTTATCTCAATATCCAAACTTTACCCAACAGTATTTTACGTGCTGATAGATCAGTCCAGGAGTATCATCCACACCGTTGATGTCAGACTGGTGATCTGTTTGAAACAGGATCTTTCTTTCTAATATTCAGTCAGAAGCAGCCTGCTGTGCTGGTGTACTCTCCTGCTGAAGAAACAGATTTGAATAGATGAAAACTCCGTACAAAAGAATGCATTCAGGGGAAACACCGCAGACCGGAACAACCGTGAACCTATCATTTCAAAAGCCAGCATGACCTCAGCACTCTGCATGTTTTCCCTACACAAACCTTAGGAGGAAAGTCTTGTTTTTGTCTTTTTTTTTTTTTTAACCTGTTATCCAGCAGAAGATTGTATACTCACCAAGCATTTTATTAGGAACTAGTACTGGGTAGAGCCTCCCTTTGCTCTCAAAACAGCCTCAGTCCTTTGTGGCATTGATTCCACCAGATGTTGGAAACTTTCCTTTGAGGTTCTGGTCCCTGTTGACGTGACTGCATCACATCATTTCTGCAGATTTGTCAGCTGCACATTCATGCTGAACAATCTCCAGTTCTACCACTTCCCAAAAGTGCTCTACTGGATCCAGATCTGTTGACTGGGGAGGCCACTGAAGTCCACTGATCTTACTGTCACATTCATGAAACCAGTTTGAGACGACTTTTGCTTTGTGACATGGTGCATCATCATGCTGGAAGTAGCCATTAGAAGATGGTGAACTGTGGCCAAAAAGGGAGGAACATGGTCAGCAACAGTAATCAGATAATCTGTTGCATTCAAACCATGTTTGATTGGTATTAAGGGGCCCAAAGTGAGCCAAGAAAACATTCACCACCACCAACCTGGACTACTGACACAAGGCAGGTTGGCTCCCTGGATTCATGCTGGTGACACCAAACTCTGTCCCTACCATCTGCTTCCTCAGCAGAAATCCAGATTCATCAGACCAGGCTACGTTTTTCCAGTCTTAAACCGTTCAGTGTGATACAGCCTGTGCCCACTGCAGCCTCAGATTCCTCTCCTTGGCTGACATGGGTGGACCCTGACATGGTCTTCTGCTGCTGTAGCCCATCCGCCTCAAGGTTGGACATGCCATTCTGAGACGCATTTCTGCTCACCACAGCTGTAAAGAGCGGTTATCTGAGTTACCGTAGCCTCTCTGTCAGCTCCGACCAGTCAGTCTCCTCTGACATCTCTCATCAACGAGGTGTTTCCGTCCACAGAGCTGCCGCTCGCTGGATGTTTTTTGTATTTGGCACAATTCTCTGTAAACTTTTAGAGGTGTGTGTGTGTGTGTGTGTGTGTGTGTGTGTGTGTGTGTGTGTGTGTGTGTGTGTGTGTGTGTGTGTGTGTGTGTGTGTGTGTGTGTGTGTGTGTGAGACTCTCAGGAGATCAGCAGTTTCGGAAATACTCAAACCATCCGGCCTGGCACCAACAATCATGCCACAGTGACTGAGATCACACTTTGTCCCCATCCTGATGTTTGATGTGAACATTAACTGAAGCTCCTGACCTGTACCTGCATTATTATATACATTGCACTGCTGCCACATGATTGGCTGATTTAGAAAATTGCATAAATAAGCAGGTGTACAGGTGTGTTCCTAATAAAGTGCTTGGTGAGTGTATCTTAAAAGGTAATATTCTCAATTTGCAAACATATCTACCGTCTGCTGAGAATGATACAATGTTTATTTGGGGCAAAGCCAACACTTTAAATCAAATATTTGCACAGACTGTGCTGCTCCACTCTGTTCTTCCTCTTCTTCTTCTTTTTTGCTTTCGCATATGATTTGGTGGACCTTGGTTGAGCTGTGTGCAACCTGAGAGGAAAACCTGCAGACACAAGGCAGATAAAAAGTCCTGCCAAGTTTTCTGCATGTTTATTTGTTGTTGTTTTTTTTTTTTTTAAAAAGAGAGGTATTTAAATTTATTGTTGATATTCTCCTAAACGATCAAAGACGAGACAGTAAAGTCATTTCCACAAAGAGCTCTGTGCTCGGATCATAAAGTGTCAGGTCTCTATCTATTAGTGAAAGTAAACACTAGTGTAGCCTTAGCGATGACACAGAGATTTAGCCTGTACCCTACATAGTCTCTTTATTACACTAGCATTACTAAAGCAGGCGCTTTGCCTCACCCAGTGAGAGAGGAGACATCTGCTGGTCAACTACTGGTACTGCATTAAATGGAAGCTGTCCTGATGAAACGAAGTCAAAAGCAGAAGTGAATCTACTGCTCATCTTTTTGTTTGGTGTGACGAATATTATATTATTAAAAAGGGAAATGTGAATATTTACAGAACTTTAGCTCAGTGGTGGAGCTGTCACCCTCTTCGTACCTCTTTGAGTTTGCAGGGCTGAGTTTCATCTCTCTGTTTTGATTGGTCATTGCTGTGAGCTGTTTGTGTTCTCTCTGCTCTGCAGCTCCAAAGGTGACGAAGATGAGGACGAAGTGTTCGTAGGTCTGGTCAGCCATAAGGAGAGGTGTGCCTCCGTCAACGTGGTGTCTCGGCTCGAGGACGACGGCGGTGGTGTGCGGGTGAGCTGGAGCCCGTTGACTGGGGATCAGCTGGAGGCTGTGTGTCAGGAAGCCCACCAGCTAGCCACCCAGCTGCAGAGCGGCGTGCCAAGTCGGCTGCACGGCGAGGAGGACGAGACCACCACCGTGACCCCTGACACCACAGCCCACAGTAAAGAGTTTTTCCAGGACGCAGAGGCCAAACTGGAAGTGCTCGGTCAGACCGCCGGCGCGCTCAGCCCCATCAAACGCCAGACCTTCTGCGTGCAGGACAGTCCCATGAAGCAGCTGCCCCCTGCTATCCAGCGCCAACTGCTGAGAGGAAAAAGCGCCCATGCAGCTTCGTCCACCCGCCCCCAAGCCAACGCAGCTTCGTCCACCCGCCCCACTGCCAGACTCAGCACCTCCAGCCCCGTTGGCGGGGCCAAGGTTCAGCCCAGGATGTCGCTGCGCGGGAAAACTGCACTGGGTGTTGGCATCGTGCTGCCGAGCAAACCAGCAGCACCTCCAACTTCCTGTGCAGCCAGTAGAACCAGAGTGGAGAAAACTAGACTGCAACCACCGAGCAAAGTAGGAGAGAAGTTTTTTTTTTGTGTGTGTGTGTGTTTTTTTACTTTTCAGTTCAGGGGTGAAACATTCAGTCTGTAAAACACCAAAAATAATGACAGGGTCAGTGGCGCCACCTGGTGTCAGCCCGTAACGGCAGATATTCTGTAGTCCGTCTCCACTGCAGGAACTCACCGAGCTGTAGCCTGTAACCAGAACCTCGTGACTCTTTGGAACAAGGTTCTTCTTGTGTTTCCACAGTGTGTTAGAGACCAGAATGCTTTAAAGAGGTGGTTTTTTTTATGGTGTGTTTAGCATTTGAGTGTAGTTGTAGGACAAGCAACAATGGGAGGAGTGGAGTTAACACTGATTTTCTTCCGTTGACTCTTGTAAAGACTTTTAAACATCAGTATCAGTAGGGTAATAAAAGCCTCTACTTTCAGTAGGAGGTGGACTGAATGAATCACAGAAATAATCTACTGGAATAACGGCCTGCGGCATGTACAGCGAAATTAGATATGACAGTTAGTGATGCAGTGCTTGGCTGCACTGCCCTGCCAGCACCCATGTTACTGGAAAATGTAATTAAAGTAGTGATGTTCTCCCCAACACTGCGCACAAAATCTATCTGACTAATACAGAACAGTGTCGGATATCATAAATCATAATATAACCTGGATATTCAGCCGCACTCTCCACGCAGTGCTTCACTAAACACGTCGTGCTTTATTAATGTTGCGTACATGGACGAACTAATGGTTTTTTAATGGCAAGTGTTGGCAAACTATGCAAATTGAAAAACTGACATGTCTACTCGGTCGGTCACGATTGATAGCATTGCAACCAGCGCCTGCAAGTACCTGAGGAGAACCCGGATCCAGTTCCAAGAACTCAGAGCAGTGGAAGCACAAGTAGAAGCAAAGACGTGGTCTGGCTCATTAAGGTCCTGCGGTGAAAAAATATCGTTGTTTCCACTGTTTTTTCTGTTTCTGTTCGTTTTTCTATGATCAACTTTTGGAGCTAAACTTCCCTCCTTGGACCCGACAGTCTCCTCTTAAACAATAGTTTTTGCATTTTTGGGGAATTAGCTGATTCGCTTTTCTGTACAGTAAATATGAAACTACAGGCAGGTATCTTAGCTTAGCAGGAGGGAAACAGCAAAGTCCACCTCCCAGCGCTTCCAAAGCTCGCTCAGTAACATGTTGCGTCCCACTCAATAAATCAATACACAAACCAGAGGAAAAAAACAAAAATTCACCGTTTTTCAGAGGGGGTTATGTGCTGGACTGTTTCTTGCCGCAGAATATCGCTGATAACCGATGTGATGTGTCTGGTACGATCACATCCTGAGAGTATATCACGCATTTCTCAGATTTACTCATCATAAATGAAGTTGGATTTTTAAATGCTAGACTGTGAATCATTTTTCATAATACATACATTGAATTTTCTGACACTATCCTTCAGGTTATGTGGCAGTTGAACAGCAGCTCCTCGTAGAGGTTCACTACCTCTCAGGCAGTGCCAACTATACAGACTTGTATTGTTTCAGCACCACAGTTGTGAGGTAGATTAAATGAGGTTTGGTGAAGACGTTTTAGGGAAACGGGAGCAAATTTTGGTGAGAATTTCCCCGAGGAATACTGGAAATCAGTTCAGCCATGTGACACAGTGACCAAGACGCAATCATAAGCTCAAGAGAAATGTTTTTTTTTTGGTTTGTTTTTCTAGGATAGAGATTTGTGCTATGAAACAGTTTTACATGTATTTCTTCCCCCATCCTCATTGACCCATCGGACGTATCTGATGACCTACCGCAGGGGTCCTAACCCCCCCAGCTGGGGAGCCACTGTGTTAATTGATGGATGTTGTGTTCCTGTCGGCTCTTTTTCTGTCAGGTGGTGGGGGGTAGAAGGCGGAGCCCGGTCTCTCGTCCCTCCAGCAGGGCCGAGTCTTGTGAGGATCTGCTCTCTGATTCGACGAGCGTGGCCTCTGACGTCAGCGACTCCTCCCTCAACTCCAGCCTTCTGGGAAAACGCACGCTGGCTCCGCCCACCAAGGTAACGCACCCGTCCTCTCTCACTCAGGGGGCCAAAACTTAATCTGATTGGTTCATCGTTGAAATCTGGCCAAACAGTCCCACCTGCTGGACAGAGTCAGACACTGCAGCTCAGCACATTTAATTAAACTTTTTTTTTTTCCCTCCATCAGAGTGTTGTGAGGAACCTGTCAGGTGTGAAAGCTCCACCCCTTCAGAGCAGGAGGGCGACAGACAGGAAGAACACTTCCTCGTCCTCATCCTCGGTGTCCAGCTTCAACTCAAGTCTGTCTCTGTCCCCCGCTAAAGGTGAGCTACCTGCCAACGGCTAATGGCTACCAGCTAACTCCTGAACCAAATGTCAACCTACCATTTGTCCGCGTCCCCCACTGAAGGTACGCTAACAGCTAACTAAACTGCTACCAGTCGGTGTGCAGTGAGCAGGAGAAGGCCTACATCAACCAAACATTAACACTAAATCCATCCGAAACGCTCTGAACAAATAGAACGTGTTAGTAAAAACGTGTTTGCAACATGAAGCATTTTGTATCTCCTGACCAGAGTCCTGCAGGGGTCCAGTGTGCGAACCTTTACCCGCCCCGCAGCAGCAAAGCTCAAGACAAACAAACCGATCCGTTACCTGCAATTATCTCTCAATCCATTCCAGACCCGACCCGTTAATATTAGACCTGAGCTGACCCGTAATCACACGGGCTCAGGTTAGGCAAGACCTTGTGGTGGCAGGGATTTGTAGTGTGTGCACTGGCCGAGGGAAATAAATCAATGTCATAAACAAGTCAGTAAATAAAAGCAGGTGATTGCAGGTTCAGACACCTTCTGTGTTTTCAGTGGATTATGTTCACTTGTGTTCTCACACCTTGTTGGCATAGGATCACACTCAGACCTCCCCAAAACCCTGTGTAGTTAACGTACGGCGTGGATGCCTTCATTAGCTATTTAAATCTTCTGACAGAACACCAGGATTTAACAGAAACTGACCTTGTGTGCTTCTCTACACAATAAATAGCAAATCTCCAAACCCCATTTCTTTTTTTTTTAATCATGTTTTGTTTAGTGATAACAGGATGGTTCAAGGGCTTTTTGTTAATGTGTATTGGACTTAAGAAATAATTGAAGCTTTTCAAATATTGAGAGGACCAGAACCGCTGAGTTTAATGCTTTATTTTGTCTATATTTATGATAAATTTTTGGCATTTTTGTGTTTTATGTGGTAGTTGACAGTTGAGAGGGAGAGAGACAGGAAACAAGGGCAGAGAGAGAGAGGCATGACATGCAACAAGGGTCCCCGGGCCAGGAACTGAACCAGGAACGTTGCAGTAACGTGGTATGCGCCTCGAGCGTTTGGCCACTGGATACCCATATATGGCATTTGTAAAGCTGTGTCATTAATATTGGTTGAATCGGACTCTGCTTCGTTTTCCCTCTCGGTATGATTCATTCGGGCAGCTCTGAACACGGCAGTTGTACTTGGGTTTGGACCAAAACAGTCGCACCGAGCCCTTTTACAGGAAGTGGTCTCGGTCTGGTCACAGAGTAACTCTGTTTGTTGGTGGTGGGAGCTCAGTTCAACCTCAATCTCGCCAAACGTGAAAACCGCATTCTGCACGTTTGAGCTAAACGTACCCAGACGTAACTAGATTGTGAGGTTTTCAGGGGTCCTAGGTCTTCATTAAGGAGTCCGGGACACCTGGATTTTATACACAGCTAACAGGTATCTGCTAACTGGCCAGGTACTTCTAACTTAACAATGACCAGTTAACTAGTTTACTAACAGTAAACCAACCAGCTACTAGTTAACAGGCTAACCGCTAACTAAGCTGCCGCCGCCGGCGAACTCACCAACTCCAACTCCCCCAATCATCCAATCAGAACATGCAGCAGTACAGGTGTTGTGTCTCCTCTCAGGTAAACTCAACTCTTCTCTGAACCGGAGTCTAAGCGGCTCCACTGGCAACGCCCCCGGCAGCATTAACAGACCGGCCAGTCAAAGCAGATCACGTCCATCCACTGCCTACGCCGCCGCAGAGCCAAAGTCCTCCTCCGCCGCCGGCCGCCGCTCGCTGTCTGCCCAGGCCAGAAAGCTGTCTGAGCCAGAGCACATCAAAGCCGTCAGGTCCACGCCGCTGAAGAGAGCTGAGGCCACGCCCCTCCAGGGGACGCCCGCCAAGAGAGTTTTGGAGAGGACCACCTCCGTCCCCCCCACCGCCACAGTCCGGCCGCAGAGCGGATTGAAGGCCAAACCCAAACCTGAGGCCCAGGTCGTACCAACACCCAGCGGAGGAGTCGGAGGAGTCCACCACGGAGACGGTGAGAGAGGCTGATTATGTCGGAGATGTCGGTTCAATGTCTGTTCATTCGTCTACAGATCAGTTCTACGTCAGTTTGTTTCATCCTGCTGTGGCTCTGATCGTGTTCAGTTATGACATAGTTTGGTTTCTTTCAACCAATCACAGGACAGGAACAGGTGCTGAAACTCCTTCGTTTTACTGACACCTAAAAACATCAGACCAAACCCCATAGACACAAATATGAATTCCGCTGTTGAAGCCGAAACTCAGCCGCAGCAGCCGGTCATCAGCTGCTCCACACTGAGGCTGTGGAGGGTGTTTACGGACCCTGCAGCATATTATCGTCAGGGGCCCAAAATTTTGCTTCAGTGCAATGTTTCTATTTATCTTGCTAATTGCTAAGAATAGAGCTGCTAAGTAAGACTTTAGACGTGAAGAGACAGGGGACACTGAGACAGCCTAAATCCACAGAAGAACTGGGGCAGGTTCTCCGGGATGCTTGGAACAACCTACCTGACAAGTACCTGGAAAAACTGTGTGCAGGTGTACCCAGGAGAACTGGTGCGGTTTGAAAGACAGAAAGTGGTCACAGCAAATACTGATTTGATTTTGTTTTTTTCTGTTTATTGCACTTTACATGAACTTAATTCATAAATTAAAAAAGTCAAATTGATAAATAAAAAAATAATAAAATCCTCCTCCTCACCTACAAAGCCCTTAATGGTCAGGCACCATTATATCAGAAAGAGCTCATAGTACCCCAGTAGAACACTGCGCTCCCACAAAGCAGGCTTGCTTGTGGTTCCTAGGGTCTCCCGAGGTAGAATGGGAGTCAGAGCCTTCAGTTTTCAGGCTCCTCTACTGTGGAACCATCTTCCAGTTTTGGTCCGGGAGGCAGAAACCCTCTCCACATTTAAGAGTAGGCTTAAAACCTTCCTTCTGGATAAAGCTTACGGTCAGGGCTGGCTCATGCTTGTCATGAACCCTCCCTTAGTTTAGCTGCTATAGGCCTAGAATGCCGGGGGACTTCCCATGATTCACTGATTCTCCTCTTTCCTCCTCCTCCCTGCCCATTCAAACTTCACTGTGGTTCTTTGGTAAATTTGGGCACATGTAATTCGAGAGTTTTGACAGTTTGTTGCCTTAAGGACTGCAAATGCACTGCTGGTCTTCACCTTCAGAACTAATTAGTTTAAAATGAAATCCTTTGGGTCAAACTAAAGCCAGTTGTCATTTTCCGTATTTGATTATCTGATACACGCATCTGTCTGTCAGTCTGACTGCCTGTCTTTGTTTTTCATCTCCAGACGTCTCAAAGATATTGAAGCCAAAGAGACTGGCGTCAGTGATCAGCATGGACAGGTGGGTAACATGGTGAATTTGTTCAAGCACGCCCCAAACGGAGCAGAACGGGTAGCATCATGTCGCAGTTTCTGGACGTGTTGCATGACAGCAAGTTCAGCAAGTAATTGTGCAGTTGATCGGGTTCGGCGACTTGAAAAAAGTAAAGAAGTTTTAGGATAACGATACAAAATGTTCTCACATGGGGCCCAGTGTGTTTTGGTGAGAAACCCTGAATGTAAACACGACTTTGTTTACAAGAAAACTCCACAGGGCGCTTTGATTCTAGCCACACAAAAAAAAGAACAGATCATCTGTTCAGAACTATCCCTCAACACGTCACAATCAGTGAGAGGTGAAACTGGAGATGACTTTAGAGCAGCTTCAATCGATACTTTTCTCATTAATGAGGTATTAAATGACAATGTGAAAGGGGCTCTTGTTTGTTTTCAGCCGCAGCAGGCAGCTGTTTTCAGACAAAAAGCCACTGTCCACGGCCTGCTCCTCAGCAAACAGCAGACAGACCCAATCGGAGACCAGCTAGTGAACATGTTGGAGCATTTGGCAGCTATAGAAACAGATATTTCCCTCAGAAGCCGGTGGAGACCAAAAACAGAGTTAAAAGAATTAGATTGACTTAGATTCATCAGGTGGACATGAACACCACTCCAGATAAAAGATCATGTTTCTCTTTAACAAAATTTTCTGACAAGTTCACCATATTCATTTAAAAGCTGGTGATCTGTCAAAATTGTGTTCATAACTTGTTTCCGTTGCCTTCAAGTGGCCAAAAAAAATCAGTTCTTGAAGGTTTAAGTATTAAGGAATATTGCTAGATTGTAAACATTTCATCCAGGTAAAAAAAAAACAAAACACCTGGAACGACATCTGTCCTGTCTTTCTGTGCTGTAGTTGTTTCTGACCACTGCTGTCGTCACTAATCGACTCCCTCTCCTGTAGTCTTCCTCAGAAGCCCTCTGCTGGCCCTCAGACGCCCTCTGCTGGTGGCAGCAGGTCGCTGCAGACGAAGGCGCGTCGTCCCTCCGCCCTCCCCACCCCGGTGAGGCGCAGGATGTCCGCCATCCCTTCGCCCACGCCCACCAACCAGGCCCGAGCCGCCAGGCCGCCGCCCACCCCTGATGCTGACCCCGCACGCGGCTCCGCCAGGAAAGATAGCAGCTGCAGGTGAGATACTTTAAACCACTATCGACCAATGGGAAAGCTGCTCTGTTACCATGACAACACATGCAGGGGTCTCACTGTGTCGTTTATAATTGTGACGCTGATGCTGTTTCTGCGTAGCTCCGCCCCTGCAGACGCACAGGAGGCGGAGCCTGTTAACGTCCCGGACATCCAGCCCTTCTGTCTGGAGGAGGAGCAGCCCCCTGCTGCACGGCCCTGCAGCGCTCCACAGCCCGACCAGTCAGAGAGCACGGATCCTGGAGCACCGAGGCAGGGCCCATCGGAGCCCATCAGAAACCTGATCGAACTGGAGACTGAAGAGGAGAGTAACAGCAAGGCACAGGAGGTCAGAGGTCACACTCATAAATGTAAAACACAACAGTTTTAAGTTTCTGCGACATCGGTTTTTGTCATCTGCCCATGTGTGCGAGGGGATTTGTAATAAAAAACAGTTTCTCAGTTGCATCTCCAGAAAATTTAAATGTCAGGAGTGACAAGGGTTTTTTGATGAACCTTCAGCTGTTCCTCTCAGTTTGACTTGTAAAATCTTTGGTGGTGAACCTCCAACCAGTCTAGAATATAAGGAGGTTTTGGTCCTGACGCAGTTTGTAATCTTGTCAAAGGTTTTGGTTGTTTGCAGCTTTTAGCCTCATCAGAGTTTGTGGTGCCCGTTGGTCTTGTTGCAGCTTTTTGGTTTCCTCAAGTTTGTGGTCTTGTACCAGGTTTTAGTTCTGGGGATGTGTAAAATCTTCGCTGGCGCGCCTCCTGGACGTGAAAGTGTTCATTTCGGTTCATTCTGAACCTCAGATTCTCATCACTCTGACGATCTCTCTGTTCTGTCTTCAGGTTCTCCTGTTGGATCTTCCGGCTCCAACCCTGCAGCCTCAAGAGAAACTGCTCATCGACCTGACCAACACCCCCGACCTGATCCGGACCAGTAGCAAGTCCTGCACCAACACTCAGGTAACACCCCACACATGCTTATTTCCACAGACGATATGTTTTAAATTACAGCAACGATATGTGAAGTTATACTACATGTCCAAAAGTATGTGGACAGTTCTGCCTGTGTCCTTCTGTGTACGTTTGGTCTTGGTCTGTTATATTTTAAACAAAAGCTTTACCGCTCTGGTTCACCCTCACCGCTCTCATAGTGTCGTTTTCGATCGCAGCGGGCAGATGTTTTCAGAGAAACGGCTGTAAAAAGCCGCTGTTCGCTACCTGCTCGGCAGCAGAACAGCAGGCAGACCCAGTCAGAGACCAGCCGGTGAACCTGGTGGAGCGTTTAGCAGCTAAAGAACCAGAGATTTCCCTCAGGAGTTGGTGGAGACCAGAAACAGAGTATTGGATTACATTCATGAGGTGGACACAGACACGACTCAGAATGAATGATAATTTTACTCCGTGTCTGCCGGATGTGTAATAAGTTACCGCAAACAAGTTCAAAATAGCAACTTAAAAGGTGAAGACAGAAGGTGCTGTGCTCCCGCAAGGACGTAGTTGTGATCTCATATCTTTAATGTCATGTTTTCGTACCTATTAATAAAGATTAATGAGGTTTTAAGGAGGTACTTAATGGATAAAGTAATCGATTATAACAAGGTGTTTTTAATGGATAATCTGCACAGTCTAAGAGGTTTTAAGGGGTAAAACCCCCTTAGACTGACCAATAACATGAAATCCATCATTTAATTTAAATCTTCAAAGGACCTTAGTTTTTAAAGTAAGGTTAAAATTCAGCCAGTTGTTAAGCGCTTTTTGACCCTTTTTTTTAGAAACTTTGAAAACTGTGTGGATAATCCTTTAAAAACCACTTAAATCCATAAATTCATTAATTATTTAATCAATGAATTGACGCTTCAGATTTGCTGTGTAGGAGTCAGGAGACAGAGAAGACATCAGTCGAATCTTAGTGTTAACGGCGGCAAACTGTGTCAACTGATCATTCGTGGACACATTTCACATTTCAAGCTGATGTGTAAATTAAGTCAGGCACTCTTAAATTATACGTTGATAAAGTCTCAATTTAGCGACGCTTTTAAAGGCCTTTGTTTCCCTCAAATGAATTGACGGATCAAGGGACCGCACCTCAGTGCTGATGTGTTTTGGGGGTTAAAAGATGAAATCTCATTTCTCAGTGAAGCTGTGCAACGGCAGTTTTTTTACAATAGTCCGTAAGGCAGTGGGTTTCCCAGCATGCTGTGGAAGAGAGGGAGTAGATGTAATTTTAACAATCATTAAAAGTTTAAAAAAAAAAAAAATCTACCAGCCACAAATCACTGTCTGTTGTTGTTTTTATTTGTTTCAGCAGCTGATCGACCTGAGCTCTCCGCTCATCAAGTGGAGTCCAGAAGATAAGAGGGAGAACAACGCTCCGCTCATCAACCTGTCCTTCTGATCCAGATCCTCCTGAGGACCTGGACTTGGCAGGTTTCCTGCCTCAGAAATTCTAATAATAATCCAGTTGACGACAAGGTTTTTATCAGTGAAGTCTTTACCGAATCTGAGTATTGTGTTTTAAATTATGAAAATATTCAGATGATGCTGAAGTATTTCTGCACCTGATTTGTACTTTTCATTGTCTCCATCTCGCTGCTCTTATTAATGTCTGAATAAATGATAACGTTACTACTGTAAACGGTGACACTCCTGTGTGTTCTCGTGCTTTTCACCTCAGTCCTACGACATAGAAACCTGATTGTTGATGAATATTTCTGAGCTCTCTCAAAACCGTACTAAAAGAACATATTTTAAAACAACTAACATTTTGAAAGTTTGCTAAAATAATGCAAATCTGGCTTAAAAATGTAGAAAATGCACATTTTCAGAGAGTCCACCCTGAGAGACATTCATGGCGTTGTTCACGTGTAAAAAGAATGAAAAGCGGAAGCTGAGAGAGAAGTTTAAACCCAGTGTGCTGACAGCTGGCCAGCCGTGGGTGTGAAAGTCGGACCGTAGATTTCGAAGGGTTTGCAGATATTGCCGGGACACGGATCCCCGGTTCCGATGAAGGAAAGACGTGGTGGTTTCCAGAGCTGCTAGATCATCAGATAAGCAGTTCCGATGAAGCCATCTGGCGGTTTAAAAACTGTCCTCTCGGAGAGGACTGTGGTTCTTTTGTCCGACTGTCAGGGCTGGTTTCTCCCCACTGAGTCACAGTAAACCCCCTAATTTACATGCTTCATGTGACTGAAGACACTGAAGACATGCACCCTCCTCACAGGTGTGGTAATACTTGTGTGTTTTTGTGTGTGTCTTTCACCGTTGCATTTCATCACACTCTTGCCAGTTACTATACTAGTTACTAAACTATCAGCGCCAGTTGTTGCACAATCCTGACCTGTTTTTAATGGGAAGCGTCTGCTCATAAATACGAGCTTTAGTCCCTCGTCCGCTCTCTTGGGTTTCCTTAGTCCACCCAGCCGGAAGACGGGACTTCAGAAGCCTCCGACTTCCCTCTCCACAGAAGACCGCTGAGCCAACTGTAAATGCGGTCGATCGAGACGCCGCACCAGAGGCGCTGAGCGCGCTCGGCAATGCCAGCGTATCGATTGAGACTATGTTAAAAGCTCATTTGCCCTTGTGTTCATTCGTCATTAAGCGCCTACACTCGGAACCACTGGTGCGACCACGATCGTTTATCGATCACATGTATTCTCATAATCACTTAAATGATCACACCTACTCTCCTGCTCATTTCTAATGAATCACCTGTCCTGTTCATGTCGTGTTCCCATGTGCTCAGCAACTGTTAAGTAATTCGCCTTTTTGTATTTACAAGGTGTCGTCATCCTTTAGATATACTTTACACCGCACTGATTATCTTGTATGTTCATATTTAAGCGTTTCTCTGATCTGAGATTGGTCTGAGCCGAGCGAGAGGCCACGTACGCAGGAAGTGCTCTTCCTCTTCCTCGTGACCACGCTGAACGTGAACCAGAGACCGTGGGATCATGGCGCCCGGTGAGGACGAGCTGCGTCTCTTCCTCATGTACGGCATCCGTACTGCGCCTCCTCACTGTGTCAGCAGAAGGCCAAACGGACTCGGAGGAGAGGCTCTTCTGCTCTCATCCCGTTCACTCAGCAACTCCTTTTTCATTTTTTTGAGACTGATTTTTGTTTTTTCTCTCCTCCCTCCTCTTTTGATCTTCGGTAAAGGTGTTGAGTTTTGTCTAGTTTTGTTGTTTAATTCTTTAACTTTAAATAACTTTCGATAACCATCATTCTTGTAGACTTTTGGTAACTTGTTGGGTGAGTTTTGGATTAAATAAAGGGTGTTTTGTTTTTTTTTTTTTTACTGAGGCACGAAGTTTCTTTTGTGGTTCTTTTGTCCGACTGTCAGGACTGGTTCCTCCCCGCTGAGTTATAGTAAACCCCCTCCACATGGGGGCTAGAGCACAATCCCAATGAGGCCTGGATGAAATCTAGATGCCAGACCCAGAGGCATTCATCTATGGGACCCTGGGGGGGGGTTAAGGCTGGGCAGTACATCTTAGGGTGTCTTCAAAATGCAGATGACCGACTTTATAACAGTGTCAAACATCCATATTGTAAGTGTAAGGTTTTCATTTGCAGTTAAGTTAAAGAAAAACATTTGATAAAAAGCTTTTGTCCTTTAAGTTTGTATCCGGTCCAGAAAGGCCGCGGGTGTAGTTTGGTTGTCATAAACGTTCTGAAGTCAGACTTTGTTGGTCCCTTTAGCTCTCGTGTGTGAGGATTGACAGCTTTATTTAGTTGTACATCAGGAAAATGTATCGGGGGGGGGGTACATGGCAGTGGTAACCAGCAGTCATGACCCTAATGCGATTTTCCCCTCGGAGACCAACGGCATCGAGAGTGAAACTACTTCATGTGCTGCGGCTTATGCAACATGCAGCTGGTGAGCTGCTCTTTTTCCCTCTAGATATGAACCCAACCCTGTGTCGTCCTTATCAGAGCCAAGACACAGTCAGAGAGGAAGAAGCCCTCCATCGTCACTTTTCTTTTTTGCCCCCCCCCCAAGCTTTTATTTTTTGACTCACAACCTCCGAATGAGTGACAGAGAGGTCAGACTCGAAGCACTCTCCATCCTCTGCAATGCCAGCGTCACATCTCCTGAAAGGTCGAAGGTCGGAGTTTCAAGGGTTCCCTGCTGGAATGGCCTTGTGGCCGATTACGGCCGTCACGGGCTTCACGTCCACACTCATGGGACTGTCTGTACGCGACTCCTATCAGTTCAGCTTTTATTTGCTCTCTCTTCTTTTTCTTCTTCAGTGGAGGCGAGGGGGAGCTCTGCTGCGTAAAGCCTGTGGCCTCTCCTGTCACATCTGCTTTTCACGTCTGTTTTTCTGGTTTTACGTCGTGTACAAAAAGAAAAGACCTTGTCCCCACACAGTACCCCTCCAGTACAAGGAAGAAACATCATCATTGACGAGGAAGAATCCTTCGATCCTGAGTGTGACCACTGATGAAAGAGGAGGACACGGAGACGTATTACAGAGGCAGGGAGGTGTACGAACGCCCCCGTGGATGGAAACGCTTCGGTCTCAAGCTGAATAAGGCTGCGGTTTGATTCGACTTAAACGAAAATACTGTCACACTGCGTTTTTTTTTTTAAGCATCCTTTCCTCTAGGAGGAACCTCTCTAATGTTGTCCAAGTTTGACTGGATGTGGCGTGGACGGAGAAAAAACTATGGAACTGCCCTTTTTCAAATCTGTTCAAATCTAAAAGAGTCTCTTGCAACTTTCATCACAGCTTTTGGTTTTCTCAGACGTCCCCCACATTAAAAGGAAGAAATAAATTATTGCATAAATCATTTTCGGTCAGTAGTTAGTCAGAATATCACCGACTCTTATCCTATAAGTCATAATAAAGAAATGTACTTGTCACCTGAAATCAGAAAGAGTTAAGTTCTGAACTGAAATCCCGGAATCGATGGGAAAACAAATAAGACGGCACGAGACAGGCCTTGCACAGTCCCGAATGTGAAATGAATGGGGCCACTGCACTGAGAGGACAAGTGATTGACGCAGCTCTCGAAAGAAAAAGGTCGAAATGTGCCACAAAGAGCGAGTCAAATGTAGGAGGCGTAGCTCGGGGAGCGGACGCACCGTTAGGAGGGGCAGGGGTTAGTAAGCAAACTGAACGGTCAAGGCAGCTGCTCCCAGGACCGGCTGTATTTTTAATCTACGAAAAATCAGCTTCACGTCGAACTCTGAAGTTTAGGTAGCAGGTCGGGAGCGCGTCTTGGCCCCGGTGAAGGTTTCGCTCGCGTCTTGTTTTTCAATTTCTTGTGAACGCTTCGCTTCACTTGGACCCCCCCTCCCTGCCGAATATGATTTATTTGTACTTGTAGTTTCGTCTCAGGTGCCGGATAAATACCCAGACGGAAATGCCTGGCTGGGAGAGCGAGGACGCTGCACCACCAGGGACTCAAAGCCCGGGCAGGGGCCAGTGTCCTACCATGGGACGTCGAAGACAGGCGCCCAGGGCATCATCAAATCCCGATTTGAGGTTTATCTTATTTCTGTTATTATGATGATGATGATGATGATGAAGATAATGATGATTATTATCTTTGGCAAAACAAAAAAAAACAACAGAAAAATTCTGTGTCTGTGTTGGGGAGGCGGGGCCTCATATAGTGGCCTAAGCCAGTATTCAGACCCTTTCGCTTTCTGCACACTTTATTGTGTTGTATGTTTCATGTTCAACAGATAAAATTGCCACTTATGCCCATAAATCTACTCTTTTTGATTTATTAAAAATCAAAAACTTAAATCACCCATTTCCAAAAGTATCCAGACCCTTTGCTGCGGCGCTCCAAATTATGGCCACGTGCACGTCCTCTCGTTGCTTTAATTATCCTTGGGACGAGTCAGACCACATGTCAGGACGAAAAACCAGGGCATTCAAATCCGAGGAACTCTCTGCGGGACCTCCGAGACAAAATTGCGTCCGGGCATAGATCGGGACCGAGGTATAAAAGCATTTCTAAAGCTCCGAGTGTTCCCAGGAGCACAGTGGGCCCCAGTCACTGTGAAACGGGCCCAGAGTCGGCCGCCCAGCAACACTGCGTAACCGGAGGAAGAAAGGCCCTGGTCAGGGAAGTGACCAAGAACCCGACGGTCGGTCTAACAGAGCTGCAGAGACGGGAGAGCCCGCCTCCATCGATCAGGCCTTTACGGTAGAGGGGTTAGATGGCATATGACAGCCCGCTTAGAGTTCGCCAAACGGCGTTTAAAGTGTTCTGAGACCACGAGGAAAGCCCCCGTCAACGTCGCAGTGTTTCAGGTTAGATGGTCAAATATTAACGTGTCGTTTCCTCTCCACAGCCGGGGCCGGGTCCGAAGTATGGCAGGGGGGGGGTTATTCTACCCCATACATGGCTGAGGCGACACCCTAAACCCAAAACCTTCACCTCCACCGCAACCGGTGGCAAGTACCATGCGATTCTTCAGAATCGAGGCCAACCGCAAGTACAGGGGGAAGAGTACAGCGATGGTAAGTACTGGCTGGTTCCCATCCCAGAGGGGCTGTCGAAGAAACAGGACCAGGAGATCGTGGACATCCGAGCTGACGCGCTGCTGCTGAAACGTCTGTGACAGGGCGAAAAATTGTGACGAAAAAGCTGAAATCTGTAAATTAGTCTTTCTGTATTCCATCTTGTCTTGTGTATTCAAAAAATACAGTTTTATGTATGAATGTTTCTGTCTGTGAGTCAAATTCATTCTGACCAGATTTTAAACCAAGAAATTATTCTCAAAGATACAAAAATTGAGAAAATCGAATAAGTCATTACTTATAGTACGTTGTGAGGAAAATTACGATTATGATGTGTTTTCAACATGGAATGACTTCCCAGTTGAACTCTTTCGCTACGTGTGGAAGTGGACTTTGGTACGGAAATATCTGTTTCCATGACTATTAAAGGAGCATTTCACCTGATTCACCTCAGGGTTCATGGTCATGGAGAGGATTCTCCCCCCTCACAACGTACACACCTATGGTAAATCAAAATTGTAACTTTTTTACGTCGAAATAAATCGCACTGATAATTCAAGAATTTCACATTCTAAGGCAAAACGATGAGGCTGTTCGTCACGGTTTCTGAGATGTCATGTCAAATTCATAAAATAAAAAGTCCTATTTTTGAGTTAATGAGTCACAGTTATGACAAGTGAGTCAGAAAAAAAACCAGCACACCACTGGAAATCATTGCCTGTTCACCACTGTTTAGTGTTGAAGCCCTTTTGTACTGGGAAAAAGAAAAACAAGATTAGGTCAAAACCCAGTACGTGGCTGGACGGCCCTTTTATCTGTTTGCTTCTGTCCTACTCTCTGTGCTCACATATACAGTAATTTAATAGAGCATACAACAGGTTTACCCGTCTCTGCTGTCAGACAACGGAACAATTATAAAATAATGACTGAAGCGGGGCCCATTAAGACGACGCGTTAACCGGCAGTCGCTTCCGGGCCGTTTCCCAGCTGCTGCTGCTCACTGCTGAAATCCCGATTTTTATAACCAAAACGTCACCTGACAAAATCACCATACGAAACTGACTGCAATAGAAACTGATTGCGACAATTCGTTTGAACAAGCAACGACCAGTTGGGGAAACTCCAACACTCAGTCGGGCAACCAAGGGTGTAACGTCGGCACTTAGTCGCTCACTAAGTCATTCAGTCAGTCGCTCACTTAGTCATTCAGTCAGTCGGCCAGTCAATCACGGACATTCTCGTTTACAGGGCTCACCCAGCTGTTGCAGTTCAGCCAAAAACTGAAGAAAAAGAAGAGTGATGGAAGCACTTATGGTGAATTAAAATGTTGAATTTGTACGTCATCATTTTGACTTAAAAGGCCAGAAGTGTTACTTTCTGAGGCCAAATTGTCTAAGGCTATTGTCATAATTTGTGATATTAAGTCAGTGTTAAGTCCTTTTCTACCTTAAAAAGAAAAAGGTTCAGTTCATTAGAAGTTTGAGATTGTTAGTGAAACGTTTGAGATATGAAGTCAAATAATGGAATAATAAATCACAACCATGACTTATTAATTCATTATTTCACTTTTTATGTGATGCTGTTTCCCAAACAGTTCATGTGCTTTTTTAAAATGTTTTTTAGTTTTTTATTTTCTTTGTAAAAACGGGCTTCCGTAAAAAAAATAAAATGTGCCACTGTAGTTTCGCGGGATTAACGACAAATGAAATCATTATCAAGATGAATCTGGTTTCTCCTTTATGCAACAGGTAGTCCAGGATCCATAAACATCGACCAGGTGTCCTCAGGGCCGACACTCTCACCGGGTCCCCTGCAGTTTATTTGGCTGAGTTAAGGTGGGAACCGCCAGTGTGTTTTCAAGGCAAAGTGCCTCTTATCACTGAGCAAAGCAGCGTGTTTTTTTTTTTGGTTTTTTTTCAAGAGTTAACAGATAAACTGAAGGTTATAAACAGGAGCTGCAGCAGGATCCACATGTTCACGCTGTACACCTGCGGGCTGGTGACATGGCTTCGTTGAGGTGCACCCTCGGCCTCCTGATCGTCCTCGTGGTCTCCGGCTGCTCCTGGGCTGAGGAGAAGGTGAGGACACTTCCAAAACCTTTGTGTTCAGATTTTCAAAAGTGACAGGATTCGACAAAAAGATAAAATGAGGGTTTGATTTCAATCGTACTTAAAGGTGCAACAGAAGACTTCATATCAAGCCCCTGCATATATGGAAACCCCGAGTTTTCAAAATGAGATCAATAAATAGACATTGTGATAGAAATCATCATGAATAAATGCAGACAAAATATATATAATCATGTGTTTGGAATTATCAAATGAATCTTTAGAACGCAACTAATTCTCATAAATGTTTTATTTTACAATAACAGTTTATTGCAGCTAATTTTTTTCAAATTTTTTATTTTTATTTTATTTTACAGTAGCATTCCCCCTCATTTCTTAAAACAGAGCCAGCTATGTGTGTGTGTAAGGACTGCACTTGAAAACGGACGTGAAAAAAGAGAAATTGTGCAAATGAACAGTAGATCAAAGACGATACTTGTATGTTTTAAGACTCCCAGAGTCTTTACGGATGACCCCTGGAAGTTTCTGCAGAACTGAAGTCGTTGGCACGCGGCCGTTGGCGTTAACTGTCAGTGTGTGTATAGCGTTTAGGCATCAGGCTGCTGGATGAGCAATCAGCTCGCACGCAAAACACCCCTGTCTCTTCCTGATGAGAGACTCTTCAGATGTCCTGTTGGACGGTCAATCAACCGACGGACACCGAGAGGCTCAAAGTGACAATGGCATGGACATAAATGACTGTGAAAGGACACGGAACGACCATAAAGAGACTCAACGTGGCCTTGTGGGCCGGGTGTCTGGCTCCTTCGTAGGTGGGGACGTTTAAAAACTTGCCCTCCGTCAGTGTAACTCCACTTTTAAACACGTTTAACAATGAGGCAGCCTCAGAACAAGAGCTGCCATGACCTGTCGGAACTAATTTACTTTAACCAAATGCTGAGACAGGGGCCGCGCATCCTTGACCCCTGTCGTCTCCCTCATCTAGGGCCCGTCTGTCTCTGAGCTCCTGTGGAGGGCCAACAAGGACGCTGGTAAGACACTTTGCACGTCCCAACATTGCTGATGCTGGCGTCGATTTTTTTTTTTTCCAACCTTCCAGTAGTACGTGGGTATACCCTTAAGGGTCGAGCCGAAACTCATTCGCTCTGTGAGCCTCTAGTGTCTTCCTCCAACAGTGCGTACGGAGGAGGAGCCCTTGGTCGTGGACGACGTTGCCTATGACAACGAGAGCGAGAGAAACGCCGATCGCTGCACCTCCCAGGGCTGCATGTGGAGCAAATCCGCTGACGGAAAAGTCTACGTGCCCTACGTCATCGCCACACATTACTGTAAGTGACTGAGCCATCTTTTTTTAAAGGGAGTTCAAACAAAAAAGAAAAGATTTTATCTCTGCTGTTCAGTAAAACATTTCATGCCACGCGGAGCCACACATTGTGCTCACGTTCTCAAATATCAACCATCAAACTTTCACCAAGACAGCGGATTATTTACTATTTAAAGAAACTTGACACTTGATCTCTGGAAATAGGTTGGAGATTGAATCAGTGTTGTGTGGTTTTTATTGTTTTGACAGATTTCCGGATTCTTTCCCTACAAAGCAATTACAGTGTAGAGGGAATGATCGGAGGTATTCGTATATAAAAAGACTGGAATTTGGTGATATCCTTTATTACTCAAACCTTCGACCGTTTTGATTAGAGAAATGAGAAAGCTCCTGGGCTGAAAAACAAGTCATAAAGGAAACTGCCGAACAAACGTTTATGAAACGTTTTGGCACAACTTTTCAAATCTTGTTTGGTTTCTCATAGAGTTTTTAATGCCTTCATTTTTAAAATTTTTTCCCATCTTTTCTTTTTAAACCTTTTTGTCGTTAAAATTGCACACACATAATAACAAATCTCAAAGCAGTGGTTAAGGAATTTTTCATTCTGGTATGTCTCTTTCTTTACATACCTTTAAAAATGGGACCAAACATCATTAAAATTCCTTCGGTAAATATTTGTCCTTGTGATTAATTTGAACCCTTCAGCAAACTCTTCTAGTGTTGGACAACAGTCCTTAAAGCACCACAGATATTTGTGTGGGTAAACTTCTGCATTTCTTCTCAAGTTGTCCCATTTTTTAAACCGTTATTCCTCCCATTTTTCTCCCTTCTTCCTTTTCTAATTTGTTTTTATTAAACCAGTTTTTTCCCCAGTGAGATTTAAAGACTAGCGGTCAAGACAAAAGCTGCGAAGTGACAAACGTTAAAGCCTCACGGGCTTGCGTTCTCTCTTCCCTGCACGTGTCTCTCCCGCAGCTTCCCGCGAGCGCTCCATCATCGAGCGTGGGCTGCTGTCCTTCCACGACGTCTCCTGCATTCGCTTCGTCAAAAGAGCCAGCCAGAGGGACTACCTGAGCATCCGGTCCAACAACGGGTAACCATGGGTTTGTGTCTGTGTAAACTATACACGGCATGTTGGCTAGATAATGCATGTCAATCAGTATGGACCATCCCAGATGAAGTCTTTGGTTAACATTGCACATGTGCATCATATCACTTTGTTTTAGCGGTTTTTTTTTTATCTGGCTGCATCCTTGTGTAACAATGGAAATATTCTGGATGTATTGTGTATTATTTTTTTATGCAATTTTCCCCATATTCAGAATTATGTGGGATATTTGAAAACGTTTGGTTCTCAACAAGGATTTAAAAATACAGTTTTAAATAAAGTTTAGAGTTGTATTTTAGTGCTAGATATCATTTGGAATGATTGTGTGTATTACGCTGTCAGAGGGCCTCAGTTGTTAATAAAATAATATTTCCTCAGTATAATTTTCACTGACATTATCAGACAGTGGAGACTTGCATTATATTGAGATGAGGAAGGTGAGTTCTACTGTCAGTAGCAGGAGGGAAACTTTAAATCCCTTTTGCAGCCCCACACCCTGAATCTTAGACACAACCGGGTCATGAACTAATCCTGCCCGGTCCGATTGTTAACACCTTCTGTTTTAATTGCGTGAATGCAGCTGTTACTCCTACGTCGGCCGCCGCGGTTACGCCCAGACGTTGTCCCTGGACCGCCAGGGCTGCCTCTACCACAGCACCGTCCAGCACGAGCTGCTCCACGCCCTCGGCTTCAACCACGAGCAGTGCCGCTCCGACAGAGACCAGCACATCCGAATCCTGTGGGAGAACATCCAGTCGGGTCAGCACCTGGGCACCCGCTCACACACAACCGCACACGCCTAACATTAGATTTATCACAATGTTACACCCAGTCAGGGATGCGACTACTAATTAATAACTGTAACAACGACCTGAGCCCGTCAGTGGCAAAAACCAGCTCTGCTGGGGAGACGTACTATGGCGCGGTTTGACTACATCGCAGCAGGTGTCTAGCGGTTGCCGGTTATACCTGTTCAGCAGTGGACTGGGCCCAGGCTCAAAAAACCCCCGGAGCCTTTCCAGATTGGAGAGGGGCACAGTGAAATGAACCTGTGCATCACTGTGAAATAAAAATAGAGAGGGTTGAGTAAAAGCGAAAATGGTGCGCCACGAAAGCTTCCTGGGTTTTGGACTCCCCACTGTCAAGACGCCTCGCTGTTGGTCAACAGCGCAGATTTGTAGGTCAAAGTTCACCAAAGCTGAACTCGACAGAAAAAAACGAATTGCGATGATTGTGGCCCTTTCATTTTTTTTTTTTTTCACCCAATTCCTGATGCTAAACTAAGTTTCTTGATGAACTGACAGTTGATCAAAAAAAGCCAGTTCTTCAGGTTTCCCCCAACCCTTTGTGTGATTTTCTTCCCTCTCAGGTTGGGAGTACGCCTTCGACAAGATCAACACTCTGAACCTGAACACCCCCTACGACTACAACTCTGTCATGCAGTACCACAGGTTTGAGGAAGCCGCCGTTCCCCCTAACGTCCGTCTGCTCAGATAAATCATTGATGGATTGTGTAATTATTCGGTCGCACAACTCTTCGCTGCCATGTTTGGAAGTATTTTCTACTGATTCCCGAGCTTTAGTGTCATTCGTTCAAATGACATGCATCGTAACACTGATGCGGTCACGCCCCTCCACACAACGAGAGCAAGCCGACCAAGCCAATGAGTCGACTGAACCTCTTTCAGACAATAAACCAATCGTTTCTTCTTCTTTTTGATAAAAAAAAGCCAAACATAATTCAACCCGCGTATTGATTCCAGGTATGCCTTCTCCGGGAACAATAAGCCCACCATGGTGCCCATCCCCAACGCTAATGTTGAATTCGGCACCGCCACCCAGATGAGCAAGAATGACATCACCAGACTGAACAGGCTGTACAAGTGTTAAACGGTGAGAGAAACGCAACACACACGAGTTTGATGGACGTATACAGAACATGCTGTACTTCTGTCGCTGAACGGAACAAATGTTTTGGGGAGGTTGATAAGAAAATGTACCTTAGTTGCCTTTAACACGGTTCTTTTTTTTTTTTTCCAGTGGGCGATGAAAACAGTCCTGACAACATGGGGCCAATTCAGTCGTCACACCAGCTGAATAAAATTCTGAGGATGTTTTCGTTGCATTGACAATAAACCTCCATGTACATGCTCACTGAAGCCTGGTTTGTTGTTTGCTCACCCGTAGACACTTTTGTACCCTACCAAATGTTCCCGTGACTCCACCCCCAGCTCCGAGGGCCTTGACGTTTTTTTTTTTTTTTTTTAACGTAACTTTCAAGACATAAAGAAGTCCCCAACGGTTGCCTCTATGTCGGCGTTGGCCTCGCAGGGTTCGGGGTGATTTGAAACAGCAGATGGCGTGTTGAGGGTGTGATGGTGGGTGACACGGGTCCTGTCTGTACAGTAGACATTGCGTTTTTAATTTCACAGCGTCGTGTCCGTCCTGTGGTTGGCGAAGCCTCAGTTTTAAGGTGATTCTTCTGTCCCCGATCTGCTGCTTTTTCACCCGCTCGTGAGGTGGCAATCGTCGGGCGTGGTGTTGCAAGTCCTTCCACCAGGTCTCGTCAGGTGCACCAACCAGAGAGACTACCTGAGCATCCGGCCCCTTGATGGGTTAAACGTGGGTGATAGGAGATTTGCATGATGTCCCGATATCCTCATATAGCACTAAGTTGTTTTCCCATTCACATGGTGATGAAAGACAGCAGCTCACAGACTGACTGTTTTTTTTGGGGGGGATTATTTTGGGGTTTTTTTTCTTTCTTTAAACGAACGAAGTCGCAGGGTGGATGGTGGGAAGAAACGAAAAAGCAACAAAAGCACTTTGGTTAAGGTTGGGGAGAGATTGTAATTTTGGTTAAATGTAAATAAACACATTGTGTCTGAGGTCACTGTGAAACCAGACCAGACTGTATTAAACCAGACCAGGATCTTTCCTGAACCTGAACCAGCTGCTGTGAGAGTCTAAACAGAACCATAAAGAAGTTTAATAATGCTGTAGTCACTGCACATGGATACTGTGCTGCAAGATCAGAAAAAAATGGTCAGAATCAACCTTTTCGAAACATGCCCGGCACGTTAATTTCCTCATTACATTTCTTTCGAAACCTATTTCGTTGTAAATTAGTTGCATGTAAACATAAATTCCGGGAGGCAGGGTTGGTTCATCAAGTGTAGAAAATACTTAACACCGGTTTGTGTCTCTAATGCATTAGCATTAGCTTTTCAAGTCACAGACGAAAGCATCATTTTCTCTAAAAGATAATTACATGACCGTGTCGTCTCCTGCTGACTGTGATGAAAATCCTTCCTAAAACAACCCACCAGGATCTGAATTTGTCATTTTGTACGACTGTTGATTCAAGAGTGACTTTTTAATACTAGTGTTGTTCAACCCCTCACAAAGCACCTTCTCGGCCTTTCTGTCGAGCGCCGGGGCCCCTAAAGCAGCCGAGCACTAAAGTAACTGTTCAGTCCTCTGAAGACACTATCGAGGGGAAGGTCGCCAGATCTGAAAGTGGCCCTTGACTGTGTTCTCGCCCTGTTCTCTAGAGGAACCTGTAGGGGATCCTCTCTGATCAGCTCGTGTTTCCTCCCCTCGTCTTCCCCTGAGCTTCCATGTCACACTGACCTGTGTTCTGACCTGCGTCAGGGCTCCTGACGGGCTCCCTATCGAAGGGGGACGTGACCTGCCACTCTGGGGGCGAGAGGGGTGCCGACCCCCGCCCCCTCCCACGGCCGCAAGTGGGACCAAGCCTGTAACGGATCAGATCAGATCAGACCAGACCAGATCTCTGCAGGCTTTCACTTCAGCAGTGATGGAATGAAGTATTTTTCCGTTCCATTTTGAGATGATTAAAGTCAGCAGTAACTTTTCAGGAGTTTCCAGCTTGAAATTAAATGTTAGATTGCTTTTTTTTTAAAAAGGTGAGTCTCTTCACGCGCGTCACGAATGATGGAATAATGTGTAGGTAAACACTTCACGTGGGCATCAAGGAGCCTTCCCTTATGATGAATGAGCTCTCTGCAGATTTTTGCTCAGCAGTGGTAACTAACAGTCTCCTATCAATCTACTGACAAAGCTTTTATTTACTTCTATTTTTTTCCATTTTTAAATTGAACACGTTTTTTATGCTGATCAGTGTTTGCTGGCTTCCAAAAAACAATTAATATAAAAATTGGATTAAAAATCTATAGTTAAACACATTAAAAACGAGTGTTTTCACATATGATTTTTTTTCCTTTTTATTAGGTTGGATCCTTGTTATAGCCGCACATTAAGAATTTACTGTAGAAATCATCCCGTGAAGCACTGGCAGCTAGTGCAGTTTCTACATTCAAGGCTACCAATAAAACTGTGTTTGTGATAAGTGATAAGCCGGCGGGGGCCAAAAAAAATCGGCCCCGATTGCCTTTACTTATGAAAACGGGCAGTTATCACAAAGGAAATAATGTGATTATGACAAAGTCATTTTTACAGTCTAAACTGATTCAGACATGACATCAGGTAGTGTTAAAAACTGGGTTAATCTTTCTCAGGGGATCAGCTCATGCACTTGACACTGTGACACTTAGTCTGTAGAGTTTTGCTGTTTTTTTTTTTCAGGGCCATGACACCTTTAGTCCAATCACTGGAAAAATATCCTTCCACCTCTGACATATGAGTAACTAGTCAGGGTCTGGGGTCTTTTTGTGCGACACGACCGCACTGAAATACCAAAGCTGCCAGAACCGGGCCAGAGCACAAGCTTTCTTCCGTCCACTAGGAGGCGACACGCCCTCGTGGTTCCCTCGCAGACCCACCGCTCCAATCGCTCATCCAGCACTAGTCTTCTGAGAGCCAGTTTGACACGGACACTTCGGTAGCTACCTTTCAGTCTCTTTAACTCCGAGCACAAGAATTCAGTCCATGAGAGAATTTAAAAACACACACACACACACAAAACCCCATCGAATTGTGAAGAACATGCAAAGAAAGAACAGTTTTCCCACAGGTTTCACAGGTGGTTTCTGTGCAGCTGAGGCGAGGGGGGGCTCATATCAGCTTTTTAACAAAAGGTCACCATCCATCAGGAAGTCAGAGTAACTCTAGAGCTATAGACGGCGATTGCACTGGCAGCTGCGTGAGTGCGTAGCGGTGTATTCAGGAGGAGAGGGCGCCCCGCTCCTCTTGGCCTCCCCCAACCGAATGCACCGCCCGGATAACCTGAATCAGCTACCAGTGTTGACACCGGTTGGAGACCGTGGTGATATTTCAAAATATCGTCAAGAAGAAAATCTCCAAACCATAGAAGCTCAGTGGAAAACGTGTGTGAGACGGAACTAACACTGGCTCGTGTTAGTTCATGGAAAAGCTCATAAAGTTTCAAGGCTAAGGAAATGACCGGGCCTCCTGAAGAAGTCACCTGAGGTCAGCCGTCCTGGACCGGATCCCCGACATTCCCCCGGCGATGGGAGCCGCGTGACTGACGGGCAGTCCGAAGCCTGCGGCGGGTCTGTCCCCCCTGGGCCGAGCCGGTGTTGCCCCGGGGCAACGTGAGGGGTCACGTCGGGAGGGTTTTCCTCCGAGAGGAAGCGCAGGCTGTTCGCCGCGAGGAACAATCAAAACACGCCAGGTTCGTTGGCCCTGTCTTTTCGGGAGAGATATTTCTATGATGAGTACGGAGTTAGTCACGCATTTCAGCAACAGTGTCCAGTGCTGTCATCATTTAAGGCCAGCCAGTAGATTTGCGCATCTGTCTTTGTATTGTACTATGTATATATTATGCAGTACATGCATATTCGTAAATATTTGTGGCAGAAGCAGTAGTAGAAGTGAAATGAGCAGTAGTGGTAGGTGTAGCATCAATAATGGTAGTAGTAGTACTAGCAGGGGGGTTCTGGATCATTGGTAATAATAATTATGATAAATCCATTTAAATTTTTGTTAGCGTCATGCGCAGTTACCGTTAGCTTATAAAGCACCACAGAATTGATACGATTTTAAGGAATAAAGCTAAAGAAACCGATGAAAACCATTCTTCTTTCGTTTTCACAGCCAGACTTTAAAACAAATAGGGCACAATCCCAACCTGTACCGGAAAAATGAAAACAAAGACTCATCCAAGTCGTCCATCTTGCCTTCCCCCTCCACCCTTTGGAGACTAAGTCGACCGGCTCACGGGGATGTTACAGTGATTTAATATTGCACTTAAACAGAGTTGCACCACTTGCGAGAGACAGATTTAAAAAGCACTGGAGGCGACAGAATCCATTAATACTACCTGATAACATCTTCCCCTCCCTGCCTGGTACAGCCATGTTTTCCCAACTACAAGCTCCAGACTTTCATCATATAACTCTTTAAAAGATGTTTAAAAGAGTTAACACACACACGATCTCTCTGATTAACTTTGACATGGAGCTCGCCTCGACGCGACGCCCGCACGCTACGATATTCCCGGGTTGTATCGACAAATTTCACGACAAACCGACACACTTAAAAGATCGCAGCCGGCGCGGTCCGGAAGAAAATGAGACGCCGTTGGCCATAACAGTCACAATGGTGTCAGTTACAGGAGCAGTAGCAGGATTACAACTGGCGGCTACTCTAGAAATTTCCGTAGGTAGAAATAACAGTCATACAGTAATTACTGCTGCTAAATGCAAAAAGAAGTGCCACTAGGGACAATAATAGCAGCCGTTATAGACAATGGCCCCAGCAGCTGTAGGAATAGTGGTTGTAGTAGAAGCTCTGGCTGTAGCAGCAGCCAGTGGTTTTGTAATATTCATACAATGATGATGTTATAAAACGTCCCTCCCTGAATGCGACTGTTTTAATCGCCACGGGCAGCCTCCGAAAAAAGAAGTTTCTACGCGGATGAAAAGTTTTTGGCACCTCGTGTAAAACGTCACCGACGTCCAATCAACGCGACGCCTCGGCAGGACCCGCAGCCTGTAAACGTTGGGGAAGGGGAGCGCGCCGGAGGGGGCGACAGCTCCCTGCAAAAAACACCGAGGTCTTCGAGTTTCCGGATGACTCATCTTGGCATCTGAAGTCGGGGCAGGTTCCGAACAAGAGTCTCATTCTCCCCAATGCTGGGTGCCAAGTGTCGGGGGAGAGGGGTTGGGGTTGTGACCCCCGACCAAGTTCTGGTCGGACCGGATGGGACAGTGACTCAGAGAGGGGGGTGAGGGGGCAACCGTGTCATGGACCCAGGCCCAAAGGCTGGCTGAAGGCTCTTCTTCTTCTTCTTCTTCTTCTCCTTCCTGTTTTCATCTCGTTTCCTCTGATGCGTATCTACATTCCTCGCATGTTTACCATCGGTTGCGTCAGCCTGCATTCTGACCATTCTTCTCTAAAATGTGTGCACAGCAGGCATCTCAAGGAAGGACCCCAAGGAGCAGATTCCTCAGTACACTGTGCATTATCGTAGGTATGTGCTACTGACCCTGGAAATCCCTCAGAGCAAGGGGGTGGCGGCGTGGAATGGAAGGCGAATACTCAGACGTCGGGGCCAGCGCTGTGCTGGCGGAGGGCTCGGACGATGGTGGCGTTTTCAGGTCGCCGCGGGTGGACTTTGCTCGCGCAGAGACCGTAAGCAGGGCTGCACTTCTTACCGGCGTTACCGCAGGAGAAGCGCGGTGGTGCGGGAAATAAAAGTCCTGCAATCGTGACTTTACTTAATTAAAAGTATATTAGCAGCAAAATGTCCTCCAAGCTACAGAAAGATGCTAAATCACGTCATTGGATTGTTGTTACTGTTGCATTAAACTTTCCTCCCTCAGCAAACAGCCTTCTAGCGTCACACTAGTGCAACACGTGCATTATTTTTGCACAGTGAAGGTCAAATATCCCAGTGAAGAAAGCAACAAGAAAACAAACACATTTTTGAGTGGATGGGGGCTTTAAGGATACGACACTGTTCACCGTCGTCATTTAAACCTTCAAAATCAGACGACGGCATTTAAATGTTTCCTCTCCGGTCGGTTTCATTGCACGGGTCCTTGAAACCGAGACCAAAAAAACCGTGACTGCAGCCTTTCACTATTTAGTAGAAGCACCTGCTCCCCTCTGCTCCACGGCCATGGGATGGTGGTTAGACAAGAGAGAGAGAGAGAGAGACAGTGTGAGGGGGGAGAAAGTGAGGGGAGGACACCGAGAGGGGAGGGAGATTAGAGCTCCGAGGGGGAAAAGACAGAGCAGCGCTGACTTCGGATCAGCGGGGATGGTGACTGAATAGAGGTCTCGTTCAGCTACTGGCAGCCCTTCAGGGACATTCAGACGGCGATGTGGCCCAGATCCCGGCTCTCCTCCTCCCTCCCTGCCTCTATTTCCTTTCTCCCCGTCAGTGGAGTCACTATCTAGACCTTCCATGTCCTCCCATTTGAAGCCATAGCCAAGACACGGGATCCGGGGCCTCGCTCCCTCTGTTTTGTTTCCTGTCCGCCTGCTGGCCGACCCCGGCCTTCGGAAACCACAGCACACAGGACCCAGTGATGGCCGACTGGCCGCCCGGCTGCCCTCTCAGTCCACTGTGCCCTCGTCGACAAAAAAGGGAGTCACTGTGCCTGCTGTGTGTCCCAACAATGAGCAAGTTAAGATGAGCCAAGTGTTCCCACCGGATTGAGGCGGGGGCGGGCTGGGCTTCTGGCCGAGGGACCCTACTGCTGCTTCCCGTCTCCAGCCCCTTCCAGCAGTGTCCGTCCCGTCGCCTCCGGTTGCGACGCCTCCGGTTGCTTTCCTCTATTCCTCCTCCGATGGTCGTTGTTTCAGCTCGGGGCCGCTGTCCTGTCCCCGCATCCCCGCTCACTCCGCCTCGCAGTGGACCCCTGCGGACGCGGTTTGTGGGTCATCTACAGACTCATAAACCACGAGGCTGTTCGCACGTCCAGCGAGTGCAGAGAACCCTGCACAGAAGACCACATCTACAGTAATCTACTCCCAGTGATGGAATGTATCTGAGTACATATACACAACTACTGCTCTTCAGTGCAATATTAAGATACTTGCACTGGTACGGTATATGAGTATTTTCATTTTTTGCTGCTTTGTCCTTCCTATGTCACAACATTTACTCCACTGCGTTTATTTGACAGATGTAGTCACCAGCTCTTTTGCAGACTTGGGTTTTACGCACAAAACGTGTGATCATTTTATTAAATATGATGCACTGTTGCAGATGAAATACTCCTGTAATTTAATGCCACACTTCCAACAAATCCTGGGAAGTAGATGAGGAATTACATCCTTCGTCCAAGCCCGCGACGCATCATTAGTCCGTGGCTTCCAAGCCGTTACTAATCGCCGTCGCTCAGAAATCTGTTTTGTGATCTGGTAATGCCGCCTTCGAGGTTTGGTCATTTTTAGGGATTTGTTAGGACGGGGGGGCCTCGTCACTATGGTTACAGTAATAAACGTGTCGTTAGGGTTTGGGAACAATTGCGGTCCGGCTTTAAAACAAAAACACTGACGTTTGATTGAGAAACAAACAGCAGGCCGACATTGTCCTAGATTTATTATTCTAGATATTTTAACAAATCCCATGAAAAGTCCGAAACCAACTACGCGACTCTCAGTACTTTCTGATTTCACCACCCTGTCTGCGGCTCTCAGCGCCAAGCCCATTACGTCCTACTGAAGGCAGATTGTTGAGAAACAGGTCACAATTATATTTTCATTTAAAAAAATTAAAAAAAAAAAAAAAAGGCTGAGTAATATCCTAAAACAGCTTGCCGCTGTAGTTTTTCCACAAATGTTACTCGGACGCAAACGGGAGGATTCCTGGGGGGACTATTTTCGGAGGCGGATTAATCCACATCTGGTGCTCCAGTCGGTATTTTCGGCAGCAGGGCCGTGTGTGTGGGATTGAGTCAGAATTAACTACGCTGTGTGGGTTCATGTGCAGTGGTGTGACTCACTGATGCATTTTTTAAGAGGAATTTTCTGGACAACAGTGGAGCTCTGAGCCACAGAGGGATAAGGCGTACCGGGATGTTCTGTCGACCCCCGTCCATCCATCTTTACAAGCGCGGGGCTCCTGCATTTCCTGCAATGCAGCCGCGAGCATCGCTTCGTCGAGACGCGCCCATGCTCACCACATGCCCGCGTCTTTCGAACTCTGGATTTGTGGCGCAGGTTTTCCCCCTAAAAAATGTCCAGTCTCCAGGCCCAACCTAGGGCAACCCCGGTGGCGTCATCCGGGGTTGTTATCTCAGACTTAACGAAGCTCCCGCACACACCGACCAGCCGTTTACAGTAGGGTGCCCCTTTAAGAGATCCAACAAAACGTGAGGTAGTTAATACGAGCTTCACCTCCACCAGCTCCCCCTTTGCGGGTACTTTTGGTTTTGATACGTCAAGTAAATTGTGTTGTTAAAACCTTAGTGCGATTTTGAATGCATGTATTTTTTACTTTGCACTATTACCATTTTTTTTTTTTTTTTTTTAACTTGTGTAAAATTGCTGTTTATTTCAGACCCGTCCAAAGATTTTGTGTCACATTTAAGAAGTGCTAGAATGGGGAAGTATAAAACGCTTTCTCTGGTGTTTTAACCATGAGCAAGATCGGTGCCTCGAAGAAGGAAAATCTCAACTGGCCTGAAAGTGGAACCGCCTCTAGGTAAAGATTTCCCGTCTCCATGACAACGTGCGCTGTGTGCCGAATCGCGTGTTCGTCATGCGCAGGAGACTTGCTCAAATTAGCATTCCCACGCTTCCGTATGTCACGGATGTTCCTCGGGTCCTAACGTCGTTACACCTAGAGGCTGGTCTGGAGGCGGGGTTACCCGTAGACCCTCTGCCTCGTGTCAGTAGTTTCGCCCTGTGACCCCTTTAACGACCAGTCAGGCCAATTACAGCAAACGTGATTAGCCGTATTTGGCACTGGGTCGGCATTCAGTGGGATCTAGTGAGCGGACAGAGGCTCCTTTCTGCTCCTCGTTAATAGTGCGGCGTGCATCGGCACGGCGTCCACGGAGCGGACAAAACCGGATCGAAAGGTCACGGAGACTCTGAGAGCCTGGCCGAAAAGTGTGCGGCGCGAGTGCCGCGGAAAGCGTTAGGGGCTGAGCATTAAAGGCGAGCGCCGGCACTGTTCTAGCTCTTGCAACAGACTCCATGAAAAGACCGAAACAACCACGGCGGATTAGTCAGACTCGACATTTTCTGACTCTGCTACCCAGTCTGTGGCTCTCAGTCCCAGGCCCGCTAGTTCCTCCCGAAACATAAATCTTTTAAAAACTGATCGTAAATATACGGTTTCAATTCAAAAAAAGCTCAGTAAACAGCCGTTCACTGTAGTTTTTAATCAGACATGAATCAAACTATTGGGGACTATTTTCAGCAGCGGATTCATGTAGATTTGATCTAGTCGGTATTTCTGGCAGCAGGATGGTGTATGTGTGATTGAGTCAAAATAAACCACAGTGTGTGTGTGTGTGTGTGTGTGTGGGTTCATGGTAATGAAGGCAAACGTGTCACCCAGTGCAACACCCAGTGTGGCTCACTGACGTGTTTTCATCGCTTCTGGACCTTGATCGGACTCTATGGCACAGAGGAATGGGCCACGTCGGGCTTCGGATACACAGGCAACACATGCCAGCTGGCGGTTTTTGGTCTTCTCGTGGGATCCGTTAACAATTAAGAAATATACTGAATAACATATTGGATATTGGCAGTATTGCTCTGGTCTGTTATGCGGCGTTTGCTTCCAAAGACGTGTCAATCCGGCGGGTCAGAGACTCCAGATTTCCCCAGAGGTCATTCCCCCAGCTTGACACGATCGTCGCATTTGGCTCCTGCCCCACTTGGCTGTGTGAGCGGGATCGGGCAGGTAGGAGGAAATCAAAGTGTCAACCCAGGTGTCATCGTCTCAGGCTGCTGTGGAGAACGGCCCCGGTGAGGATTAACTCAGCCTGGTTCAGCACACTGCTCAGACAACTGGGCCTAATACGTACATTTACAGCCGGTGCAGCTCTGTGACCACAACTTTAACCGAAACTTGACAACTTTATCGTCGACTTGCTGACTTCTTTCCAAAAACACAGACTTGTCTGTCTCCGCTTCGCGGTGAGCGCAGCGATAATGCTCAGCAGACTCACAAACTTACACTTGTGTCTGCAGTGTTGAGAGTGACAAAAACACAGCTGGCATGCCTGCTTGTTTTTCTGGCCCTGCTGCTCATTTCTGTTCCGACCTCTGTGCAGGATTGACTTCAGCGGCTGCCAAGAGCTGCGGACTGAGAAAGCCACTACGCCGCACAAAGCCTCAACAACACACACGGTGCGACTGTGAGTGGTTCACCGTGGCGAACTGTCAATCTCAAGCTCGCTGTCAGGTCCACAGTTCCGCGGCGCACAGAAGGTCGGAGACTCGCCTACAATCTCCACAAAAATACCTGCACTGGCTGTTGGTTTAAATGCTCTGACAAACGACCTCGCGTGGCGGCGGGAATAATACCTTTCCTCTCTCGGAGGCAAACACACGTGCGAAACGACGCTGTCAAACCTCCACCAAACCTCTGGGAGGCCGGATGCAGAGGGTTTTGGATTCAACACCTTAGGCTGCTGCTCGCATCCGCTCTCCTGTCAGCAGGCAGCATTAGATTCTTATTACCCCCCCCCGACCGCAATCTTTTCCAAACCCAAGCACGTTAACCAAAACTTAAAAGGCCACTCCACAGACTCAGAGCTGCCCTCCCATAACATCAGCCGCGGTGACAAAAAGAGGGAACCACAGATTTAGTCCTTTTTCCTTCCATGCATTCTCCCTTGTCAGATCCAGCGGTTCAGTCAGAGGTTCACATGCGTTATGCTAGTAGCAGCTAAGGTAGCCTGGAGCCCGGGGTAGAGATCAGGAGCCGGCTCACCTCTCCCTAAGTCCACATCCCCCGACTTTCCTCATTTTCAAACTCGTCGTCTTCAGACCCAACCGACGCTCTGTCATATTTCACGCTTCGCCCTCTGCTTTTTCGCATCTGCAGCGTCGTCGTCCCGCGGCCTGACCCTGACAAAGAAAATACAATTAAGTCAAATAGCGCCAACAATCACCCACTTCTTTCCTCCTCTTCAGGAGCTCCCAAGCATCCACTACTCAGCCCAGCCAGCGCTTCCGACACCACTCGCATCCTTTTCTGTCATTAAATAAAAGATGAAATCACACACTGGACAAATTCAATTTTCCTCTTCCAACCTTTTTTTTGTTTGTTTGTTGGTTTAAGAGATTATGAAGAACATCTCATTCGGTAAAATAATTGCGCTTGATTTCGTGATATCTATGCAGCTTTTATCCCACATGTCATTTGCCCAGTGTCATTCAACTACGTGAAACACCTTCTCCCTTAGAGACCAATGTATCAGTAACTATTTCCTCCAGCTTAAGGAATTAATCTTTATCCATTCTAACACATATTGTACCATGTCCTTTACCCTTGGCCAATTATTCCGTTTATTATTTATCCCATATGTTTATATAAATTACTTTGGGAAGGTTTTTTTGGGGGGCAATGAAACAGCCCACTTCTACACTTCTACGACTTCTACATTCACCGCAGCAGAAGAGAGGGACCAGAATGCAGCGCTGCCACGAGACGCGCACTGTGTTCAGTAAAGGGGCACGAAACCTCTTTCTCTGAGAATCTCTGAGGTGAACGAGTTCACCGAAAACAACAAAGCCTCTCATCCGACGAAAGATTCCCAGGGGGAACTGTTTTTTTTTTTCTTTTTAAGGTCGCAGCCGACTTCAGCTGAGGAGAGGAGGGTGGTCGTCGTTCCCAAGCCGGTGCCGCATCTCCGCGTCTCCGGATTCACCCCATAATCAGCGGCTAATGACGAGCTCCCTTTTGGGAGGGGGGTAGGAATTATCTCCGCATGACGGCTCCGTCTCCGCCGATTTGCCTCAGATTTAGACACGAGTTTTGAGATTTGACACATGACAAGACAGTAAGAGAAAGAAAAGATCTCTGTGGGAAGAGACAGGAATGAGCGACGGCCCTCTGCAGATACACGGAGTGTGTGTATGGGATTAAGTGAACGTATAACAACATAAAAATAAAGCTTTTGAAATCATTGTGGGGTGAAAAAATATCATTTTTAATGATCTGAAGTGAGCTGCTTTCAAGATTTCAGTATCACCAAGTCATTAGTGAGCTGCTTAAACTCAAAACAGATGTATTACAACACATCTGTGTGTCTAATTTTCTTTCTTTTCTTTTTTTTTCATCTGCTGCTACAATGCAGCTGTTGTTGGGTGAAAAACCTTACAGGTCAAAGATGTCAAATGGTCCTGCCAAAAAGAAAAACAGCTTTGTTCTTAGTCTAACGACCGGCGGGTTTCCTAGGACGTACGACCTGGTTTGAACCGTGTTCCTGAGCGTAAAGGTCAGGAAGGTTTTTTTTTTTTTTTAACCCCTCAAAGAAGCACGTAATCAATTTCAGATTAAAAAAAAAAAATCAAATTTACACGAGTTAACCACGTGCCGCCCCTCGCGTCCCCAAAGTCAGCACGTGGCCAAGCTCTCGGTGAAACCAGCCAATGCGGATCGTGCAACATTTGACCTACATAGAGACTTAATAACCTCGTCCTGGGCGACCAGGCTGGATCAGCGTCCGTTAATCCTAAATGCCACATCTGGGAACCGAGAGGGCCCCTATCCTCTCCCTGCTTTTTCTCTGGGTTAAACAGACTCGGAGCTGAGAGATTTGAACTCTGGGCATCGACTCGTGTAAGATTAACAATGGGCGTTCGGGCCGCTCCTTGCTGTCAGTTTACCGGAGGTCGAGTAAAAGACGGCCCGGAACGTGAGTGTGCATTACAAAGAGACGTCTTGATGAAGGTTGGGTTTTTCTGTGAAAATCGACGTAGTCTGCCCGCATACGTTCATTTGATACTCGAATCCGTAGCTACAGCGGCCGCTGATGGATGGCGCCGCGCTCTTTAAAGCGAAGGGCCCTAAAATTGCATCGCATGCCGTTCATCTGACGCACGTTTCTGTCCAAAGTGACTCAGAACAAGGGCATTCGATCCCCGCGCAACGGGAACAAGATCCGGCTGTCACCGGAAATCTGTCACCGGCGCCGCGGTCCACGCACGTACATGGAGGGGGTTCTTTTTTTTTTTTTTTTTTCCCCCTAACCTTTTTCTCCTCCCTCTCGGAAATGAGACACAGGCGCGTAAACGGCAGCGCTCCATTAGACCACGTTAGACCCCATCCGGGCGTTTCTCCACGCGGACCACGTGAGGCCCTGCGACGGGTTTCATTTGAGTGAGAGCAGGGGGAGGTAGCGGACTTTCTACTCCGCCACCGGTGCAGCATATGGACAGCTCTGAAGAGCGGCACTTTGTATTGGTCAGGTCAATATAAAATGGCATTCAATGCTAAAGATGGAACCACAGAACAGTTTATGGCTGAGCTAGAGTTAGCGGCAGCGTGATCGGCACCAACCTGCATAAAAATGCAGTCTGATGCATCCGTAATAATATTCCCCCACCACTCTATATAACACACCGGCAGGGGTCACTGCCCGTAACGAGCTAATGCTTCCGTACCTTCACTCAAGTAAAATTTCGAGGGTAATACTTGGTTACTTTGGGTTATTTTTACACTGCGGAATTCCTATTTCTACTCCTGAAAATACTAAATTAACTAAAGCTAACAAACCGAATTCTTCGTCCTCCCCTGGAAACAGACAGGATCTTGGGAAAACCCTCCCAGAGCCTCAAATGCGGCCAGAGGCTCTTTTTTTTTTTTTTTTTTTTTTTACGATGGTGCCATATTGGAACTTATTTATTCATGGGGTAGCTTATGTGTGGAGAAAGACAGAAAGCAGGTTATTGGTTTGCTTTTTTTGGGGGGGGGGGGCTCCTGACCTCAGTGTTTCTAAAACGCTGGCTGCGGCCCTGCACGGTGTCGTAAATGAACCAAAATAAAACGAAATAAAGTAGAAAGGGACCGTGGGACCATAAGGGGTCCCCTCAAAAAGCGCCTTCAGTGAAAGAACCCCACGAACAAGCCGATCGCTCGTTGGCTCGTTTCACAGCTACAGAGGCCGACAAATGCCGTTGTCAATCAGCCTGCCGGGACGCACCTCCTTCCCGGTTGGGAGCGCGCCGGGACTGCATCTGGATTTTGCGCGTCGGTCTGTCCACGCCTACAAGACTGCATGCTCCCCCCTCCCCACCCCAGGCTGCAGCCCGCGCACTCGGCTGTGGGCTTTTCGCGGCCGCAAGAGACCTGTACCCGCTCCGTCCCCGTTCACAAGCCCCTTCAGTTTCGTCGGATCGCGTCTCCCTTTCCCCTTTCGATGGCCGTCCGGTGGCGCGATCCGCACCCAGCAGCGCAATAGTTAACGAGCGCCGGATGCGCCCTCACTCCAGCGGACCGCTACAGTACGAAGATGGCGTCGGAGGGAGCCAGCGGAGAGCAGCCTCCTCCGGTACAAACACTGGCAACGGCCGTGCTGGGAAGCGTCGACACGGTAAGACGCGAGGTCCGGAGGGACGCGGCGGCGAAAACGAGCGAGAAACGCGGCGCGCATCGATTTCTCGCTGGCTCGCGACGCGACAGCGGTGGCCAGCGGGAGCCTCGCGACGCTGTCTGGAGGAAGGCAAGGGCTCCTCTTCGGTTGGAGGTGATAGATAGCCCGGCGTTGCCCCCGCCGGTCCCCCGGCACGGGCAGAGTGGCGCGTTGGCTTCACTCCGGCCGCCACGGCGAGTCCCTTTGTTCGCCTCCGCCGGCTGCCCCGCGCGTTCGTCCCGCGGTCGCGACGTTATCCTGCGCCCGGTCGGCGAGAAACCGTCGCCGGGCACGCAGGTCGGAGCTCGTACACATTTACGGCGAGCTGTTTGTGTGGCGGCGGCAGAGTCAGACCTCGAAGGAGAAGCTCTGTCAAGGCTGGTTGTTGCTTTGCTCCCCAGCAAAGGTGAAAACATCCGCTCCCCCCTTTCTGTTCTTTCTTTCCTTTATTAATTTTTTTGCAAGTGATATTCACTCGGCCCGTGGAGCTGATTGTGGCATGAGAACGAACTGGTGCTCCACCAACCAGTCACCTTACAAAGCTGCGAGTCCTTCCACAGGTTTGCACTGATTTTTTTTTTTTTCCAGACCAGAGACCAAGACGAGTCAAGCGGCGCAAGGGGGGTTTCTGTAAAAGTAGACCTTTTTGTTGAGCTCCGCGTTCACACACACCTAGTTGTGATTTTTCTCGTGCCCGCCCTCTCGCAGGTTGCACCAGATGTGCGGTGGCAGGGGCTCGCCGCCCCGTGCAGATCGATCGGTCTGTATTGCCCCCGGGGCCGGCAGGAGGCCGCGAAGCCTTCCCATCCCCTTAGCTGGCTCCACGATGTAACCTGTCGGACCGCTGTTGTCGACCCGGCGGGCGGCCGATGGACGCTTTTGCCACCTGAGTCTTTGTCCTCATTGAGCTTTACGCTTGTACCACGTCCGGTCAAATAACAGCAAACGAACGCACTTGTTTTGGAGCCGAGGTTGGAGAGGTAGGCCGGTTGAAAATGAGGAGTGGAGTTGCCGGAATAGAGAGCAGCCACGGCCCCCGAGGTGGGTGGGTGGTAGTGTGGGTGTAGAGGTGGGGGTGGAGAGAGGTGGGAGATGAGCTGCGGGGGTGGATGGAGGAGGGTGGAGGCCCGGTTCACCAGACACCTTTCTAAATTGGTCTTAATTTCAGTGACTCAGCTGGCATAGCTCGGAGTACCGTGTCAGGAGCACTCAGAACTGCCCGGAGGCTACTTTCACATTTAGCGTCCAGGCGAACAGGTGCTCCAGAGACACGGGAGCCAGGCAGCCTCCTCAGCTCACCCGTCGCCCTGCCAGCGCACTCTTCCTTCTCCGGGCTCCAGCCAAGGGAGGGCCAAAGGGGGCTTCCGCCTCCATGCCCTCCCACTCCCCCCCACCACCGTCATGCCTGCCGTGGTTAAATAAAGCACTTGCTCTTTGCTCAACCCTGTCAGACTCTCTGTTGTTGGCCCGAGGTGTTGGGTGGGGGGGGTGTTTCGTTTGTGAGGACTCTGAAGGACCGGCCCTCATGGTCCAGAGAGGGGTCAGAGGTCAATGAAAGGCACTCTGCTGGTCGCCACCTACTCATTTACCATGTTAGTGTGGCAGACAGTGTGTCTACGACCTGTTCTGCTGAAATTAAAAGAAAACAACCTTATTTTTGCTATTTTCCATTGATGTTTCGCCTCTTTCGCATGTGAACTGATGAGATCCGAGGACCAGTAGACAGGAAACACGAGCAGTTAGATGAGCAAACGACGAGTCAACAAACCTCTAGTCGGCCATATTAAAACACATATTGGAGGTGAAACAAAAAGTGGGCGCCCTCCAAATGTTTGTTTTAATTTCTCCTTGCATAGACGAACTGGGTACGTACACTGCGGCGTGTATACTTGTAGGAGTCTCGGAAGTGGGGACAAAGTTTACAGCGGGTAGGTGGGGTAACAAATTTCACGTTTTCCTCTTGTTTTTTATTTTTTTTTGGGCCTGATTAAATTTGGGTCCATTTTCAACCCGATCGTCCGACCGTTGGTTTTCCTTGTCCCGTTAGACCCTCAATGAAGTGATGAAATGACGTTCATAAAAAAAAAAAAAAAAAAAAGTTCCCGTAACGGACTGGAGGGATGGTCAGAGTTACGAAAAATAGACCCTGGTTGTAGGGTGATTTAAAAACAAAATTTTCCTTTTAAAATGTGGGCAGGTTTGCCCCTTTTTCAACCCCATCTTGAAACCTCGTTTTAATGCCTGGCCGGACTATTGTGTAACGGACTCCTGAGAGTGGTCACCAGTGGTTATGCGGGATGTGCTGCCATGTTGGGGGAGTGCCATTAACACAAGTGGCTGTAATGTCACCGCTTCTTCTTCCTGACAACAACATTTCTCTGCTCTGATACAAGGGGGTTCAGATTACCTTGTAAACAAGCAGGAGAGGTCATCGGAGAGGACTAAGTATTATAATTTTACAATCCAGTTAAAGGGTTGCTTCACACAGTACAAAAAAACAAAAACAAAATTTGCAGCTTGCCGCTGGTTTTATCTAGATGCGGAGATACAACAGTTTCGGTTTTATTTGTTTTTGTTTTTTTCTGCCCGCGACCGAAGACGATGGAGGTAAATGGGATTTCGTTTGTGCTGCTCGTAACTAGAGGTGATCCGATCAGATGCATTGGATTGACCGGTGCTGATACTGACGCGATCTGATAGTGGCCGCGATTTGACCAGTCCCCGTGAAACACAGTTTTATTTTCACTGCCATCTTGGAATTTTGTGTTTCCGCGATCGCTAACACTCTTTCGGTCAAAACTGGTATCAGATCGGTGCCCCGTATCGACAGATACCCCGAGAAGTACTTTTACTCTCCCAATACTTATGCAGATGATATCTGAATTGGTAAAAGTTGGACCACTGCCTCTATCTGCCTAATCAACAGCAGTGTGCTTTCGCTGAAACGATGTCCCGGTTATTGTCTGTAACCCACAGTGCAACCGAAACGCTGATCAACAGAGAATTACTCGGCAGCCGTTTCGTCAAATCGTTCTATCATTTAATTTGCAGCAAAACGAGGGGTACTCGCTGCTGCTCTTCGTTTTACGTGACAGCGAGCGGCGAACGTCTTTGGTGTTTCGGACCGTTGAGCGAGGAAAAACAATCCAAACAATCGGGTCATGTGACCTGGGGTCCTGGGGAAATGTGAATGTCATTTGTCACTATTTTCTTAGATCCGATAGACCAAACAAATCACCAAATTATATGACGGTGAAAACAGTTTAAAATTTGATTTGATTTTAGTTGCAGCCCCAATCCACAGACTTCACTGTGAGCGGTTTTCATCTGAACTGCGTTAGAAATAATAATAATGATGATACCTCAAAACATGGACAAATAACTCCCAAACCTGTCTGCATTGTTAGATACCACAAGGAGTAAATGAGAAAACAGATTTTGTGGTAATTTAGCTGAACCAACCCCTTCAATTCATTTAATTTCCCCCGACTTGGTGGTATTTTCCCTGCAACCAACGCTAACCCCTCCCAGGCGTTTATTTACAGGCCTCCATATCGCACAGTTCGGTGCTCGCAGTAGCCGGGCACGAGTCCCTGAGAAACTTCCAGGCCTAAGCAGGCTCTTGCCAGCAGAAGACAGTGGAGGAGCTTTCGCAGAGCAAACAGCTCCCTTCCCTCGTGGCTCAGAGTGAAATGACAAGGGCCTTATTAAGTGGACCGGGGCTAACAGCAAGCCTCTGAATGCCGGCCAGGCGGCTCGTGCCCTTGGCGCGCAGCTCACGACTCATGGAACAAATTAGTGTTCGCTTCTCTCACCTGCTCACTGTGCTGAAATGCCAGAGAGAGAGAGGGAGAGGGAGAGGGGGAGAGGGAGAGGGGGAGAGGGAGAGGGGAAGAGAGAGAGATAGAGATAGAGATATCCACCCCTACCCCCGCCATCACCTTACCTCCCAAGGCCCCATGACAGGACAGCGTGGCTCAGGGTGGCCGGCCACCAAGGGGTCCCTGAGTCCTCCAATTCTCTGAGTGGTGAAAATGCTGCCGGGGAAAAAGGGGTTCAGGGGATCGATTGGAAGACTCGATGCGAATGAATCAATCCCTTGGAATCTCTCCTGCTTATATTTCCAGGCTTTGCCGTGATCGCATCAGAATAAAAACGTGGTTCGACTAAACTGAAACATGTGATTGACGCAACTCTTTCCAGCTCCTTGTTCTGAAAAGAAAAAGGTCCATATTAGAGTGAGCAGGTCCCAGAACTTGCTTTGGTTAAAAGCTAATTTCTTGATAAAACTTGGGATGTTCAAGCACCTGTATTGAGAAAGCTTGTCTGGCTGAAACATCACATTTTTAAAGAAAAGCTCTTCGAGGAGAAAGTGTTGGCCTGTTTATTCATATGGATTTATTACCACTGTTCCAGTTGTGTGAGCGTGAACTTTTCCCCCTTTGTGGTGAAATAAACAATGTCACATAGCGTATAAAGGACACGTAGAAGGCAGCAGCTTGTTGAGAACTCAGATCGGCCTGTTTAAAGTCATATTCTGTGCGAGGGACCTCGGGAGATTTGTGTGACTCCTTGATGAAATGGAATCGTCTTGGCTGGGGTTTCGGTGTAGGCTTGTAAATCAGGCCTAAATGGCTGGCTGACAACTGAACCTCACCAGAGCGAGCAGGTAGCGGTGCGCCTGATGTGCACCGCAGCTCTTCACTTCCTCCCTTTCCCGAAGCCTTAATCAACCAAAAGGTTGATTAAGGCTGCGCTGAACAAATAGCCCGGTGAAAAGCTTCCAGATATTGGGAATGCACCTGGATGTGGCTTTCTCAGCAGATGGCTGCTGTAGTCGCCATCATGGCAATTGGAAAATCTTCTGTCACCGAGCTCTGGTGTTACCTTTTGGCCTCTCTATGTGATTTTATGTCTTTTTTTTTTTTCTTTTTTTCTTTTTTTTTTTTTTAAGCCTTCCAGCCAAGAATTTCACTCATTTTCCTCAGTTAGGCTTTGCTTTGAATGAGCACAGTGCCTTTTCAATGTTCCTTGACACAACAATTTGACACTTAGCTTTGGAATGTCGACTAACCAGATGCTGCTGTGATGTTTTAGAGATGTGACCGGAAAAAAAAAACACTAGAAACTCACTCTGTATAGGGGACAGGTCCTATACAGAGTGAGTCCTGTACTCCGTATAGGACCTGTATAGGTCCCCAAAACCATGATGTCTTGACAAAAAATGCCTTTTAGTTTATCGTTGAATTTTACATGTTAATAATTGAAAGCCTAAGTTTCTATCACACACCTGATGTTTTGAGAGTTAGCCACCGAGAGTTAGTTCCTCAGGGACTTTTCTTGGACCTTGTTTCATTTTCTCACTTCAATTTTGTTCCTCAAATCAACAACAAAAAAACACATATACAAATTGCACAGTGTTGGGAGACGTGTTCAGATACTTCAGTTAAATGTAGCAATGCCAATGTATAAAATAACTCCATTACAAAGTGGGTCTTACTAAGTAAAGGCACATCAGTATTATCAGCAAAATGTATCAAAAGTAAAAGCAGTAGCGAGGCAAAATGGCCCCAAAAGAATGTAATGTTGTTATATGACATTAGGGCTGAAACTAATGTTTTTGTTTTTTGTTTTTAATTTGATTAATCTACTGATTATGTTTCCCAGTTAACCATTTGGCCTGTAAAATGCCAGAAATGAGTGAAAAATCCCCTTACAAATATCCAAAAGTCCGGGGCAGAGACTTCAAATTGTTTCATCTGACCAACCACCCAAAACCCAAAAATCTTCAGTTAATAAAGATATAAAACATTGAAAAACGGGAAATTTTCACATTTGAGAAACTGTAACTAGAGATTGTTTGGTATTTCTGCTTGAAAGATTACTGAAGTGATTGTCAGCACTTAACCAATTCTTTCAAGTCTACTGTATTTACAGTACATTATAATATTTGATGTTATTGTTATTACTGAATGAAGAAACAAGCAGCATTTTAATACTGAAGCTGGTCTGCTTTGTGTACTTTTAGGTGGTTAAAACTATAATAATGCACCCTTTCTGGAAGGTGACCTTATGTTTTTTTGTTTTTTTTTTAATGTAAAATCTAAATCTGCACAATAACTTAGATTGCCGTGTCCTGTCACATGTGGGACTTTTGTTTTTTTTTTACCCTGGTAGTAAAAAAGTCTTCTATATTGCTGAAATGAAGCAAATCCTTTTAATGTAATGTGTACACCTAGAATAAAGCTGGAGTTTCAGAGGCAGGTAGAGGAAAAAATCACAAACATTATTTTTAAATGGGCGGAATCCTTGAAGGAAGCAGTCATATTTGCCTCTTGAGTTCAAAACCTTTTTTAGCATTTTAACAGCCCTGCAAAATAACTGCCATTTCTAGTTCTATAAACAATCTTTTCTGTATTTTTATGGCACAGCATGATTCACAGTCAGATAAGACGAAGACAGTTGGAGATGAAATTGACTTTACCCAAAACAAGTCATGTCTTCTTCCTATGAACAGACTAGAATGAGGCAACAGAGCCATTTTGCTTTTTGTATGTAGACCGGAAAAAGCTTTTAATTGACAAGAGGGGGAAGCATGAAGTGGTCTGGTCATTCCCAATTACGGTCATCTCCACCCGTTAGCCATGCAGTCGCTACTGACCAAATAGGTGCTTAATGACCTAGCTAAATGTAATTAGACCTTAATAGCTTCGAGGTAGGACCGGACATGTAGCCTAATTTGAGGGCAGCACTTAATGAGACCAGTTGGAGACAGGGAGTAAGTACTGCATTTGTCATAAATTCAACTTTTTTTTTTTCCTGCTGGTGGAGTCTGCACAAAGTGGGTGCAGTGTTGGACGGATGATTTTTTTTTCTTTTTTTTTTTTTTCTTTCAGTTTTTGATCTTACAACATGAATGGTCCAATTTTTTGGTTGTCGTTGCATAGCCAGTTGTTTCATCATCAACTACAGTTTATTTTAAGAATTGTATGAGTTATGATCAAAGCTCTGAAATCAGACACTGATAGCATTGAATAGCATTGCATTTGCAAAGTAGTTTCTAAGCAGGCGGTTCATTTTTAGCCACACTAGTGTCATGGCTACACGGCTCTCTGGGGGTGAGTAGGTTGATGACTGTGCATGTTTGGTTTGATGGTCTGACAGCAACATACCTCCATTCCTCAGTCTGAGCTATAATCAGTGAGAAAGGCTGCCATAGTATGCCAAGAGGCTAATGGTAACTCATTATTTTATGGGTCCATGAATTCCACTTTATTTCCAAATAATCTCCTAAGAATTTTTCCGGAAAGAACCATATAATTTGGCACCAATTACGGGTAGAATAGAGAGCGATCAGTTGGTGGACGTCTAGTTATTTCTAAATGCTAAGCTAGCACAACCTTGAGACTTTTATTCAGAGGACGGCAGGTGATTTAAACATGTAAAATGTGAGATGTGTCCACAAGCATACAGATCAGCATAAATGAAGAGTAAAGTTTCCAATAATGAACAAATGAGTACTTAACTGGGGCGACACTGTTTGCCTCAGATAGATAATGACTGGTAGAAAAAGACCATCAACACTTTCTTTTCAATGATAGAGCAAGTTGTTTACTGTGATGATGATGATGATGATGATGAGCTTTACAATTGCCTTGCTCAAGGAATCCATCAACTCTCTATCTATCAGCATACTAACATTAAGCTAACGTGCTAAATGTAAACGTGCTTGACGCCAGTGGTGTAAGAAGTATTCAAATTCTTTACCTAAGTAAAAGTAGCAAATACAACTATGTAGAAATATTCTGTTACTTGTAAAAAAAAAAAAAAAAAGTCCTTTTATTCAAAAACGTAAGTAAACGTTGAGAGGTAATGTTGCACTAGGAGGCTCGAGTTAGCATTTTCTAATCCTAAAGCCTGGACGTACTCCAAAACAGCAAGACGGACATTGGACACAAACACGGTTCTGGTTATTCGGCATTGGGTTTATAAATTCATACATTCTGGGCTTGTGAACCCGAAATAAAGTATAATTCCAGCAACTGTGAGCATATTTACAGGCTAACGTTGACGTGGCAACATACTGAATTTTACGTGCTATGTCAGAATGTTAACATAGGTTGAAAGTAACAGTAAGATAACGTGATAAATTAAGTCTGGTCAAAGGATACCACAAATCTGAAGCGTTTGGAGCCAACTTGTAGTTTTCCATCCTCCATGTTATGACTATTCGAAACGTATTAAAAGATAGGTCCACAATTATTCAAGTCTGTCTCAAAACAATAGTCAGCTGCACCCGTTCCTGAACAATGAAACAGGTTTTGTTTGCTGTAATTATTCCTCCTGTTAAAGATCCCTTCCTAATTAGGGTTCAATGTGAGACTGTCTGGGTAAACACAAAGAGGGAATTTTATAGTAAAAGAATGTAGCTTTGGAAGATATCCACTTGATTTGGCTAACTCATACTGCTGATATAAAGTTTTGAATATATTTTTGGACAGGCCGAGAACTGTAGATATATATATTTTTTCCCCCCATCAGTTACATCGAAAGGGCATTAAGAAAAGATGTAATGTCAAGTATGAAGAGGAGGAATTAGTACAACTGACAAAACCTGTGTCAGTGCTGATGTTCGCACCAGACTATTGTTCTAAGACAGACAAATTGTGAACCTGTCCTTTAAGGTTTGATACCCGCCCCTAATTCAAAAAAGGAACCGTCTGTATGATTCTGACACGTTGTTTCTGGTCTCTGTTGCAGAAATGTGAGTTCAACATGGATAACCTGAGCAAGCCAGAGCTGCTCACCCTGCTGAGTATCATGGAGGGAGAGCTGGAGGCCCGAGACCTGGTAATAGAGGCCCTGAGGGTGAGTCCGGACAACACCTACACACTCCTGTACTGATTAGCCAAACCACAGCCATCACAGCCGCTGTCGGGTTAATCGAACACAACCTATTCGGAGCAGACTTGCCTCTGTGAAACAGCTTGAGATGAGATGATTAGCTGGAACTGTGACCCAGAATTGAGTTGTTAGCATTTGCTTTAATGAGAGATGAATGTTCACGAATGCTGCTCAATGAAGTTGATATCACAAAATCGGAGTCGCTGGCTTTATCCTAGAAATGTGCAGAACACTTGTGTGACCACGATGAAAGGCTCTGCCCCACTGTTTCTCTCTTTCCTTTGTAATTACCCGCTGATAAGCAGTCTGTCTAATTGCCTTTGTTGGATGGGAGCTGACTGAGCGACTGGTTAGCACTCTGTTTCCTGCCAGAAAGGCCAGTATGATCAAATCCTCGTGTCCATCCAGCACCACCTGCTTAACTGGCTGTAATAAAGAGATGATTGAGGATGGTTCGGGCTCCTGTTGTTCCTTAGTGTCTATTGAAAACCAAAGAGGAAAGTACTAATACTTAAAGGTTAAATTGTTTTTTATTTGCCAGCGGAAATCTGAGCTGGAAAAATAAGGAAGGTCCCGAGCACTTTCTCAAGGTGAACACTGCCAAAGTAGGTAATTTAGTAAGTTTTGAAAGTGGTACGTTGGTTTTCTCAACCTGCCCTTTCAGTGGTTAGCCTCCCGACATGCAGAAGTTTGCAATGTTTAAAACAAAATAGCAGCTGAGACAGATAGATAGATCATTTTTACTTTTTTGTTACCTTATGATTACTTTTTAGGTGACAATGTTTGTTTTGACCGTTTTGATCCGTCTCACTTGTGTGAAGATTATAAGCTGCAATATCAGGCATGTTTATAACTACAGTAGAGCTGCAACGATTAGTCGATTGGTTTGTTCGATCGTCAGAACATTAATCGCCAACTAATTTGATAGTCGATTAATTGTTTCATGAGGGTAGGATTTATTGCAGTACTGTTGTATTAGCCTGTATGAGACATGAGTTTTAGCTAGGTGTTCTTAATAAATTGACAACTGACTGTGTGTGTGTATCGAATGGCCTCCATAATCACAGGATGGTGAAGGTTGAGATGAGTTTAAATGGATGACGAATTGATCTGTGGTTACTGAACACTGATGTTGCACAGATGGTTGCCCCGGTGTCCTGGAGAACCTGTCTCGCCCTCGTGTCGGAGGTCGCTGGTTCGCAGCAGGGGCAGGACTGCCGAGTTATTTCCGAACAAACCCCTTGCAGGTCCTTCTCTCTGTATTTAGGTCGCTTGTCGACGCTCTACTTTACGGCTGTCCTCTATGGCTTTTTAAAATAGGCTCTTAATGTGCAACTCATCCTCAGTTTTGGAACCACAGTAGAGAAGAGAGATGTTCTTAAAAAATGCTACATTTTCTCTTAAGGCTTTGTAGGTGATTTTCTGAGATGACATGTAGAGCCTTACTGTCTTGCTCTGTTGCAAGCACTGTACGCACGCTAGCGGGGATCGAACCAGTGACCTTTTGGTTGTGCGGGAGCCTTCCATAGCCATCCCTATTACTGTTGGCAAACCGTTCATCTTGCAGATTTATTCTGTTCAGTTTTCCTGATACTGAGCCTATTGCGTGGCTTTACAGTTCTCGATCTTACTGATATTGACCAGAACTTAGTGACTCCCTACCTCACTCGGCTTCGCAGCATGCTGAAGACAATAATGTGAATCTTTATCCTTTCCCTCTCACTTGTTTTCAGCCTACTTCCTTCTTTAAAATTTTTTATTTTTTTTTAAATTATATATTCAGATCCCTCTGTGCTGCTTGGTCTATCATTTTTGCTGCTTCTCTTTCTTTAAATTAAAGACAGTCTTTGCCCCAGTGTCAACTCTTCCCTGTCCCTTTAGTGTTTCTGGTATTGGTTGTTTTTCTGTTCCACCCTCACCGCCATTTCACTCATGTTTTCCATTGGCTTTAAGAGTCCCTGCAGGCCCCATTTTCCCTGTGGATGGATATCCTATCCAGGTTTCAATGAAATAAGCCTCCTCTCTGGTGCCCTCATGTCTCTTGCAAAACACAATGAGCGTGTTTGTTCTGTTGCAGATAAGCACCGTCTGAGAGTGAGAGACAGGGACAGACAGACAGGAGGAGGAACGGGGATGGAAGAAGAAAGAGACAGAATTCAAAAAGATAGATCTAGTGAGACTTGAGTCCTCGGTTCGAATCAGAGCGACGGCGATAGAGGGTGGGTGAAATGCAGAAAGAGTGAAAAATGCAGGCCTCTGACAAAGCGGGGCAGTGTGACAGAGAGGATTAAGCCAGCTCCCCCACCCACTAGCTCTCTAGTTCTCTCTCCAACTCCCCCCAATAGCCTGAAGAAAAGCATCATCTCGTCACCAACTGCAGGGCTTTCAATTTTTACTGGACAATGCAGTTCCTTTCTTATAAAAGCAAATCACAAATCAAGTTAACCAGCCTTATTAGTCAGCATTTCCAAAGCACCGTACCGTGCCACAATTACAGAGAGCTACACAGGGAACCTAACCCTCAACCCTGACGGTTTTAGTTCAGGTCCTCTATCTATATACTAACCCCCCCCCCCATCAGACCACTTTACTGCTCCCACACCAAAAGCTTGAACCAAACTTCCATGGCTTGGCACAACTACACCGATTGTTTGTGGCGTTTGAATGTTAAGAGGCTTTGGTGCCGCGGATTAATTAGCGTGTGCCTAAAGCTGGTTGAGCTGCCGTATCGTGTTTCATCCTGGAGAAAAACAAAAGGAGGCGTAAGAAGATTAGCCAAACGACAGCAATATCACATGAATACCGTGGCCAACGGTGACACAAGTCACCCATTCTTCTGCGCCAAGTGCTTTTCAGAGGGCATTTGGAGACTGCATCTTTACCCAATTTTCAGAGCAGGAAACAAACCGCTTTATTTTTCTTGACAAGCCACAGGCATAAGGTCCATTTCTAAAATAATAGCTGCTTTCATTATTTTACAAGTGGTAGATCTTGGCTGAGTGATGGCTGAGTAGCCTGAGTCAAAGTGGATAAAGTTGATAGCCAGAACAAAGATTTTAAGTCTTTGGCTGATGGCCAGTGGTCATTTCCCACGAACACAAAGAAATTGTTTTACAAGGACAGTATGTTTAAAGCCTCTTCAGTATTGATGCTGTACAAAGAGTGGAAGTAGAAAATTTCAGAGTCTTTATAGCCACAACAGGCACCGATAGATAACCAGTAGATGAATGGTACGTAGCCAGTAGATGACTGCTAATGGCCCTTGTGGCCCAGTGCATAAGAACAAAATGGACGACTTTACCAAAGCGTAAAGCTCCATTAATTATTTTTTGACTCCTAGGGGCTGAGAAGAGTCAAAGCAGAATTAAAGTAACCCAACCATGCAATATCATTGGCCTGTAAATTCCTTTTGGTTAACATGTGAGCAAACAAACTACATACTTACTGCATACTCCATCTGGCACACTAGGCAACATGACAATCCCTTTGAAATCGCGGCTCTGTTCTCCTGACAAATGTAAAGCTGGCTTTAAACTCCATCAAAAGGGCTTCTAGGATGGCTGAATAACTTCCGACAACCCCCTGCCCAACACCTTTCCAACATTGGATTAGGGGGGGGGGGTCTGTGTCAGACCATTTCTGTAACTTTCAGAAACCAACGATCTGACATCAAGACCCACTTCACGGCGTAATTGGTCAGCTGTGTGGATTGAACTCCTCTCTCTAGCCGTCGTTTTCATTTGTTGCGTGACTAGTTGTGGCACTTCTCATGTAAACCACCATGTGCAACACTGAGTGTCCTCCTGGAGAGAGACCATCTGAAAATGTGTGCTGTTGCCCCCATATTTAAAAGATATCCCCCAAAACCCCCGAAACTTCTTCACCAGCTGGTCGTTCACTGTAGCTTTCCTACAGGCTACGTTGTCGGCTTGAAATGACCCCCTCCAGTTGCGTAGGGAAGAGTTGGTGAGAGCTTTGACGTTCACCCATATAGTCTCTGTGCAGCTCCGGAGCCAAAACAACGAGTTAGTAGAAGCTTAAAGTTACTAAAAGCCTCACAGAGCAGCAGAGTTTGGTCCTATTTCCCACTGAGGTTGGCATTAGGAGTCATTTGATTCAATGATTATATAAAAAGATACCACTTAATGCAGATATAACATTGCAGGTAGTTGAATTACATATCAAGGAAGTGGATAGAAGACACTGACATCACCTGGTCAGCAGTTCCTGTTTTTCTTTTTTTGAATAATTTAAGCATACTAAAAATCCTGCACACACTCATACTAAACTGGTGGGCAGTAATGTTCTGTGAGCCATAGTCTCGGTGGGAGAGAATTGTTGTACAGACGGAGGTCCCCAGATTGGACGTCTGTGCTTTTGTGAAAACAACTTGATGGGATGGTTTCACTGGCACGGACTTACCAGTGGAAGGCCAGTGAAAAAGCATTTGGGTGACCGGCCAGTTAGACAAGATGCAGGCAAGCTCTAGGTGAGCGCTACAGTGCGTTCACATGCGGATTTAGAGAGGCAGTCTCTTGCCCCTCATGAGCCCGAAGCTTTACATTCCCGCCTCCAAGCGGGCAGTTACTTTCTTCCCTAGCCTCTAAACCGACGCGTGGCCCAAGGTATTTATTTTCCGAGTCATGTGTTTTCAAGCTTCTTACTCAAGACCCGGTAGTTATATGGAATCACTGACCAAGGTGGTCAGCTTTTCCACCATTTCGTTTGAAGTAATTTCATGTTTTTTGAGTGGAGTCAATAACAGCTGCTGTATGTGCTTCGGTTTCACGAGAGATTTAAAATGGTTGAAAATTATTGTTGCCACATAGTCACCCCCATGCTTTGGGGGATATTTGCATAAAGTTGAATCTTTCTTGCGGAGCCGCAAAGATCAGTTGATTAATCACTTAGTCGATGGTCAGAAAATCAATCATATCTTTTTGCAACCAAATAATCATTTTAGTTATTTTTTTTTTTATGCACATATGCCAAATATTTGCTGGCTCCAGCTTCTCAAGTGTGTGATTTTCTTGTGACAGTAAACTGAATATCTTTGGGTTTTGGACTGTTTTGTCGGACAGATGTCACCTTGGACTGTGGAAAATTCCAACAGGCATTTTTCCCAATTTTCTGGACTTTTTATAGGTCATAACAGTTAATTTAGAAAATAATCAGTAGATTAAACGAAGAAAATAATGGACGGTTGTAGCTCTACCTTCTTGGCTTCCCCACGTTGCAGCATTGGACACCTTTTGGGAAGTGGTGTGCGGCACCACAATGTTTTTGTAGGTCAGATTCTCAGTGAATGGCATCTTGTTACATCTCCAGTGTCGACTCCATTAATGTCTAGCAGGGCATTAGTGGCTCTGGCAAAACTGGATTTGCCGTCAGTGGATTATCCTGGTGAAATAAAGTACTGGTATCACTGTGAAAGGTTGGTGGTATCATTCCTGTGGAAGCTGCATGCTCAAAATGGTATAAACACTCAGTGCTTTTGCTCCTGAATAAACCATGAACAAATGTGTGTTCTTGGGGTGGATCGAGGTAACACCCCCAGAGACGGCAGAGTCCGGGAATCCAGATGGGCGTTCGGCGTTTCTGCCCACCAGCGTCCGGCCTCATGGGGACAGGCGTCCTTGGGAGTCATGTGATCTGCCATATGACTAAGGCAGCCCGTGGAGCTGCTGTCAGCACTGGGCTCATACATGCTTAGCACAACACAACACATGCCCCGAGCCATCAGGCTTTCTCCAGCGTCACGTTATCTCAGACCATCTAGCTATTTAAGGCACGCCCTGTTGCTGGGCTTTTCCATCTCTCCCCTCCCGACACACACTCAGCAATGTTTGTCTTCTACTATATCTCTGTCCATCTCTTTTTGTTCCCGTAAATCTTTGTATTTTGGACATCCTGCCCTCTCTCTCTCTCTCTCTCTCTGTCACTCTCTGTCGCTTTACTGCCTCTTTGTTTCTATCTCTGTCGTTATCTCTTTGGACAGACACTGTGGCAGCTCATTGCTCATCATTACTGTCTTTCTTACAGTCTCTCTCCTTCCACATGAATTTCTGTCCTTCTCTTGCAGCATCCCTCCCTTTGGGCTGCACACATAATCCCAAATATATTAAAAATCACAGTGTGCTCCCTGACCTGAAATTTGTTTTTTTGTTTTTTCCCTGACAGAGAAGGATACCTTTTAGAAAGCTTCCCCAAGGATTTCAATTAAGTGCTGTGCAAAATTTGTGACCCTACAAATCAAGGGGAGTTTTTTTTCGTTTTACTCAAAATGGAAAAACAAAAAAATACTGAGCGATAGTATCACCATCCCCACCTGACGCATCTTTTTTGGGAGGTTTTCCAGATATTGGAAATGAAATCGGGATGAGAAAGCCCTTCAAATAAGAAACGTGATTATTTTCTCTCAGCATCCTGGCAGAGTGTGTGTTGGCATCATTGTCAGTCAGATGCACTATTGCTAAGGCATTTTGCCATGTATCTCTTTTACTTTTAGACATTTTTTGAAATAAGAAATTGGTTTGAAAACACTACACAAAGATCACATAATTATTAATATGTGTGACGTCTGAATATGCAAATGCAAATTATTCTAAATTCAGCACGGGGTTAAAAGACAACCGCTGTACACGTGTGTGTCTGTGTGCTTCTTTCTTCCTCTTCGTCCTCTTTTCCAGGGTCCAAAAGCAGGTTCACACTTCTTGGGTTAATCCTCCCTCTCCAAACGCACGCACGCACGCACAAGCCAGTCAGCATCCTGAGCTCACGGGGTCGTGTTTCACTGCCATCCAACTGATGTGCCACTTAGGAATGAAGCTAAAAAGACTGGGAGTGTACCCCCCCCCCCATTTCAGGGAAGGTGGTATCACCCGCATGTCTCTGGAGAACCTGCGTCTTATGACAATCCTTTTTTTTTCTTCTTTCTTTTGTGTGGTGCTTTTTGAAGTGCTGTCAGTCAATGCAGAAGACGGGTTCGCTCCCAGGGGGTCGGACTGTCTCAGAGTTGAAAGAGAATGTCTGAGTGTGTGTGTACGCATGTGCATGTATAATAGATGTAGGGAATTATTCAAATGATAAATATGTCAGTTTTTTATTTTTAAATTTTTTTTATTTTTTGGATTCATCAATTAAGCGCTCAGTGTATTAAATGAAAATGTCAGAAAATAGTGAAAAATGCCCAACGCAAGATCCTAGAGGCGAAATGCAAATAGCTTGTTTCCTATTGCAAATCCAAGATCATCTTTTTGAGTTTTTTTTTTGCTTGAGGAAGTAGTTTAAACTAGTGCTGCAACAATTAGTCAATTAATCGATTTACTCTGTCGGCAAAAAATTAATTGGCAACTATTTAGACAATCCATGAATCACTTAGTCCTTTTTCAAGCAAAAATTCCAAACATTTGCTCCTTGAAGTTTCTCGGATGTTGTGATTTGCTGCTTTTCTTTGTCATATCTGTTTCTAAATACTGAATATTTTGGGATTTTGGACCGTTGGTCGAACGAAACCATCAAATTAAATAGCGCTTTGGGAAATCGTATTGGGCACGTCTCACTATTTTCTAACATGTGATTGATGAAAAATAATGAAGATAGTCGTTAGTTTCAGCCCTAGTTTAAATTAAACGATTTACGGGATCAACAGTAAATTTATCGCCATCAGTCTTGATGATTGGTTACTTTTCTATTGACTACTAGATAAATTGTTTCGGCGCTAAGGTTGTGTTCCGGCAGACGGCAGCGCTGTGTGAAAATTGCAACCCCCCCCCATTGTTCCGAGTGGAACCTCTGCATTCACCGCATTCCTCCAAAAAAGCTGCACCTGGCTCAACGTTTGCCGCGACGCAGTCCAAGGTCGTCGAACTGCGTTGGCGAGTGCACGTTCCCAGGGAGATTACTCTGTAACGGGGAAAAAAAAAACCCACCCCACTTCTGCTGTTTAGCTTGTGGTCGTCGTGACGAAAGATACAACGATTGCCACCATGATAACTTGATCACGGTGTTTTGTTGCCTGATAAGCCTTGAGACTCACGGATCCATTACTTCGTCGCTCCTCGTCTCTCGGCTACACCAACCGGTGCGTTTCCATCAACGCAGCCGCTCGCACTCTTTAACACAAGTCACTGAAACAAAATGTTCTTCTGGCTATCGTGGGCAAACCAAGGAGAAAAGGGATAATGGAAGCCTCCGTTAAGACTGTTACTGAGGAAAACCCATTGAATTTTTAAATTTGATGGCTTAGAATTCCTGGGTTCTGATTGAAATAAAGATAAATGGATTATAAAGCTTTTTTTTTCCAAACAACCTTCTGAATTGTACCTATTTCTCACACTGCATGATGTGAGTCGTACTGCTAATATTTTATTACCTTCATTAAAGCAATATATTTAATATCATTTTGATTGTGTGTGTGTGTGTGTGTGTGTCTGTGTGTGTGTGTGTGTATCCATCGGTCATTTAATTATGTGATATCATTGTGTAACAAAGTGTGTATCTATATAGAGTTTCAGGTGTGAATTTGGTTTTACTGCCTCCACCCTAACAAAGAATCACTGTGGTCGAAACTAGTCGTCACTTGAAACCATTAATATGTCCGACCGAGGAAAAGGCATTTGCATCATTAACCCTTTCCCCTCGTTCCGCCTAAGAGTGCGTGAAGCACGTTTTGTTTTCGGTCATCCTTTTTTTTTTAAAGAGCACCTCTACGTCCCTAAAGCCTTGCTGCACGGGAAACTGGCCATTTGGATTCTTTATGTGCTTTGCGGACCACTAATTCTATGTACTTAAACATTTTTCTGTGCACGTGTACTCGGTAGTCTGATTTTTGTGTGTTTGCACGTATGTGTCCATGCTGTGTGTGTGTGTGTGCGTGTGTGTGTGTGTGTTCACGGTGTGTGTGTCCTGTGCACACAAAATCTTTACTGTGAAATGAAGCGATTGGTGAAGTGCTTAGGAAGTAGGTCATAGCCACCATCCCTTTCTCTCTCTCTCTCTCTTAATCCTCTCTCCCTCCCTCACTGTAACCCCCCTCCTCCCCCTTTACATAGGCCTACATTTCCCTCTTCAGCCTCCCTTCTCTCTCTTCATTCTTTACATAATTATACAGCCCATGCCGTTTGGTGGAGGCTTTTAACTAAAGTGCCTCACAGTGCTGCGAGTGCATGCATCTTAAATGTGGGCGGCCCCAGTGGAAGCGGGGACCCCAGCCCCCGGAAGTGATCAGCGCTTTGCTCTGTCCGTTGCCCCACACTGGGAGCGTTGGATGTTCTTTTGAAGTCGGACACCCGACCGTACAGATGGATGAGAAATTAAAGGGGAAAACCAACAGAGTGTCTTAGTAAGGGGTTGGGCCACCGTGAGCCGTTAGAACAGCCCCAGTGCACCTCGGCGTTGAGCTTGGACGACTCTGGAACTCTGCCGGAGGGAAGGGACGCCATTCTTCTAATAGATATTCCCTCGTTTGGTGTTTTCATGATGGTGGCGGAGAGCGCGGTCTATCGTGTCGGCCCAAAAACTCGGATCAGGTGACACCGAAGGCCACAGCGTATGACTCGCATCATTTTCATACTCATCAAACCATTCAGTGACCCCCCTCGTCACCTGTGGGTGGGGGCACTGTCATCCTGGAAGAGACCACTCCTGTCAGGATAGAAATGTTTCATCACAGGATGATCACTCAGAACGACTCTGTATATGATTTGCAGTGACAAGTGGAGCCAAACCATGCCGGCAAAATGCCCCCCACAGCATAACAGAGCCACCGGATCCCCTCACTGTAGGGGTCAAGCATTCAGGCCTGCACCGTTCTCTCGGTCTACGCCACACATGCACTAACCCACCTTTCGAGAACATGGTGACGGATGACTCGTCTGACTATATCACCTTTTTCCACATCTCTGTAGACCGGTGCCTGTGGTCTTTGCACAAACTCTTCAGAGTGCGTGCATCTTTGTAATGAGAGGTCTATGCACTGCAGCCCTACTATAATATCCTCTGTGTAATTGCCGACTGTCTGTTGCTGCTGACACAGTCCGACCACGTCCTGCGTTGACATTCTCAGTCAACTCAGGAAGCGTTGATCTTCTGCTTTTCCTTACATTTCGCACCAACGCACGAGCATCGCGGTCGTCAGATGCGCGCCGTCACCCACAATTTCCGACCCTGTTTGCTGACTGTCTTTCCCGCAGTTCTAAGTTCTGCTGTCAGTTTAAGCCAGACTCAAACTACAGGAGTTTTTTTTTTAGGTTTCATCACGCACGTAAGGAGAAACTTCCCAGATGATCTTCTCTCCAACCTCAAACATGCACACGCTACAAGATTTGAAAAATAATACCGCGTCACACATTACAGGATATTATTAAGATTATCGTGCCAGAGGGAGCAAACGGGGAGCAATGCACCACCTCAGGTGATTTCACGGGGAAGCGGATGTAACCAAATTGGAGGGTGTGGTGCAACAACTTGCTGTAATGTTAGTAATTCTTTGCAGTGAGGAAAAAACAAAAGCAGAGGGCTAAACATGTCTGGATGAGAGGAATGGTTGTGGGGACGCGATCAAATCGTAATCATCCTGATTTTAAATCCTAAATATCAATCACGTTTGATATCATCAGGCCGGCCCTGATGAGCCTGCGAGCGGTCCGGGGTAATGTGAGGATCTATAAACCCCTCACATCACTGGATAATCTGGGCCGAAACCTGTCTCAGGCCAGATTTCTCCTCTGGTTGTCAGGAGGGGTGAATCGGGGGTAACTGGGACCAGATCTCCTGCAGTCTGAGCCGAGTTTTCCGCCACTGTTCCTCTTGAAACACCGGCAGGTTGAGCGGTCTTTGTGACTGAAGCTCCTGCCATCCCGGCCCCAACAATGAACCCTCTTTCACAGTCACTTAGATCCTTTCCCCTTCCCATCATGATAGAAAATCAGAATCAGCTGGGCCCGCTCAGCGTTTTTTATACATGTCACTGAGCATGATGGGATGTTAACTGCGTAATTGTACCAGTGCACCTGCGCGGAAGCAACTGCATCCGTTATGTTTCTCCACTCGTTTAATTTGTCACCCGTCTGTGCGTGTATGTGTTTGTGTTTCTGGGTCAGCAATAAAATGGAACATGGAGGGAACGAAGCTTCAGACTTTCGTGGCACAGAGATGTGTCTCCGTTATTTAGCCCGCTCTCACTGATATGATCGGAGTGGACAAAATAATAGAAACACCTCTCCGTATAACACTCTATACAATTCTGCAGCCTCCAAACTGATCAGAGTTGAATCAATGCCTCTCTTAAACAGTTTTAACACAGACTGAACATCATAACCTTCACAAAGGCTGTTGTATTAGACTGCATTAGTTTAATCTACGCGTACCTAATAAACTGCCAACGCAGTGTATGTATTATTTATTTGCAAGTGTCTCATGACGCAGACGAGTCCTCGATCTCTGGCGTTCCCCTCTCTCACCCTCTACCCCTCCCTCTGTAGGTCCCTCCCCCTCTCCCAGGGTCCCTCGGTCAGTTGATGTGGTGACATGGCAGCTGTTTGGTGAGGGCTGAAAGCGTCATGAACACTCTAACGCTCTCGCACACGCACACACACACACACACACACACACACACACACACACACACGCGCCTGAGATGGTGATGCAAACACAAAAATAGTCAACCCAAAAGCTCCCAACCAGGGTTTGGGAGCTTTGCATCCGTGTGTGTCTGTGTCTTCACGTATACTTGGATTTCGTAGGAAGTATTCACACACTTGTGAGAGGCGTGGAGCTGAACTTAGAAGACCTGATGGGTTTTTTTGTTGTTTTTTTTTTGTCATTTTTATCCCTCCGAGCCGGCAACAGCTGTGGGTGGGAGGCATTATGTTTTTTCGGGTGCGTCGTTCCGCCCTGTTCTCTTGAACGCCATATCTCAACAACGTCTTGAGGGAATTTCTTCACATTTGGCTCAGACGTCCACTTGGAGTCAAGGATGAACTGATTAGATTTTGGTGGTCAAAGGTCAGTTCCACTAAGACCTCACGAAACCCGTTTGAGAGCTGTTTTGTAAATTAAATAACCTCTACCGTCTCATGGTATACACTCCCTGACCTGTCAACAGTTTGGCAGGTATTTGGTCACGAATCAAAGGATTTGAAAAATTAGAAAATTAAATTAGAAAGGCGGAAAATGGCCCCTTCGTTTTCCGCCTGTACGGCCTGTTTAGGGTGGAGCAAAAGACTAGAAAAACCTCTCAGTAGAAAGCAGCCAAGTTCACCAGCACTGCAAACAACAGCCTCAATAATAAACACACACAGAGTTAAATTAATAGTTGTATGACCGTTTCAATCACAACTGAAATGGGATATTACAGGTGTACGTAATAAAGTGGCCGCTGAGTGCAGGTCTTCATATTGCTCGACCGCGGCAGATGCCGATTCAGTGAACTGACATTTTGTTCAGCCGCTGTACGTAGACTGTAAACGTGCATTCCCCTCACGCGGGCGCTCCCCTTACGCACTCTCACATCCATTTACACTCCCACTCTTTCGCTCACGTACAGTGCCTGTTAAGTGTGTGTGTGTGTGAGAGAGCTAGAAACCAACACACGGGACAATATGAGAGACCCTGTTGTTTGATTTTTATTTTTATTTTTCCTCTTTTCCCTGATATTGTCCTTTCATCCTCCTCTTCACATGAAGTAATATTTGTCGTTTTCTGTTTGGCCTGTTAACCCGCTTCTCTCCCGCCGCTGCCGATCGTAGCCAGAGGCAGCAGAGAGAAGCGTGGGAGTTTTCCAGCCGCAGCTCCACAGGAACATAGCGGATAAAACCGCTACTAGCTGTGGTAGAAACGAGAAAAGATGCAATTAATACATACTCACAAAATGACAGGCATTATGAGACTATATATTAGTAGGGGTGTCACTAGTGAGACCCGGAAATGCTTTATGACTGTGTTTATTAGCACATATTGAGCTAAACATGAAATGAAATGCGAGTGCGGGTGTCTAATTAAATCTTTTTTCTGATTTTTATTTTGTTGTCCTACAGCTCAACCTCACATTTATTTATCCAAATAAATGTAGTTATAAGCACCTTTCCAAGCTGAGGGCAGAGGATGATTCATAACTATACAGAACGCTGATTAAAGATTCATTATATTCATTATTTAGAACAAGTACCATAAGAGCCAGACAGATGAGAGATACACTGTTGTCTTAGCCACAGCTCTTAAGAGCTGAATTTAGTAGATTCGACCAAAAATGTTTTTGTAAAGAATTAAAAAATAAATTAAAAAAAAAAAAAGTTTTAACTCTCGAATGTTTTTATCATTATGGGCCTCAAAAATCAGTATTAGCCAGGCTGTAATTAATATAAAACGAGGCTTTTTGAGCTTCTGCTCTGCATTTTATTTTGTAAATCACCGTTTTTAATTTGAAAGGAAGCTCTGTATTGCCTTCTTGGGCAAAACGGGACGAGGAAGCCTTTCCTCCAAGTGAAAGTTTGGCTTCTACACTTTCTGGGGACGACAATTTTAGGACATGAAGCTTCTCGCCACATGCTTAGCTTCTTCAGTAAAAGCAAATGATGGCGCATTAGCCCCTTTTTTTGAGAGGAATCAGCAGGGTTTCATGGGAAATGTGGTCTTAATTTTTAGATGCCTCAGCACCAGCTATTCCGCTGCTGTGACATGGAGGGTACCAGTTTTCTTGTCTACAGTGTCGTTTACATTTACACCAAAATATCACAAACAATTTGAAAAACATTCTCCGATGAGGAAGGTAATTGGCCAACAGTTAAAGCTGCTTTTTATGTTTTAGTTCCTTTCAGTCATGGCCCTCAAATTTCGCTTCTTTTGTGCTCAAAAGTATTCATCTTTTAATTATTTAGTCATTTTAAAGTGCTACTGGTGGAGTCTTAAAAATAGACAGGAGAAGGAGGAGAGAGTTCTGTGAAATGTATTCAGGGTCTTTCAGCCTGCAGCTGTTATGGCACAGGTTAAAATGTTCCTGCCCCTCCCTGCCGAAGGGCCCTTGAGCAAAACAGTGAACCACCCACCTGCCGCAGAGAGTCCGCTCCCAGCTGCTCCCGGTGCCGTCTAAAACCTGAGGCGAAATGTACTGAATGCGTCTCACGGAGCGCTCTGCCAAGAAGCAGATTCCTGAGGCTACTCTCCGTGTGTGAGCCGGTGACAGAAAGATGGCGGCCGAGTCTCAACACGTGTGAAATGGGAGGGGGAGGGGGTGTGCGGGAGAGGCCGCGAGTGGAAGAGACGCTCCGATCGAAATGTCAAACGACGCCTCCGAGTCCGTCACAAAATGGAGGGCTGTTCAGGCCGAGACGCCGACGGTGTGGGATTGTGGGCTGATGCCAAGCGAACACGAGATGTTGGAGAGACGGCACCGATCACACGAAGGCGTTTTGGTCGGTCGATCAGTCGCTTGGTTGCTCCACCACTTTGGCCCAGTCTGAAAAGTCTCAGTGACTGTAGGATGGATTTCCATGAATTGTTTTTTTTTGTTACAGACATTCACGTCTCCCACAGCATGAGTCCTACTGACTTCGGTTCACATTTGTGGTTCTGAGTGAAATGTCTTGACAGCTGTTGGATGGGTTGCTTTAAAGTCTGGTACAAATTAGTGGTGTCCTGATTTACTTTTTTTTTTTTTGGCCTGATCCGGGTCTTTTACTACTGGTTATCTGCTGATACCGAGTCTCATCCGCTACTTGTATTTACCTAAATGTTGATTTATTTTTTTTTAATTTATTTATTATTTTTTTACTTTTACTAAATAATGGAAGCCCCGTTTCAGTTTTTAAGCTTAATCCTGCATTTTTGATATGAGTGAAACTGGACAACCGGGAGAAATCTGCGATCCGCTAGGGAGAAAGTGTATCACTCTGTCGGAGATGTGACTGCAGACTGCAGAAAAACTCGGTCAACCTGAAGTTGTGCAGCAGTGTTACGGAGTGGAACTTCTTCCCTCACAAAAAAACTTTGGCCGAGTACAGAGACCGGCTTCCAGAGAACACTTTAACCAGACAACAAACAGATTTAATTTTGTTCTGCTATCAAGTTACTTGCGGGACCAAGTAGTGATAGCTGATAGGACCTACTGCTGCCAACATTTGTCATTTTAACCAGTGAGAGCGACGGTTAGCGCCTGCTGAAAATGAGAAGCTGCTACCTGAACATTTTGTGCACCGATCTTCTCTGATGATCATTAACATCTTGGCTTAGCGAAAATCCGTGCGCTTCGCCAGCCTCGCTGTCTGAACTCCGAGTCACGCAAGGTGCGTCGAAATAATTTTTTTTTTTTTCACATTCACACACTGCATGTCTCCTTAGCGTAGGCAGTGGAATGCGCACAGTGTAGAGGCCGGCGGTGGTAAAGGGCAGCACCAGCAGGCTGAGGAGGACAAAACACAGTTAAGTTCCGTAAAGAAGGGCTTCGATTCTGATCGGCTTTATTTTAGCCAATACAAACCCATAAAAATGGACTTAAATGGCTCTGGACACCTCTAGCGCAGATGTTCTTGTCCCTCTAAGGACATGTGGTTATAACATTCGGTGATCCAAAGGGCCATCGTTTTTCATTTTTAAATTCTAACCTTTCTAATTTGATTTCTAATTTTTCAAATCCTTCGATTCATGAGCAAATACCTGCCAAACTGTTGACCGTCCCATCAGCCTCAACTGCGCTTGGTGTTACTGATGATTAGCAAACTACACCTCCCTGATAACCCTGAGATCCACAAGTTTTGTCACGGTGGTCCCAAATCCCACCCACTATCGTCCCATTTCGCACAGTGCGCCTAAAATCTGTTGGTTCATACTCTACAAGTTGTCGCATCAACTCCAAAGTGTATTTGTTACGATCCCAACTTTTGCTGCAGCATCCCAGAAAAGCTGGCCTCCTTTTTGTATGTTACTTGCTGTGATACCAAAATTTGAGAGAGCACTCGCAGGTACCACGTAACTTGGGCAGAGCACGTAGCCTGGCAGAGAAGTGGTGGTGTGAAATGGGGAATCAGAGGTTAACAAATAAATACAAGTTGGGAAACTGTACAGTTCATAGCATATTCACGTTTTTTTTTTTTAACCACCATCCAACCCCGATATTCCTGGAGTTTGAGAGGTTTTAGTGTGGTCAGTGCGGGAATAAGGGCCTCTGCCTCCTTTTCCATTTCAGCCATTAATCGATCACGCCTCTGTCCAGCACAACTCGCTGCGTCCCTGTTGGCTTCGCAGTAATGCACTGTAGCAAAAGCAATTAAATTTGCAAGCGTTCAGCAGCTACTGCAGCCCTCATTTTCGCCGTTCCTCTCCAAGGCAACGGCCCTAACAAACACCCTGTCCTCCCTTCCGTCTCCACTTTGGTGTTGTGAGCGAAAGTGGAGACCAGAGTGCTTTGCCATTTGGGGGGGGGGGGTTTGTGCCTGATGCGGGTGAAGAGAGTGATGTCGAGGGGGGTTGTGAGCTCTGCTTCAACACAGCCGCTGCTTTGTCTAGATGCCGAGTTCCTGTGCAACATTGGCGGCTCTGTTCTCGCCCTGGGACGGCAATTTTCGGGGAGATCAGGAGAAAACGAGGTTTTTGTGTGGGGGGAAAAATTGACCCTTATGTGTCCGTTGCTCCTCATCGCCGAGCATTTTGTCTCCGGCAAGCGACAGCAGGTCACACCTGTTGGGACTTTACAGACGAGGGGTTTCGTTATTTTCTTAGTTTCATTTTAGTAGTTTTCTGTCCGTGCAGATATTTTGAGCCTGTGCGTGCTAACTGAGAATCAGACTCTTACATCTGGTACTTGTAATGCATTTCTTTATCCGTTCATCTATATGCAAACACAGCTGGTTTTCCGTTGGAAGTTTATGAAGTTAAAATGAGTTTGGGAAACCGAGTGGGGCTGACACACATGCTGTATACATAGTGGTGTTAAGTAATGCTTTTCATGGTTCATTTTCTTTTTTTTTTTTTTTTTTTGCACACAGACCTCAGAGTATGGCTGTTGTTCAACCTTACTAGTTAATCACAGATTTAAACATCACACAAATGGAATTAAAAGTTGAATACAAGAGGCAAACATAAACCGTAAAAATGAGGTGAGCGTTGATTCTGAGGTGGTTAACTACAAACTGCATCCTGTAACTTTCATTATTTTACAATTAATCTATTTTTTTTTTAATATGTCAAAAAAGGGTGAAAGTATCCATCACAATTGGGTGACATCTTCAAGCTGCTTGTTTTTCAGACCAACAGCCCAAACGTCAAAGATACTTTGTTTACAGAGAGATGAAACGGAGGAAAACTGCAAAACCTCATAGTTAAGAAACTGAAATCAGTGAATGTTGGACTTCTCGCCTGATAATGACAATTATTCATTTAGGAAAATTGACATAACGACAGAGCAAATACATGCAAAGAAGATGGCCAGAAATAACAAAAGCACATACAGCATCGGAGGAAATCCCAAGACATCACTGAGTAGACTGAAAGTTAAAAGTTTAAAATTAGCCAGTGGGACGAGAGATTCAAGTTTTAAAACCCTCTGTAGTTTATTCCATTTATAAGGTCAAACCAGTTGAAGAATGTCTTCCTAAGCTCAGTATTTATCTCAGGGGTAACTAGAGTTAAGCAGTCCTGAGATAAACGGAGAGGTAAACAGAAAATGCTGAATCCCCAAGTAGCTTTAAGGCTGCCTGCTGCATATGGATCATTTAAGACAGAATATTAATCAGATATGTCATATTCGTTCACTTGGCACAGTTAGAGGACATCTAGTCTGGCTGCTCCGGTTCTTTAAGGCAGCGGTTCTCATCCTGCTGCCATTTAGGCCTGACTGTATGCAGGCATTTATTCCATTCAGCTCATTTCACTAATGATGTCCTCCTCCTTGGATGACGACTTGCTAATCGGCGGAATCAGCCAGCGTGGCGGTTTTGCTGGAATGAAAAACCTGCGGACTCCGGGGCCCTAATGGCACGGGGCTGAGAGCAACTGTTTCAGAGCGTGCCAGCTCTTCTCTTCACCACGGCCACAGATTAGAGGGCGTGCCTGCCGCTTCGGCGCTGCCGTTGTGCCAGTGACCCGCTGTTTCACACCAGAGTTAGTTCCCGCCTCGCCAGCCGGGCCGCTTGACAGGGCCCGACCGGAGTGCCAGAGTTGTTTTGGACGCCCGGGTCCTGGCACAGGAGTCGGGATGGAGCATGGCGTGAGTAAAGCTCCGTCCTGCAGAAATCATGACTCTGATTCACAATAATGAACTGAGTTCTCCTCCGCATAAACACTTGGTTGTTGGTCTAACGGGACAATTAATGTGTTCTAATTCTGGGGCTAAACTTACGAAAACATTGAAACAGTTTGATCCCGGGATGAGATAAACACTGAGAGAAAATGGGTAAACACACTTTTAAAATACTCATGGGAGGAAGAAATGACTGTTGGAAATCAGAAGTCACCTCAGGACCTTCTGCTTACATTTCTGTAAAAAAACATTTTTGTTTTTTTTTTCCATACTGGTGGAATTCTTTTTGTAGAGAGACGTCGAGGAGAATATACAGTATTTCATTGGGATTTTAAAGTATTGAACCCTAATTAGCGCTGAAATGAAAGATCAGTTAATATGGATTTATTTAGCTTTTGACGATAATCCAGTCAAGGTTAAATTCATTTATGAAGTAAAAGATTTTCTGATTTTTCTCTGTTTTTATACCATTGCAACTTGAAAATCTTCGTGTTTTGGAAGAAGAACAAACAATTTAACGACATCACCTTGGGCTTTGGGGAAATTTTAAAAGGGATTTCTCACTATTTTTGACATTTTAAATACTAATCACTTGACCGAAAAACAATCAACAAATCAATCGATAGGGAACATAATTGTTTCTTGCAGCCATACACTAAATGCCTTTTTAGATGTCTAATGAACTTTTAAAGCAATTTCAGTATCAAACACTCCACAAACCCTGATTTTATAAAAATTGCGCTCAAAGTTTGTTGTTTTCCATCCAGCTGAATACTAGAGAAGACATTAAAACCAGTTTATGGTCAAGCCAACGCCTTTTACTGCTCGGTTTTCACCACAAGCCTGATTTTTTTATTCTTGATTTTTATTATATGTTGATTTTATTCTGCCCCTCCCAGGCTGTTTAAATTCAGGTCTGTGAGATGTTGTTTTCAACAGTGCCAGGAAGCAGCGCGTCATTACAGCGTGGTCTCTTTATGGGAAGCCCTGGTATGTACATTAGAGGTTTTTGTGAAGAGAGGAGGCATTAGAAAGGGTTGGGGTTGGCGTTTTGAGCGTACGTTGAGCCAGCGTTGAGTCACCAGGGGTTTTTCTCTCTGCATGTGTGTTTCCATACCTTGTGAGGACCAAAATTGACTTTCATTGTCAGGGAGAAAGAGGGGTTCTCAGAGGTATTGCCATGAAAATGGATTGCGCGTGTTTATAGTCGTTTTTAGGTGACAAATTTTGACAGCAACGAGACGATCGGCTCACAAAGGTTGTGGCAATATCTGATTGGTGTAACTGTGAGAGAGAAGAAGGGGAAAAGGCACATAAATAGAGTAGTGTTAAGATGGTCCTCATGATTGAACTTTTGCTAAGCTTTATTGCTAAAACGCATATTTACACAAATAAATACCAAATAAAATTAAGATTCCGTTTCACTTTTTCCTTGCTCACCTGTGCTTGTTCTCCCTGGCTCTCTCTCTCTCTCTTTATCTCAGTCGTTTCAGACAATGTAGGTACTACATCAGCGTTTCTAAATGCAGTGTAAACATCATTAACGATAACTAAAATTCCCCTCCTTTTCACAAAACTTGCACGTTGTCTGTTGAACCCCAAAAGATCCTGAGGCCAAGTCGGATGACGTGCGTTGACCTATTCAGATGGTGTCACTTAGCCCGTTTGCACTTAACCTACTTCACATGGCACTTCAGACTGGAAAGCCATCCGATACTGACAAAGAGGCAGTCTAGCTACCTGCTGAAACGGTGAAAGTGCAACCAGTTCTCCAAACTAAGCACAAAGTCTTCCCGACCGGACTCGAATGGAATGCGTTTGTACCTACCCAGATCTGCATCTCGTGGAGGATATCAAAGATGGATGCAGGCGGATTTCTTTTCCATCTAATTGAGATGAATAGAGACTTGGTTTCCAATTTATTTTGCAAAAACATGAAAGTCAGAAAACTAAGGCTAGTTTTGTGGCAGAGCATTTAGTTTTAATCTTATTAACTTCCAAAGAAATCTGCTTGAGACCCCTTCAACACCAGGTTGCGGACCACTGGTCTTAAAACCTAATAAAATACCTAAAAAAGGTGGCAACTGAGTTTATCCACTCACTCTCTGAGGATGAATAAAATAAAAGCAATACCTTTTCAGTTTAATGCAATACCTTACAATAGACCTGCATCCAGAACTGCCTCTGTAAGACTCTCGAATGGAGGTGTTTCTTAAGCTCTTTTGTAATTTCGGAGGTTTCGTAGTTTGAAAAGGGGTGAAAACATTGTTGTAACACCTGACATTATAACGGCATTCAGCCCCACTCCGCAAAATACTCAACCCCCTTGTTGTTGTGGAGATCAGATGGGATCGTTGCAGAGGTATTGGATTGTGTTTTGTACGAATGTTGCTGTTGAGTCTCCCTTTCTAGAAATGCTTAAATCTTTGTCTGACAGAGAGGTTTTCGAAGCGCCGTCTCTCGTTGATTGTCCTTTTCTTTTCTCTCTCCTTTCGTGTTGCTTTCATATTTCAGCTCAGCCACGATTGTCCGACCAAGCCACACTCTTTAAAAAAAAAAAAAAATCTTGTCCATCAAAAACTGCTGTTTTTTTTTTTTTTTTTTTTTTTTTTTTTTTTAGCCCTATCACATCACAGGAGAATGTGACAGTAACCTCACCTGGGGCTGAGAAAACGTCCCTGTCCACACACATCATCTCCCCCTACCCCACTGCTTCCTCTCTCCTGACTCTAATAACCTTTTATCCCGCTCCAATAACTCGAATTTATCCAAACCTTCTACCTGTATCCTCTGCTGTTCTTGCCCTTGTATACCCTTTTTATCTTACCTGTCCATTTCAGCATCACCACGACTCTGATTCTTGTGTTTTGCACTGTCTGCAATCTAGCGATTGAGGCATATTCTACTGTGGCATTCATTAGCAGGTATTGTGAATTAAGACATCTTTTAATTAGACAAAGTTTATTAGTTTCTGTTTAACGATTGTCAAGCTACTGTATCAGCTGTTGCAATTGGGAAGTTTTGAAACTTTAAGATGTGGCCCTATAGCTTGTTGGAAAGTCTCTTCTTCCCTGCTCTGTGACCTTTTGTATAGGCGACTTCGGGCCAATCAATGGTATTGCTTGAATATCCCCTGTGTGTTTGACATGTGGTGGTACGGAGAAGAATTTGGGTTTCAAAGTGACACTTTGGTTGAGCATTAACCTTTTTCTCGGCGCGCATGCTGATGCGGATGGTTTTGACAAGTGGTTAACCATTAGTACCACGGCCTGCCGTACAAATCATAGGGATTTTACGGATCAGAAAAAGGAAACGGGGGGGAAAAAAAGCCAAGTTCTGAACTCCTGCGAACGTTTAAGGAAGAGTGAAAATGTTCTACCAAAGTGATACACGCATATCGCGCCAGAGCCCACGCTCGCAACCTGCTTAATTTGCCTAAGTGGGCGTTGGCTATGGAGACTTTCAGTTCAGTGTGTCGCTGGGATCTCAGTCATTATCTCTGTCCTCAGCCCACAATATGCTGTGCTGCTCTTTTCTCCAACTTGTAATTCATTGACTGTTTTAACAGGCAGCCCGATGATCTGTCAGTAGGACCGACTTGGTCTGATTTCTGAAGAACCTGAGCGTTACACTCCTCAGCCAAAAACTTACACAAGCGAAGACCCTGAATTCCGTCCTCCCTCTTCCCTGCATGTCATTTTGGTTAAAAGAAATGGCCGAAATGCGACATGCTGGTAGGTAATCTCATCAGTCCACATGAAGGCGGGCGCGCAGGCAGGGTCAGTGGAGTTGGTGTCTGCTCGGGGCTGTTTGTCACCGGGACGTTCAGCAGGAGTCCACACCCGTCGCTCCAGACAAATCGTGGCTGATCCAGACTCTCCTCTCGTTCCTTCTCCACTTCATCTCTTTTTATGTCTTTTTAGTTCCTCAGTGAACCCGAATCCTCTCCCCTTGATTTCAGTTTTTGATTTATCCTCCTCATCAGGCGATTACGGTCTTCACAACCTTCCTTCTTCAACTTTTTACTTTGCTTTCTACCAGCCTTCCTCTTTTCCCTCCAGCCTTTCTACATGTGCGTCACATTTGCACTTGTTTTATCAGTTGTCTATCCCGGAGATTGTTTGAAACTTCAGTCCCTAGATCACTGACATTACAAGCAACCGGTTGCGAGGTTTCACGGCCGTTGTGTTTCGACTGAATGCCTATGGTAGAAACCCAAAGGAAAGATATGAAAACAAATGTTGATGACTTCTCTATTATTTCGATTTTTTTTTTTTTTTTATAGCAGGCTCTTGAGGTCCAGGATGAATTTGTATTTGTCTACTTCAGCAGGTGATAATTAAACTCTTATTGTTGTGACTAAATGATTCAAATCAGGCAAAACCACATCATATAAATATGTAAACAACACTAAGTATTAGACTTGACTTTAGTTTTGATGACAGTTGTATGTTATGTCATTGTTTTCGCCAAAACACCAAGCGTTTTTTGGTTCCAGCTTCTCAAATGTGAAGATGTGCTACTTTTCTCTGTTTTTATGTCATTACAAATTGAATATTTTTTTTTACTTTTGGACTGTTTGATCGGACAAAATGAGCAGCTTGAAGAAGTCACCTTGGGCTCTGAGACAGTGTAGTGGATATTTTTCACAAGTTTATCTAATTTTATGACATTAATTCAAGCTTTCTTTTAGAAAAACATCTAAACAATCGCCCCTCTTATTTAATATGTGGTCTTTGCTGTGTGATTTAGTGCCAGTGCTCGTTTATTCCACAGCCTAATATTAAACATTATAAAGTGGTAATTTCTTCTGACGTTAGATACAAACGATTCACTGAAAGGGGGCTGCAGGTCATGATGATTTTCATAACTGGTTAATCTGCTAATCTTTTTCTCAACCAGTTAATTGTTTCAGAAAACACTGAAAGATGACATTATAATATCCTAAAACCCAAGGCGGCAAATTCCTTGTTCTATCTAACCACCAGTCCATCACCCAAAGAAATCCAGAAAAACAGTAAACCCTTAAATTTGAGAGGCTGAAACTAGTTAACTTCTAGTATTTTTGCTCAAATAACAAAAATGAAGAATGGATTACCAGGAAACTTATCAAAAATTAATTTCTGCGTGGTTTCTAAAAGAACCACGCTCCAACAAACTCAGGTTTGTTGCTTAGTGCGTTCGCTGCAGCTTGGGAATCTAAAGAGTGAAATCACACTCTGTGCTCAACACTGTTTTGAACACACAGGAGTCCTTCCCAGGGTGTGACCCCTGACCACCAGCCATGACCAAAATGTTCCATAAAAAAGAGCTTGGTTTGGTGGTTTTGGCTGTGGCATCGGGTCTCCATTACCAGCCACTGTGGCAGGTAACCCCTCATTCAGGCCTCCTTTTTTTGTTGTTGTTGTTGTTGTTTTTTACCAAAGTGTCATTTCTGCTAAAACAGTGAAAATTCAGTATTTAACAGCTGCCTGTGGCCTTTCGACATACAATTTGATTTCTTGCCTGGAGCATCATGGTGTAGGTTTTCGGTCTATATTTGTCTTTGTTTGTGATAGGGCAGCGTGTGTGTGTGTGTGTGTGTGTGTGTGTGTGTGTGTGGTCAGGTGTTCAGGATTGCTGAGCTCTGTGATTTTTAACTGATGTGTGATATCAGAGGAGTTGTTGGATATGAGCCCTTTGGCTTGTACCTCGGCCTTTTTCATCTCGCCTCTCCTGCCAAGCCGGTGGTAATACACACATTCAGGTTCAGTGCACGAGTGTTTACATGTACTGGTGTGCGTGTTTGTGTGTGTTTATACATGGTGGCAGGGGGGTATTTGCAGCTTAGAGTTGTGTGTTCATGTCAGTGAGTGTGTTTCTCTCTTTTTGTGCTTGCAGGATTTTTTTTTTTTTTTTTTTTCTTCCCCAGCATGAGGTTAAATCAGCCGGATATAAAGTGCTGACACACATTTAATCAGAAAAATAGATATGCATGCACATGACTGCTCCACAAACTCTGAGACACACACACACACACACACACACACACACACACACACACACACACACGGAGTAAGTAATAAACACACTTGCAGCCCTATCAGATGTTGGGGACTTTTTCTGCCTCTGCCCACAGGGACTATGGGGTTTAATCAAGCAGCAGGCCTATGTTGGTTTACTGTGGCATTACGGATAAAAATAGGCTGCAAGGAGCTGACTCTACTGGGCAGCAGAGCCCCTCAACACAGCTGCAAGTCATGCTCCGTGTGTGTGTGTGTGTGTGTGTGTGTGTGTGTGTGTGTGTGTGTGTGTGCGTGTGTGTGTATTAACTAAAATGTATGCTTGTGTGCTTGCTCTTAAGTGTTTGCCTCAGTATGTTTTGTCTGAAGTTTTCTTTCCTGCAATATGCTTTTAAAAAGAACATTTGCACATAGCTAAGGGACTGAAAATCATATGAGCTCTAAACATGTGTGTGTGTGTGTGTGTGTGTGTGTGTGTGTGTGTGTGTGTGTGTGTGTGTGTGTGTGTGTGTGTGTGTGTGTTTGTGATTGTGTGTGTGTGTGCGTGCAAGCGGGGGTTGAGCCTGAACAACAGATATGCATAGAGAGATTTATAGGTTTTATTTTCACTCTTGTGTGTGTTTTTTTTGTTTTTGTTTTTTTAAATATAATTATGCTTCATGCATTTTGGGTTCTTTTGCAGCTTTGCTTTTATGTACAGCCACTCTAATTTCATTTTCGGTGCAGCTATTTGAATTTTATTGTCGTCTTTACCATTTTTCCATTTAACATTATACACCAACCTGCTCAGTGCATCGTTGTTAAAGGATTTAGTTCCACATTTTAGGAAATACTCTTATTTGCCTTTGTTTCTGAGAGCGGGATAAGGAGATCGATATCAGCTTCCTGTCTGTGCGTCATGCGTGAAGCTGGAGTCAGGTCACGTTTAGCCTGACTTATCATGAAGCCTGCAGGCGGGGTCAAACAGCCGGCCCGGCTCTGTCCTAGATGCGTCTACTAACATCTTTAAGGCTCACTGATTGGCACGTCGTATTGCGTTCGACAGAGCCGGGCTAGCTGTTTCCCCCCGTTTCCAGTCTTTTTTGCTAAGCTAAGCTAACCGCCTCCTGGCCTTAGCTCCATACTTAAGGACACGGTTGGTATGTAAACTCTCTGAAAGAAAAACTATGGGTTTTAATCCCAGCCTCCTAAAGCTGTAAAGCGGTGGGAATTTTTCCATGAGCTTTCCACGTGATACACACAAAATACCAATTATTCTGGGTTTTTTTTTTTTCTTTTCTTTTTTCCCCCACTACTCTGTTTTCACTTCAGGGTGGAAAAGGCCCCGAACCAGCATTCAGGTCATCATGGGATACTCAAGCTCTCTTCAGACACAGAGATATTACATCCTCTTAGGACTGGAGCCTTTTACAGACCTTGACCCAACCATGGAAGAGAAGTCCTTTTTAGATAATGAAATTTCACTGCAGGTTTCTTAAATTCTCCTGGAGCCGTGGTGACGGAGGAGCCTCCTCCTCAGTCAGCGGGCGATTGGCTGATATCCAGCGTCTGAAAAAGGTGCCCAAAAAATGTCCCGATTTATTGGGGTTGCTATTGTTTGCGAGAGAGAGAGATTTAGGATTGGAGGGTTAGGAAGTCCTGGGAATGTGGAATCGTGATGTTCATTGGTTAGTGTGTGTGGGAGAGAGGGCGTGGAGTGATGAAACATCACATGACTGTATAAAGTGGGTCTCTGTGCTCATTCACATGAGGATTACTTATCATTAGATCATAAGCCACTTTTTCACACAGCAGATAACTCATCCGCAAGCTGTGAAAATATTGGTTTATAGGGTGTGTGTGTGTGTGTGTGTGTGTGTCTGTTTTCTGTCCCCTGTGTGTGTGTTTATATCTGTGTCTCTTCCTGTGTGTGTGTGTGTGTGTGTGTGTGTGTGTGTGTGTGTCGGCATACGCTATCTGGGGCTTCATCAAACTTTCATTGAAGCTATCAGCTAAGCTCATTAAACATGAGCGGAGAAAGCTGCTGCCGAGTGGGATTCTGGGTAAAAATATCACCACCTTAGGCCTCCCTCGGCCTCTAGTCTGCACGGTAACACACGAACAGCAGAGACGTACGAGCGCGCATGTGTGTTCGTGCTTCTGTCTCTATCAAATGCGTAGAAATGCAGACGCTTCCGGCTTTGAGAAGGAATGGAGGAAATGTGAGAAAGAAAAAGAAATCAGTAATGTTTATATTTTATGGAATTGTGTAGCCATAGAAACATCAGTGTAAACATCTTATAGCTCCAATGAGGGGTTGAACTTTGTTGATTAGGGCTGCAACTAACGATTATTTTCATTGTATTAATCTGCCGGTTTACTTTCTCGATTAAACAATCGACGGTTTTGTTTATAAAATGTCAGAAGATAGTGAAAGAAAACCATCCAAAACCCAAAGTTATTCAGTTCACAGGGATATGAAGCGGAGAAAAGCAGCAATTGTCTGATCTGAGAAGCTTGAGCCGGAGAATGTTTTTGCCTGAAGAATGACTGAAACAATCAATTGGTTCAATTGGTTATCAAAACAGCTGACAGGTGATTTTCCATTGGCTAATTGATGAATCCGACAGTTTTAGGGTCAGATTGTCTGTTTTTTTTTTTTTTTTCCCCCCACATGCTAAGAAATGAACAGAATCACATTTTCGTATTAAATAACAATGGTGAAGCAGCAGCAGTGCAGCGACTATCTAGTGAAAGGATTCTCTCTCTGTGAAATTTTCAGTAATGGCCCCTTTTATTCTCCTGCGAGCGTCTTTTGAGACACAGTGGCCTGAAAGGAGAAGCTGAAAAATCACCCTGTCAAAGCTCTCACAGCTCTGTCTTTGCACCTGCAGAGATCATGAAAAGGTCACTTAATTCTTTGACGTTGCACATGTTGTTGACCTTTTTTTTTTTTTAACACCAGGAGCTAACCATCCCGGTCCTGCCGCTGGTGTCGTGTCCTCTGCTGGGTTGGTTATGTAAAAATGGCCTGATTCCTCCACGATGTCAGTGTAATGTCGGGTCCCTGCCCCTGCTGACAGCAGCACTTACGCCCCGAGCAGTACAACAACCGCGCCACCCCCTCGCCCCCACCCCCCCCTGCCCCAGCCAACCGCAGAGAGACGCAGAGAGATAAATGAGTGATGGATTTTGGAATCAGTCCCACTGAGGCCGGTCAAGTTAAATAGTTCGCAGACGAGCATCCGCTGATAGAATATTTGACTGTTTGTACAGTTTGTACAGTACGGCCACCGGCATGAAGGAAAATCGATCATTATTACAGTGTTCTGCTTCGTTTTTGTTTTGTTTTTGTTTTTTTTTCTTCAGAAAAAAGGTCTGGCTATGCGTCTGGGATTTCCATATAAGAACATAAACTTTATCCTCCATTTTTTGTGTGTGTGTGTGTGTGTGTTTCTTTCACCCCACGGGCTGAATTTAAGCCAGTTGTTAAAGAGAGGAAAAAAAACAAAACCAAAAAAAAAGAAACCCCCCTACACACACACACACACACACACACACACACCTGACCAGCTGAACATCTGCTGTGCACATGTTTGTTTCCCAATCATTTATCGTTGGGGATGCATCAGTAGCACTTTTCCACTGCCACTGAAAGCACTGAGCGGCGGTTTTGCTCTGTATGTCAATACCATCTAAGTGGGAAAGAAAACAACAACAGCACAAGAGCAGTGCATCGTATGAGACTGTTGTTTTGCAGAGTTAGTGTGGTCTTAAGTCCAAGAGCAGCCTGCAGTTTCGTATCCTGTTTCACAGTAAAAGCCTTGAAGCAAAGAAATGATTATGACTTTTATTGTGAAGAAGTTTTGAGCAGTAGTGACTGGGGACTTTTATGAGTACACAACGGCGCTGAACTTAGCCGTTGCTCTAAATGTACATGTTTTTTTCCTTTTTCTTATCAGCAAATCAGCGAGTCAAAGAAGCAGCTCCAGTCTTTCTAGTCTTGACACACACGGTTAGAGCTGCAGGCACCGATCGTGGTTTTCTGGTAAACCCCAAAACTCCATAATTATTGTGCAGGAATACACACCTTCATGACGTTTTTTTTTTCTTTTCTTTTTTTCTAAGTCTTACGTAGCTCTAAACTTGAGCTTTATTTATAGCAGCCGAATGAGGACACTGCTATTAAAAGTCAACGGTTGTGTCTGAAATCACTTCTTATCCACTGATTTTACCAGTCTGTTATCTCACTACTCTACTTTTCTCTATTCTGTTTCATATAGTAAATATAGTGCACCAAGTAGCATATACTGTCGGCAGTCTGTATGGGCATAGTATACATTACACTATAGTAGCAGTAGTATAGTGTAGTTACACTTGTGTAACCGGACCTGCCTTGGTTTGTCACTGGGTCTTGCTCAAGGGCATCCTAACGGTAGTAACTGGGGGATCGGAGTAATGCCGGAACAATTGTTCAATTAATCACCAGCAATCGCTTGATTGATAAATTAACTCTTAAGTCATTTATCAAGCCAAAATGTCACATAATCACTGACTTTTCACTGTCTCGCTGTTTTTATATCATTATAAATCGAATGTCTTTAGGCTTTTGAATGGTCAGACATAACCATTTGAAGTCGTCACATTGTGTTGTTGGAAATCACAAATGGCATCTTTAAGATTTCTGATTTAAAAAGTGACTCAACAGTTTTTGGTTTTTTTGTGATGAATTCAACGCTTGAATCAACTAGAATGGCACTCAGAGAGCACAGACCTCCGCCAAGGCCAGTGTCAAACAGCATACACCAGACTTCATAGAAAAAAATTCAAATTCATAGTAAACAATCTGCCGGATCTGCCCCAAAATGTAATGGGTTCTTGCCTGGCCCGTGCCCCATCCCCCCAGCAAGTTCAGTGCAAATCGGCTCTCTACTTTTTGCGTAATCCTGCTGACACATAACCCAACAAACAGAGATGGGTATAAACATAGCCTGCTTGGCGGAGGTAATCAGGAAAAAAATTGTTTGTTGCAGCCCTTTATTGGAGGTACTTGCACACTTATCAACCGGCCAGGAATTCCCAGCTTTAATCTCCTGAATGTTCCCTCCAGGACAAGATAAAATGCAACGTGATCTCTGTTTTGGATGAGTTTTAGGGTGATGCCATTCGTGCTCAGTGAAGCACTGAGCTGTCAACACATTGCGTGACTATGAGGGGTCGTAGCTCTGTGTGAACGCAGCCCAGCAGAGGAGGCTCTTTCCCATCTTTCCCTTTCATCCTCCCTTTCCCTCTCTCCCTCTCCGTCCATCTCTCTCTCCCCATGATAGCCTCTCTCAGGCTTTTCCCTTCTGCTTCCTCCTCTCTCTCCCATTGAACCTCTATTCCTCCCTTTTATCTCAGTCTAATTTACACCGTACCTCCTCCACCTCCCCGGCCATCGCCGTTATCTGTTTCTCTTTGTCAAATCAAAACCTTTTGCACGTATTGATCCCCCCCCCCCCCAGCAGTGTGAAATCCCTCGTCATTGCAGGTCATGGAGTGTCAGATGCTCCCCCTCACCCGCTGCTGGGATAGATCTCTGATTCAGTGTTACAGTAACCACCCATCATCACCGCTCTGGATACTGATTTAGATTTAAGGGGCGTGCTTGTGCATGTTTTTTGAATGTCAAGGATGCCTCTCAAAGCTCTTTTCTACCACTTCTATCGTGCATGAACATAATGTTAAATAGCACCTTTTTTGCTTGCCCATATGACAGAAATCTCTGGTGGCATTGCATTGTGGTATGGACTGTAAATCCAGATTAACCTGCTAGTGGGCCCTGGGACAGAGACCCGGGTGCTGGGCCCCTGGTGGCCCAGGGGCATGTAGTAATGTTACAACTTGTTGCTGGTGTGTCCCTCTCTCAGAGCGTTGCTGCTCAATCTAGGTCAGAGGTTTTCAGACTGTGAGGAGGGAGGGAGAACCGTGAGGTTAAGGGGAGAGGCGCATGCCGTTGCTCTGAAAACAACTAGAAGTTAGTTGCTGTGGTCTGACCTGCCGATTTTGGCCTGTTTACCAACACGGTCAGCAGTTTGGAGCTGCAGCAGTGGCTGTCACGCACAGCTCATGGAGGCAATTAAAGTACTCTGAAACTCTTAGCGGAGTCATAACCCGGTCAGATCTGCACATATTTTAGTGATAGCTGTCTACACATCCGTGGGAACATTGCAAACAGGAACTGCCCAAGTCGCCGTACTTTTAACGGTGCCAATTCGTGAGGCTCTGAACGAACGCCCTGTTCTGTGGTGATGCTTCAGTCGATGAGCCTTGTGGTAGTTTGTGTTATTTTTTCACTTTGGTGGCACAGGATTTAGGCTTGGTTAACAGCATACAGCACCCGTCTGTTCCATGTCAGACTTCAGGCAACATTAGCCTGGCCCCGGGTGGCTTTCTACAAAACGACAGCACGTTGTTGCTTAGCTATAAACAACAAGGTGCTACATGTTGTAAATCTGCTGTCAAGCAACGTAACTTACTGACAGTATGTCAAACTTTCTCACCTTCATATTGAGGAAATTTTCAGATTTAATGGTGCAGCCCCTTTCAACAGCAAGGTAATTAAAAGGGCTTCGCGTAGGACAACTTGGCCTGCCCATGGACAGAACAAGCACCTTTAGGACGTCACCTTGGACTCTGGGAAACTGCAGTGGGCACTTTTCACTATTTTCTGACATTTTATAGAGCGATTGATCAAATAATCAGTAAAAACAATGAATGGGCTCATGCTTAGCCGGTGCACAAAGATATGGCTGCTTGACTTGCTGGAGGTAAGATAGTGCTGTCACATCTCACCGTTTGGGCCTTTTTGTTAATTGCCTTGACTTTATCCCCGAGCGAGCAGACCTGTGTTCGTAGTTGATGGCCTTTTCGTTTCAGCACTCACTCATGAGCTGTGGGTCACACCTTGTCCATCTTAAGCGTCCAGTGTGTTTTATGATCCGCGGTTTATTGGCTTTAAATGTCGCCTCCCAAATCACAGCTCATTGACGGATAATTTGGGAGAATGGGCGTTGAGGCGAAGATGGGTCGATTGCTGTGTGTGTGTGTGTGTGCACCAGTGTGAATGACAGATGGGCCTCAGGATTCCTGCCATCTTCCCCAGGGTCAGTGCATCCCTAGGGACCGTCTACCCCCTGTTGACGCACCCGCTCACACACATTTGGGAGCCGTCCGATGTGTTGGAGGCTTCCATATCTCCAGAGACCAGAAGTGACCCCCTCCCCCAATACCTTCAGCCAGTGCCGGCTCCTAATTTGCTCCTCGCTCGGTGCTGTTTGTCAGCTTGCCGCCGCTCTGACCTGGAAAACCAAATAGAGATTGGAGTTAATGAGGAGGCACCTCAGGAGTGGAACATAAATCAGGTCGGTTATCACTGGGTGTCACTAGTGTGGTCGTGATGGCCCAGGTCTGTGGCGGCGAGCATGTGGAAGAAGGCTCAAGGCGAAGTGGAGTTCTGTTAAATCCGGCACAAAAAATAGGGGGTTCACTGAATTTTTCCCTGTACATGTTAGACTAAACAGATTATTCACTTTCTCTTTGGGGGATTTTCAACTGCATGGAAGTTTCCAGTAACCCACAAACCTTTTTATTAACTCAGGAACGTCAAGTTTTAGTTTTTTGGGACATGCTGTAGTTGCCGTCCTCCAAAAATCCTTGTTCCTTACAGTCACTTTTTTAAGCGTGCATTGGTCAAAAATTTTCTAATCTGTACTAGTACTAGACTATAATTCAGTGTTTTCTGTGGAATCATATTACAATGATATGATCTTATGATATCATTCTAGAGATTTCTGTCGTCCAAGTGAATAATTTCAAGAAAAACTGAATTTAGAAACTAAGAGAAATGAAAAAAGAAATAGTTTTGGTTTGACACATTACAATTTGGTCTAGTGTAATGCCTAGCAGTGGAACATAGTCAATGTTTTGAACACCAGTTTGACTATATTATGTATAATCACATTAACTGAGTCAAAGGCCGTCACATGGTCACTGAAAAAATAAGTCAGGGGGACAGTCATCAGTGCTGAGGTTCAAAACTCTCTCAAATCGAAATACGCAGGACAGACAGATTCGTCGCACTGGAGCGAATGTTCAGATGCCAGGTGTCCTCGAGCCAAGGCACCGAGCCCCGCTGTCACGCACTCAGTAGGTCACAGCACATCACAAAAAAATGGCAGATGTCGGTAGCTGCTCCAGCTTGAAGGTAGAGAGGCTGGACTCGAACAAAGGGCCGGCCCGCCCGCGCCCACCTGACACTGACCCGCTGTGGCTGAAACAAAAAAGAACGCAGGAGGGCGGGTCGAATCATTGACCCGGCGAGCCTCGGCACGGGCGCAACCAGCGGCACGGTGGCCGACGGCAGGCGCTGATTAAAGGGCCCGCTGCTGGAAACCGGCACCACTTAGGACTATTTGCACAATAAACCACTGGGACTATAGTGGCTGTGATCGTCTGTTTAACAGCTTCTAAAGGTGTTAAAATGTTTCCAGTGAAGTCGCTAGAGGTCATCTTTGCAATGAACATCACTGAACATGATTTGACTTTGAGTCTTTTTTAGTATTGTCACAATAACACAATTTTGATTGGGGTACCAGTGCGATTATATTAATCAGCATCTAGCAATGTGACAAAACTAAAATGATTTTAACCAGCAGGAAAAACACTGATTTGCGAAGCTCGGTAGCAACATTGGCACATAGGTTTTAATTGTAGTGTTTTGTCTGTAGTGACCTGTTTGTTGTTGTTTAGAGGTTTAATTAAGGCTGGAACTACAGATTATTCTCATTATTATCAATCTATTGACTATACTTTCAGTTAATCTAAATTTTTTGTCTATAAATTGTCTTTTTTTTTTTTTTTTCCAAGTTAGACCATCAAGATCTAACTTGGAACCAGGAAGCGTTTTGTGCTTTTGCTTAAATACTGATTGAAACAATTCATTGATTATCAAACTTGTTAATTTGCTGTTAATCTACTAGTTAATCATGTCAGCACCAGTTTTAACTCAGCCTTGAAGTTAAATGTCTTAAATTAGCTCTTTGCTTAGCTAGCTGCTTTGGACTTAGCACTTCTAGGTAAAAGGGACGTGGATGGGTGAGAATCTTCGGACGTACCTCCACACACACATCAGCACGTGAGTTTTCAGGACATTTGAACTAAGCTCAGATGAGGTTCTTTTCACGTTTCTTACACTCGGTGAATAAAGAGAGCAGAACACTCTGCTGCGACGAACAGCTGGCGGAGAGAAGCTGAACCGATGTCAAGGTGTGATTCATCAAGGATGTCTGTTAGGCCTGATTAGAGTGTGTGCATATCGTATTACGGCCGTCTTTACGCCGTCTGCAGGACTTTTTGGAATACAACATTAGGCTGGAATATTCTTTTCTCATCCCATTGCTTATTTTTTTTTCCACCCCCCTAACCCTCTGCCTTTGGACACCGAACCGAGCAACGCCTCGAGCATCAGAGACTTGAATCGGGCACCCTCAAGCACTTCCACCTCTTTCGATTTTAACTGTTTGCTTGTATATTTTTTTCGGGACACGAACAGCTCCTCGCTTTGGACTGATGATTTTTTTTTTTTTTGTTTTTTTTGTCTCTGGGCTGGATTAGCTGCCAGCAACTAATACGACATTCACATAGTCAAAGAATGGAGTTAAATGAGACGCTTGAATGCTCGGTGATCTTTCCTCCGCCATGGAGAGTTTGGAGTACCCTCTTCTTCTCTTTGCTGTGGGGCCTTTCTTTGTCCCAGTTGCTAGGCTTTTTGCTTTTTTGTTTTTCTGCTTCACTGCTCCCTCTGTCTCTCTTTTCTCTGTCTGACTTTATTTGTTGCCACCGTCCTTCCTCGCAGCGTTTTTGTCATTTCTCCGCCTCTCTCATCTGTCTTCCTCCGTCTTCCGTCTTCTCTCGCAGCGATCCGATCCATCACTCTTCCCTTCGCTCTCTTTCTGGCTGTGTTCCCTGAACCCTCTCACCCACTGAGTGCAGCATGCCTGTAAAGGTTGATGCTAATAATACTGAGATATCTCAATCAGAGCCCTCCAACCTCGCTGCACTTGTGAATACAATATAGTTACTATAGTATTTAAACCAGTAGGTGAACCATCGTATTTAAACCGTATTAAACAGGGACTGGTGGAGGTCTCAGTTGGCTGCGGTTCACACTGTGGAAGTGAAACATGGACGTTTTGAGTTTATATCCCTCCCTTCATAATTGAGACGCCGGCAGTATCTCACCGAATGATTTGTAGTGTATCTTTAGAGTTTCAGAGCCATTTGCTGATGTTTCTGCACAGTTAAAAAGGGAAACGCACACCGTTGGGGCTGTGTCGGGTTGTGTGTTTTGCCACCTGCAGCAGACACTGGATGTTTTGTGAAGATAGCGCAGTCGCTGGGATGTGTTGGTCCAAAACTAATGTCTGTTTTTCTGAGAAAAAGTTGGCAAAGAAAACTTAAAAATACAATAAAGCAGGGTAGAATTATATTCATTAAATTTCATGATAAGGTTAAAAGTAATCAAATAAATTTGTGGTAAGAATCAATAAAAGCCAGGATACAGACCAGGTCAAAAATAGGCACTCAAGGGCCTTTTACAAGCTTGTTCCAGAGCTTTCAATCACGCCTTATGATCATCATCATTTAAAAAAAACAATTGAGGAAGTCCTTTAAGAACACGAGATACAGTTGAAAGCTCTGGAGAAATCTATAAAGTTTGTGTAAGTGATTGACAGTATGCACCTGTCAATAAGACTTCTTTTCAAAAAGTTTCAAAATAGTCACAGTGAAATTTATTAGAATTTAAAGACATTAAATAAAAGCGCAACCTCCTTTCTGTCAGAAGCTTCGGTCCAAAACACATCACCCTGCAAAACCTTTACTGGTCAAACCCGACTGTGAAGTGCAGCTTTCATCTAATGACATCCAATGGATCTATGGGATCAATAGAGCCTCAGGGGAGCTTAGTGTCCGACAGCTGATGAAATCTCAAAGGATTCAGCTCCCCTGGCCCTAACCCGGGTGCTGTAATAGGGTGACCCATGACCCCGAGCCTCACGACGGGGAAAATATCGACCAACCTTTCCACAGCTCCGAAACGCGGGGAGCTAAATTAGGGGAAGGGTTTGCTTGCGCTTGGTTTCTAAGACGAATGTGCCACGGTTTGCCTGGGCGTCACTGGCAGAAGACGCCACCAGCGGTGGACACGGTGACGTAAGAGAGAGAAACTAGGAGAGTTCCTCAGGAGATGTTGGTGATCGTTAAATCCAGGGCTGCAGCTACCCAGTTATTTTCATTATCGCTTAATCGGCTGATTATTTACTAGACTAATCCATGAATCATCTTGTCTATAAAATAACAGAAAATAGTGTAGAGTTTTTGATATAATATGCTATATTGCTTTATTCCCTCAGTCCAAGTTGATTTGCCCGACCAAATAGTGTAAAACTCAGATATTTCATTTACAATAATGTATGATTTTTAAAAAAAAAAACAGAAAAAAAAAAAAAAACCCATCAAATCTTCACATTTGAGAAGCAAAAACCAGCAAATTATTCGGATGTTTACCGAAAAAAAGACTAAAATGATCATTCAGTCCTTAAAATAGTTGCTGATCAGTTTTCTATTGGTCAAATAAAAATCAATTCATCAACGTTTTACAGTTCTAATTAAGTCCTTTTTGGGGAAAAAAAATTAAATGAAACTGCTTCGAAGACACCACTTCAAAAAAGAACATGAAAAAAAGACAGAAAAGAAAACCAGGATGGCAATTGAAGGAATGTTGTGTTTGGCAAACAGAATCTAAATGACGACAGCTCCTATTTAATGGGAAAACCACTGCATTTAAAATGTTTTTTTTTTTCTTTTCTTTTCAATCCTGCCCATACTCACCAAGTAACACGCTTAAACGACCAAAAACCTTCAGCCTGATAATTAATGAGCCTCATGTGGAAGTGAAGAGCAGCAGCCGGAGGACTGGGAGCTGTAATGGTCTCTGGTCCTGCGTAAATATTTACAGGAGGATCCTGCGAGTTGAAGGGCCATTTAAAGATGGCACTGCCTCTCCGCTGATTATTTACTTTGGACCTCTGCAGGGGACTCCCGTCGGATTGGTTTTTGGATGGTGCCTTCACTGCTGCTGGATACTTCAGCGTCAGTCTGTTAAGTTCGGAGCTGACCGATTTGACAATTTCGATAACTGAATAATTGTTTGCAAAAACACCAAAGGTGTCCTAGTTCTAGCTTCTCATTTGTGTTTTATGTGATAGTCAATATAATTTTAGGGTTTGAACTCGTCCTTGAAGGGACAAAATAAGTTATTTGAAGGCACCAGCTTGGGCTTTAGTAACAGGCATTTTACACTGTCTCTGACATTTTTATGCACCAAATGATTGATTGCTTGACTGGGGAAGGTTAGTTTAGTTCTTGGTGTTGACCAACTGGTAAATTTAGGCAGAAGGTTTCTAATTAGTGCAGGTAGCGTCTCCTGATTTCGTGTAGTTTCAGATGTTTCTCAGGTGATTAATGGTCGACTGTGAACGGAGGAAAGGAGACAAGGCCAACACAAACACACCAAAGGGGTGTGTGTGTGTGTGTGTGTGTGTGTGTGTGTGTGTGTGTGTGTGTGTGTGTGTGTGTGTGTGTGTGTGTTAGAGATAAAGAGGTATTTGGAGAGAAATTTCAGCTCTGTTTCCACACCAACCTCTTTATTTTCCCTGTTGTCACCAACTTCTTTTGAATTATTTTCGGTCTCTCTTTCTCTCCCTCTCATAGTTACATGTTGGTCTTTCTACAGTTGTGAGGACGCTCATTGACATAGTGCATTCCTGAAACCCGAACCCTAATCCTAAACCTAAACCGGATTCTAACCTGAACCCTAAAACCGAGTCTTAACCCTCAAATTTGCCCTTTGAGTTTTGAGGACAGGCCAACATGTTCTCACAGCGATGTTTTTTTTCTTTTTTCTTCTTTCTTTTTTAAACCAAAATGTGTCCACACCACACAATCAAAGAGAGACATGTACACACACACACACACACACACACACACACACACACACACACCTACCTTTCCTCTGCGCTGTGTTTATGTTGGCCCGCTCGCAGCCAGACATCAGCATCAAGCGCCGCCTCAGTCTTCCTGGGACTCGCCATCAATCTTCATGCTCTGTGCTCTTTGTGCGCGCTCGTGGGCGTGTGTGTGTTGTTTGACTCTCCCAACGCTCCTCATCTCCTTCTTTGGCGAAGCATCTCGCAACACCTTCCTGCCGTTTGTTCCTCGTCGTCCCCGCTGTCTGTTCTTCGGTCTCTCACGCTCTGGCGCTTTGTCTTTTTCTCGCCTCCGCGTTTGATTTAAATGTCTCCTGCCAAGTTATGTAATATCCCTCCCTCACCGACCTCCTGTTGCTGATAGATTTGAATCATGACTCTCTTGAATAAAACCGCCTGAAACTGTTACTTAAACACCTGTAGCTGACATTGTGAAGGAGAAAAGCAGCCCGGCCGCTTAACGGTGCAACAAGTATTTGGCCATGACAAAAGAGTCGACTTGAAGAGTTCATCTGAAAACCTGCTTCAGCCAGATTTGATATTTTCGGTCGTTCTTCTTCCCGTTATATGAGAACTGCCTCTCAATTTTAAATCTCTAGCTCCGTCTATATAGTGTTTCCTATGGGTTTGCAGCTCGTTGATTTATTAGTGTATTTCTGCAGCCGAAATGATTCTTGTCAACGTCTCATTCTCTACATTCTGCATTTCTGCTTGTGAGGAATCTGTGTCCGGAGGTTTTCTTTCTTTTTTTTTTTCCCCCCCGGAGTTATTACTCTCTCTCACCACCACTTATGGTCAGAGGGTTTGGTCTCCGTGCAGCTGCTGTATTGCAGCCAAGTGGGTTTTGGTCGGGTATTATTTGACTGTTGGAATACCGTGAGTGGTGATCTGGTTGTGGTCAGGATGTTGAAGGGCAGCTTTGACAAGGCTAATGTTACCCAACTGCACACAGGGCCGACCGATGCCAGCTTCTGCTTGAGGCAGCAGCTTGGGCAACGCTGGACTTTACATAAGCTTTGTCGCATTTACTAATCCATAGGATCTGATGTAACGAACCCTCCGGCACCTTTCTAGAAACCGGGCCGGGATGCTGGAAGTGGGAGGTTGCCAGGGTCTGAGTGTGTTACTGTGATATCAAACCAGTGTCCAAGAATGCACTTTTTGGAGTGCCTTCCATGGGAGGAGCCAAAAATGATTAATGTTCATCTTCTCCCGCCAACTTCATTTTTTAAGAAGCAACTAAAGATGTCATTTTGAAAATACAGGCCTGTCTGTTGCTGTAACTGCACTGTATGTAGCGTAGTTGCAAGCACTTATTGCCTACACACTATTTTTCCCCAGGAAGAGTATGTGTTGCCTGGCGAACGCAAATAAACATTAAACCAACCCGTTTTCAGTTCAGGTTTGAGTGCGCGTCAATTGTCATAGTTTTTGGGTACAACAAAACGTAGTCCTGTCTCTCCTAGATATTGCATCTTGCTGAAAATCAGAAAAGCCACAAGGTGTAAAAGATAGAGACATAAATAAAAAATCTGAGTAGTTGAAATGCCATACATATAAAGTATACACCTATAAACCTGGTGCTAGACAACAGCGGATCAAGTGTTTTGATGTTAAACCTGCTCCTTCGACCCACACAGTGGATCTATTTTTGTGTTCTTGTCTTCCTTTGTCTGTCTATCTTTGTCGTGCTTTTACTTTGGTCGTGTTACACCTGCTGTGTCTTGCCACATGGGAAGGACGTAAACTTTCACCCGAATGTGGGCGTCCACTCGTCAGGAGGAGCAGTGTGCCCGAGTTGCGAGGCCGCCTTGCATCCCGGCCGCGCGACCGCCCGTTTGATGCCGAGCTGTTTTCCTCTTGCCCTCTTGACCTGGTTGCGTGGCCAGCCTGCCAAATAAATACTGGACAATGCGGCTGATGTCTTTTTATTAACTCAGAGAAATGAGGGGAAAGTTAGAAAGTTATCGGTGGGATGTTTCCAGAAGTTACACATCAGATTATTCTGAACTTTAGTGAGCACATAGCTCTCTGCCAAATGATGAGTTTGCTATTGCTGTTTTCTTTGATTCTTTTTCCTTTTTTTTTTTTTTTGCCAGAACCGTTACGATGCGTTCATGTGCTGCGCGGAAAGCTTGCCATCTTGGGCTTCCGGCTCATCGGCTGAACTTCATTCTATTTACATTCTCTTGGAAGGCAAAGCTGGGAGATGAATGATAAACATTAGAGGGTGCAGCTGTGCTGTTCGAGACTTTTTCAGCCATGATGGAAGTCTGCAGTCAGTCAGGGCTCATCTAGTTAAATGATCCACAAAGGATTTTTTTTTTTCTTTAGCATTTGGCAGGTGCTCAGTTTGGGCCTTGAATGAACCCATGATACCTGGTCTGGCTGCGATACCCAAGATCACCATTATGCCGTAATGATACCACAAGCCCCCTGCCTTCACCATTGACCAGCTCAGAGGACTCCATCACCCGTCTCCATCTGTCTGCTGTGCAACCTGAGAGCAGGCGGGCCTGCTGCAGTGCTGAGAGGTTGTGGAGTCAGGCAGGCGGGCTCACAGCGGTCAGGGGCCAGTGGTGGGGAGGGGGTCCGCGGGCCGAAGGAGGGCCTGACGGACCGAACCTCCTCCTGAACCACAGGGCAGTGGAGGGAGGGGAGGCCTGGGGATGAGGGCGAGACTTGGTCTGCGTGCTGAAGTTCCTTGGACTTACAGTGAAGTAGGGTCAGTGTTAAAGCCTTATTATAACCACAATATCAATTTGCTCTCTTATTATCTGTTGTTTGACGTCAGCGGACGCACTCACTGAGGTCGTTTAGGAACACGAACCTTTCTATGAATGACAGGCTGCAGAGATCTTGAGCTGAAGCTGGAGAATGGCACGACAAAATGTGAAAACTGAAGTTTGTTTTGACTCATTTTACAGTGGTATCCCACATATTTGGGAAGGTTATATAAGTATTCCTTGGGTGGATCCCAACCTGTTTGTTTTGTGACCCCACCAAACGCAGTGATGTCTAGATGTTTAAAGTTCCCGATCTAAATGGGGTCGGGATGGGGTCAAAATACATTTCAGTCATATGGTGAACAAGTTAAGTAACGTTCTCTCCCCTCCTCTTCTTTCCACAGGCTCAGAGGAAGGAGGTGTTTCTCCAGGAGCGATACGGCCACTACAGCCTGACCGACCCCTTCCTGGCGCTTCAGCGGGACTTTGAGTGCGGCGTCCCCGGGGGAGACGCCGAGCGGCGGCCCCTGGGCTCCAGCCCCATCTCTGTCCTGGAGGCCGTCATGGCGCACTGCAGGAAGATGCAGGAACGTATGTCGGCCCAGCTGGCTGCTGCTGAGAGCCGCCAAAAGAGGGTAAGACACCAGACAGACACCAGGGAGGAGGAGGTTATGGTGCAGATACCTGCTAACTTTGCCTGTTCAGAAATAGTTTCAATTGTTTGTCTGTTTGCTTTTTAATTAAACTACACTTGTATAAAATCTGTTGCGCACAGGAAAGTTGCAAGATGTAGGGAACGAGGAAATTGCATGCCTGTCTGCGTGTGTGTATTAAGGTTTTTGCTGTATGCATGGGTATTATATGAACGTGGAGGATAGGAGTGACAGTGTGTGTATGTTGCGTGTGTGAACTTAATTCCTATTTTCTGGTGTGTCATTTCTATTTTTGATGGTTGACTGTGTGCGTATACGAGTGTGTGCTGGTCCCAGGTGTCTTTAGGATTATGTGGCCCTGATTAAGTGGGCAGCCAAATGTCTGCTATGGCTTTGTCCCATTCTCTCTCTCTCTCTCTCTCTCTCTCTCTGTCTCTCTATCTGTCTCTCTCTCTCTCTCTCTCTCCTTCTCTGTGTTGAGGAACATGGATGTGTGAAAGTGTTTCAGTGTGAGCCTGGCAGAATGAATGTGGGTGAGTAATAAAGAAAATACTCTGTGTGTGTGCGTGTGTGTGTGTGTGTGTGTGTGTGTGTGTGTGTGTGTGTGTGTGTGTGTGTGTGTGTGTGTGTGTGTCCCGTACTTGAACTCTGTAATAGTAACAGAAATGATATAGTTTTGAGCCAAATGGAAGCTTTGTAACCACACAGACATAGATGAGGAGTTATGGAAGAAGGAAGGAAGGGAGAGCTAGGAGTTGGCTGATTGGACAGGAAAGCTGGTTAAATAGATTTTGGGGCTGTGGTTAGTGTGTCTAAGTGTGTATTTGCTTCCATCCATTAAATGTGAATGTACGGTATCTCAGTTTTTATGTGGGTCAGTTCTGGGCGGATTGTGGCCACTCATCATGGTACTCTCGCTAGTGCTGGGTACCGGCACCAAAATGTTTTTGTTACCTTAGTCTGGGGAATAAAAGCACGTACTCTTTTTATTTTTTTATTTTTTATTTTTTTTATTTTAACCATATGTGCAGAAAGCATCAGTGTTATAGAAGTTTGCCTACATAAAATATACTGTAGTTTGATTTGAGAAAACTTTCCTGATATATGTAGATAAGGAAATATGATCACGTAATAAGTGGAAACAAGCCTCAGTTTCTGACCTGAACTGTTTGACATACACTTTCCATACTCTGTGCTTTTCGATACTCGGTGCTACAGACACATTGCAGTCGATGCGAATGGAGGAATGGTGCAGCTTGGACTGTGTTCAGGATTTGGGATTGCACCAGCCATTCAAAAATCCATTACAAAGTTTGAATTTTAAGTCCTTCTTAAATTCTTCTTCTTTCACATATGTCTTTTGTAAATGTAGATATTTGTCCATGTCTGCATACATGAAGAAATAATGCTTTCAGGTGAAGTAGTATTCATACAGTCACTGGGTGGGAAATATCCGATTATGCTAATCTGACGTTATTCACTATTTCAGTCAAATTTTATCGTCATAGCAATTTGTAATTTGAGGAATGTTGTAGTTTATCAAGTTTCAGGGCAGATATTTCAAACTTATGCCATATTTTACCCCCTTTACTCCTCACCGTAAACGGTAAAACGGTAAATCACTAAGCTAACGTTAGCTTTGTCAGCTGGTTCAGTTAGCTACACAACGGTTACACGTGGAAGTTACTGGGCGTAAATATTTATCGACAACTAATCTCCACATAAGAACTGCTCTCGTTCAAGTTTTAATTTTTGTATAGCGTGAAACTTCTCTCGGCAAACGCAGCTGAACAAGTCTCAAGTTTGGACTTATGAACGGCTGGTGCAGGCAGCTGCAGGTGTTTAAATCACAATGATTGGTCTGGTACAGACTTTATAATACATTTCTGGACATGGAAAGACTTTAACTACCACACTGACAATTATGTTTTGATGACGCTCAGCAGGATGAGGAGTACCATCAGTCGGAGGTTTCATTTGGTGAGTTTTTACCCCTGGCGCTAACTTGCCTCTTGGGTGATCGGATCACAAGTCGACAGCGCCAAACATAAGTTTAAGCGACCGCCGAGACGCATCATGATCCGATCGCCCAACCCACTTACTGAGGTGGGTCTGGGACGCATTTGACCACTTATGATTTGTAGTGTAAACGCTAATGCGTCCCGACGCGTCCCTGACAAGGACGTAACAGGAAGATGCGTCATCAACGCAAGACGTGGTGGTTGTTTTGGTGACAGTGTGCCGCGCCAACGTTCTAAAAAAAAAAATGGAGATGTGCACTGATGTCTGTCCACCCCTAGATTTTCTGTTTTGTTTGAGCAGACACTCACCATGTCTGTTAAAGTCATCTATTGTCATTTCAGAAAAGCCTCATTTTTTTTCCTTCCCCACTGGAACACAATACCACATTTTTGATTTGGAAAATGCCATTTTTGGGTTGTTGCAAAGAATTACGTATTGAGGATTGAAGGCTAAAATGAAAAGGAAAAGCTAAGTTTTCATTTTAATCAGTGTTTCGGTGTCTACGTCAGTGCGGACATGGTCATGGACGTGGGTTTTCAGTGTTTGGTTTGGTCAAAACCCAGATTTGACCTGAAAACTCCAAAGGAATCCCTGGCATCTGAGCCGCTTCTCTGTAACCACTCTCAACAATGACCAGAAACACAGCTATGCACGACAACTTTGACCTTGAGGGGTTTTGGTTCATTTGACCCCGAAAAATGTGTGTAAGAAGAGAGGCAGCCACCGCAAAACAACAGTTTACCCTCTTTAGCACAGAATGAATCGCCACAATGTCACCACAGATTACACAGTTGTACCTAAACTGTCAACAGCAGGGTACGAAGCCGTCGGGCAGGGATAAGTGGTTTCGTTGAAACCTTTTAAAATGACCCATGACACATCAACAAACCAACACTGCTAAAAGACAGAGGCTCAGTGTACTCGGAGGGCTCTTCTGGTTGCTGGGTAGAGGGAATTTCTCCAGGATTGTGTGCGCTATCTTTATCCTCTCCATCCGTTTCCGCTCTTCTCGTGCTCCTGTGAGCAAGCTGTTGAATTATCCATGAGGTCTTAGGCAAGCTGACGGCAGGCAGGCATCTGTACGTAACTCACCCTGAATCGGTTCATGGGCATATAATGAAGTCACCCCCACTCCCTCATCTCCTCCTCCATGAACTCGGAGAAAGACGCCCCCCCTTGTTACGGCAGTGACGCTCAAAACAGTGACGAAGGAACGCTGTATTTGTCGGTTTTGTGGGTAAACATGCTGCCAACGTGTTTTGTTGTGAGGCTGAATTTGGAAGCAAGGTCACGACCGCCGGTGCTAAAATTCCTCTTTCTTAGAATAGTCCTCAGGCCGCCTCCTCCGCTTCCTCCTCCTCCCGTCCCCTATTCACCACAGTAGCCGAATAGGCTGCTGTATTCTGCCGGGATGCTAGCTGACACCTCAGTGCTGCAGCTTTTCAGGCGTAACGATTGGATTTTTTAAATTTTTTTTATTTAAATCTTTATTTAAATATTTCATTAAGCAGTGGAGGATCTCAGGTATCTCGACAAAAATGAGTTCTGGTTCAATGTCATTATTATTTCACTCTGTAGATGATAGCAGAATGAGCTCATGCATATGGATGACAAGTATGAGCAAAGACTCTGCTGTGGTAATCGTTGCGGTACTCAGTGGGGAAGGTTAAGCCCTTCATTATGTTGCATTAAATCATATCAAAGAAAGAAAACATTCTCAGAGGAGGTTTGTCTTGGCAGAGCGTTATCAACTAGGATTTCTAAGTCTGCATTCAGGCTTTACAATAACACATTGCCTTTTTGTTCAGTTCAATGAGAACACTGCATTGGCACAAGGGTGTTGATGTCCTGCACAAAAATTGTGTGTGTGTGTGTGTGGGGGGGGGGTTTGATCCTGGCTTAGGTCTTGCCATAGCAGAGTTCAACATCATCCACCGAGGAATACAGGTAGAATACCTCTTAGCTTGTAGCATTGTGCTAAGTTGACAATTTACCTATCGTGTGTGAAGATAGAGTAGAAATTACTGAGCACCTGCTGTGGGAACTCTCCAGAGTTTTAAAATCCCTCCTGCAAGAAAATAAACAGATTGTAGTCGGTCTGAACACGGCCTACTCGATAAGTTAAAGAATTCTAAAGCTTGAAATTTTTCTATTTCAGGTCCCTGTCCTTGACTCAAAAGGGGGGAGGGGTGTTGCTCTGTCTGCGGTTGCAACGTGGAGGTAGTTACCCAGCTGCGACTGCTAGTGGATGACTCGGCAGCTCCCAGTGTGGAGCCGGTGAAAGGCTCTTAATGCGCTGTCCTGATTAAAAGTGAAATAAATTTTGTGAGGTGACTAATGGTTGGGATACGCTTAAACAGAACGAGCGTAAATGATGCGTAGTCCGACCACATCAGAAGGGCAAAAGTGTTAATAGGTGTTCTGGGCAGCCACACTCTAAGGTTGGGGGGGGGGGCTGCCCATCCTACAGAGGTGACTGTGCAAATATGTGAAGTAACAGCGCCCACTTTTAGACTGTCTCTCTAGAAGGCATTCATAGTGTCACAGGAACAGAAGAAGCTGTAGAAGAGACCTAGAGAGAGTAGTTCGAACCCTGCTTACCCTCTCACCTCCACACACCTGGCCAATCGCTGCATGAAGCGGGTGTGAAAGTCGAAACTGCTGATTTTCTGTTGGAGCGTACCCTTTTTTTTGTTTTTTTAAGACATTAAGAAGCTGAAAGCTTTTAAAAAGCTTTTCCCGAAGCGCATTTGGGTCACAGTGTCGTCAGCGGCTTCTAATACTTAATTGACACACGCAGTTTATAAACTTGTCCTAATCCTGCCTGGTTTCAGACTTCGCTGCCCAGTGTGTCACCGCCTTCACAGCATCCCCGAATTTGTTCTTCAGAGGCATTAGGCTGACTTACAACAGACATAATCCCCACCCAATTAGCAGCTAGTCGTAGCACCTCCTTTTGAGTAACAACTGGCGTTCCCCCGGCGCTCCCCCCTTTGCTTATAAAACCCCACGCTCCCTCCTCAGCATCAGCTGGTGGTGATATGTACTCCCTGAGGGTTAAGAACCGGGGAGGCGGAGAAGTAAGGGAGGACAGGGGGGAGGGGGTCTCGTTTGGGACAGGGGTGGCGGGGAGTCGACTCTTTTGTTTGAGGCTTGTCAGAGCGATGCGGCAAGTGGGCGGAGAGCTCCGGTTAGGCCTGTTACCCTCTGTGAAACCAGCTCCGAGCCAGCAATAGCAGCAACGCTCCCGATATAGAAGCCACGGCTTTGACAAGTCATCGAAATTCAACCACATGAAGAGACCGTGTCTCTGAATAGACGAATTGTACTCTTTTTCCCAAGCCACCCCGTGGATTAATGAAGTGTCTATCTGTGTAAATTTGTGCTCATCCATCTATCTTTCCTGTCTGTTTAATCGAGCTATTTTGTCTGGCCCATCTGATTAATTCTGAATTGTCTAGGCCTCCTGGAGAAAATTCGTCGGGCTCATTTTAGCTTTGCGACAAACGAATTACTCGGTTTTCAAACATGGCTGGTTGCATAACCCACGCGGTTGCAAGCAGTAGAATTTTCTATCTCATACTCCAATAACAGTCCAAATTGAAACACTGTGTTGTTTTTTTTTACCCTACGTTTTTGTTTTTATTCCGGTGATGGACGATATTGTCAGGATGCACGATGGGGGAGACAGGTGGCAACTGATGTATGTGAAATACTGTGTGTCTGTGAGAGTTACTGGATGTTTGACATACATGTGAGGTTCACGGAGCTTGTACAGTCTGAAAGGGTGGTGGCTTGACTGATTTTTGCTGAGGATGTGTGTTCAGAAAGGGAAGGAGAAGTTACATGTGTACAGTATCACAGACAATCTGTAACCGAAGTCGCCTGATAGCTTAGTTGTGCGCCCATGTATCTGCTCACATAGCAATTACTTTTATCAGCAGTTAATTTGTTGATGTATTTCTTTCAATTAATTTATGATATAAAATATCAGATGACAGAGATAAAAGCTCCCACGTAGAGAAAAGCAGCGACTCCTCACATTTCAGAAGCTGCCTGTAAATTACTTAAACAATGAAGTGATTAAGGAAAATTTGTTGACCATGAACTTTCTGTCATCGATTAATTGACAAATCATTTCGGCATTAGATACAACTGATAGACACAACTGGATACACACAACTGTGTGTTTGTGTAGATCTCCCAAGCCCAACTCAGATAACTGAAGCCCAAGTTAGGATCTCCTGGTACCCATTTTTTTTTTTTCTCTTCTTCCAGTTGGAGATGGAGAAACTGCAGCTCCAGAGTCTGGAGCAGGAGCACCGCAAGCTGACGGCGCAGTTGAAGGACGAGCGTGAGAAGAACAAGCACATTGTCATGATGCTGGTGCGAGAGTGCAAGCAGCTTGCCACACGGGTGGTAGAGGAGTCGCAGCGCTTCGACGAGCTCCAAGCTCGCCTGGACGAGGAGAGTCGCACCTCTGGCCGGCTGCAGGAGGAGCTGAGCACCGAGCGGCAGCGTAGCCAACAGATGGAGGCCAAAATGGAAAAACAGCTGTCAGAGTTCGACACAGAGCGGGAACAGCTGCGCGCTAGGCTTGGTCGCGAGGAGGCCGAGAGCCAGAGTCTGCGGCAGCAGGTGGAGCAGCTGCGGACTGAACTGACTGATGGGAAGGATGCTGCTGTGACCCAGCCTGCTGCTTCTGGAGCAGAACCCGCTGCTGCCACCGGCACGCCACCCAAACCCAAAGCTCTGACATCTGTTTCTGTAGCCACAGAGCCCATTAGCTCTCGAGCAGCGTCTTGCCAAACGGACCTGCCACCCAATGAGGTGGAGGGTCCCAAGAAGACCCCCCTCACCATACCCGTCAAACCAACCCCTGCCAACTATGTTGGCCTGAGCCTGCCAAAGACGTCTGGCCGGGGGATCGTCCACAGCAGCTCAGGAGGACTGGCACAGACAGAGAATGGCTCAGAGGGCCAAGCCCCCCACGGCTTACCCAGCGGGGTCAGCCCCCGTGTCCAGGCGGCCCGCTACAAGTTCCAGGAACAGGACCAAAACGGCACGGCGTCCCAGAGTCCTCCAGCCCGTGACCTCTCCCCCACCAACCGTGACAACTTTGCCGCCAAGCAGCAAGCCCGTCACACCGTTACGCAGGTTCTGTCGCGCTTCACCAGCCCTCCAGCAGGAGGTGCTGGACCCCTGCGCCCAGGCCTGCCCCACTCTGCCTCAGAGGGAGGCCCTTTTCCCGGTCGCCTGAGCCATCCCATTGGCCTCAAGTCGCCTACGGTGGCCAGGATCGACCGGGGAAACCCTCCTCCTATCCCTCCCAAAAAGCCAGGGCTTTCCCAGACCCCCTCTCCTCCTCATCCACCCATCAAGGTGGTGGGGGACATCGGCCGCTCCCCTGGGGCCGGGCTAAAACCGGCCACGCCCCAGCTGCCACCCAAACCTGCCCTGGACCTGGTACCAGCCCTGACGGCCTCTCAGGTGGGTGCCTGCCCCCCCTCCCGCTCCCCGGGGCCTGGCCGGGGCCCTCAGCGGCAGCCGGCAGCAGCATGTGCAGAGTGCCCCCCCGTCATCAGCCCTGCCACCACTGTCAGTAGCCCCTCCTCCATAAACCCCCCCTCCACCTCCTCCTCCTCCATTAGTGCTCCATCTTCCTGTAGCCCCCGTACCTCAGCAGGCAGCCCCCTGGCAACAGCATCAGGTAAAGGGGCTCCTCCACGCTCCATCTCCCTCCAGTTCTCCCCACTGCCTCTTTTCTTCGACTGTCTTTCCACGGTGCTAGCCTAGCTAGCCTAGTGTAGTGATCAGGTCCCAGGGAAACTGGTCTAACCACAGGAATGCAACGCAGAATAGCACACGGGTCAATTCAGTTTATGTCACTGACTCTGTCCCTCAACCCTAAATAACCTTGCGAGATCCGATGTTGCTCACTGCCTTCTCTCTCCACTCATCTCTCTTTCTCTGCCCTTAATGTGTCCTCCCTCTGGGCACCTTTTGTCTCCCAACTTGTCACGTCAGTATCAGCAGTGGACGCTGACAACATGTCGCCGCTATGTGCCTGACTAGAGGTTAGACATGTCGCAGCGGAAGGTGCGCGGCAGGGTGAATTGAGGCAAAACCAGACAATTTCCCCTCTCGTTTACTCAGATTGGTCTGTAGGCCTTCCTACCAGTAACCCCTGTCCTCTCTGAAGCTGATGCCAGAGGCTGCTCTCTCTCCTTCCCTTCCCCTTTCTCGTCCTCCAGTAGCATGCCACGACCAGCCTTCCACTTCCCGCACTCTTCCTGTTTTAGCCTCCATTAACTTGTCCCACTGGTCTCCTGTCCACTCCGCTTCCTGTGCCATCGACAGCACTCTGTATGTAATTTAGTCGTTTGATATAAATGGTAGCATTTATATTTACCTTGTCATGTGCCTGTGGTGCTAAGCTTGGTGTTACTGCGTAGTATGATTGAAGAATAATGGCAGTTTATGACAACTTGGGTATTATTTCCAAAGTCCAGGGCTGTTATTTCCATCAGTAAGAATAACATCGTATCCGCTATGATCCAAAACATTAATTCCTCGGATCAGGGACTCCGGCGACATCGGTCAGGTGGGAAAGCAAACACGTGCGGTCAGGATTTAAACGAACCCCCAGATCAGACGAACCGACTTGGAAAGAGAGAAAACAAAGGCCAGCAGAAATCATTACCCAGGCTGTTGCTCGCAACCGTCTATCACGGTTTCACAGAATAACTCCTCAGTTTCAGTTTTTTTAACCCACGCTACTTGCTGTAAATCGTCTGCCATCAGTTTTCCCTGTGAAACGAGAGATTATCCGCGACATTTCGGTCTCGCTCACTGTCAGTATTGCCTCCAAATAATTTGCCCTAACAGCTGGCCTGTGGCCTGACAGCTCATGCGTCTTGCCCAGTCCTACCTCTTGTTAGCGATGTTGGCTCTGCTCCAAGCTATAATATCTGAAAGAAAAGATGGTGAAACTTATAAGGAAAAAAAAAAAAAACCAAGTTGTTATAAACTGGAATTATCCTTAAATATACCTATGAAATGTGACAAACAATGTCTGCATTTTTGAAATTCCTGTGCTTTGCATGCAGATGTATCATGATTGAAAAATGATATAGCCGCGCTAGCTACTTATGAAACAAAGTTTACCAAATGTGCCAATGACGATAGAATTAAACTGACGTGAGAGAATTCCTTAAGAATGTAAAACTTGAAAGAGTTATACAAAGATTTTATAGATGGTCAAAAAAAAAAAAAAAAAGATCTTCAGATTGGCTGATGTGGCCATCGATTAAAAACGTGTGCGCTACCTTCCAGCTGTTATTTACTGACATTTTAAAGGTCAGATCTAAGTGTCTGTGAGTCTTAAAGTGATCGTATCTTCGTTAGCGCGCGCTGACCCCAAGGAGGAACTGTGGTAACACCAGTGTTGCAGACCTTTCGGATTTCGTTCCGTTCGATCGCAGCATCTCCCGCGTACAAATCTGATAAAGCTGTGGGGTCCTCTGGGGAAATTCTGCTACTTCCCAGACATACTAATCACAATTTCAAGCCAGGCCACAATCTCTCCTGTCAGCAGCCAGAAATGTTTTCATAGCCTTTGTACTTTTCCAATTCCCCACCACCACCACCACCACCCACTCAGACAGAAAGCGCAGCCGTAACGGCTGCCATAATCCGTGTCCTTGAGATTCTCTGCTTCACTTTTTCCTCACTCTCCTTTGTGTCTCTTTTTTTTTTTCCCCATCTGTGAGAGAAATGCCTGCATTCTCGCCGTTCTCTAACTCATTTTTATCCTACCCAGATCAGAACCAGCCATGTGAAGCCATGGTTAAAAGTAGCACCTCTAGACTTTAGCCTGACACCTCTCAGTAGAGCCTAAGAACTGTTAAGTTAATAGTTTTAGCAAAGTTGTTGGTTTTAGTAATGAAGCCCTTTTTTCTCTTCTTTACTTCATCATTTTGTCTGTTTGCTGTGCTTAATCATTTAAAATAACACTGTGTAATGGCAAAACTGTCCTACTAAATAATGTGTGTATTTGTCCACTGTGTGACTAATGTGGACGAGTGACTGCGCTGACAGATGAGTGCGGTCCATCATCTCGCTGATACTCTGATGCGACGGCAGGCCCCTTTGTCCGGGCTGCGGCACGCTTCACGTGCCGATTAAATGATAGACATTTTACTAGAGGGTTTCCTGCATTTCCACAAACCCCTTGGAAAAGCTTTGAATTCAAGTTGTGTTTTCGAAGGGCAGGGGAAAAAAGTTCTCAAATACAACGTATATGATCTATCACCACAGGCAACAGTGTTCATGAAGGATCTAAGAATCCTCTTAACATCTTATGTTTGGGATGTTTTGTCCTGTTCTGATTTAGGACTTAAATGACTTAAATGACCAAATAAGTTCGGACTTAACTAATTTATTTTTCCGTGCAACATTCATTCACGCCGCTTGAATTTTGAACACACACGTATGCGATTTCCTGAAGAGGAAATTTCCATTAACCTCTTAAAACTCTGCCGAACACCACCAACCCCCCCGGTGGGTTGGTCTTTACAAGCTTGTGGTGTTTGGCAACTAACATCGATGTATTTCAAATTTCAGCGGTGATCTCAAAGTGTCCAAACACCAAATATGTCAGGCTGAATTTCAGATAAATGTGTATAAAATGAAAAACGGTTTAATAGGCGGCCCTCAAGACATGGCATTGTGGCCTTGAACGTACAGTTCAGTGGAAATGACTTTGATCTGCAATGAAAAAGCATGTACAGAATATATATATATGTATACATATACATATATATGAGGGCTATTTTTGCAATAATAGAAACTAAACATTAAAGGACATTTAAGGGGGCAATCATTAAATAAAATTAAAATAAGAATGCTAGAAGACTTGTAATTTAGATGTTATTTTTCAAGCCACAGGAGATCTGAAGGGAGAAATCATTTTAAGGGTTTGTAAAGCGAGTAGAGTCTTAAAACCACAGTTTTCCTGGACGAGTTCCAGCTAAGGCTGAAATAAAGCCTCAATAAGTTGCTTTACCTGTTTACCCGTTTCCTCCCTAATCCTGCCATCATCCTACCAATTTGTTCGTAACATAACCAGCCACCACACGGAATTTAGCCCAAAAGAGCTTCAGGCTACAGAAACCAACTGGGTGGCTTTTTTTTCTTCTTTCTTTTCTTCCTTTTTTTTTTTTTTTTTTAGCGGTTTGATATTTGATATCAGTGGGGCTCGGGTGACTAAATGAAACAAATGCATTGATCTTTACCAGCAGAGTAGTTAGCATTTGCTGATACACGCACTCCTTGAAGTTCAGGCCAGTCAGTTTCCTACTCAGAGGCAGATCATTCGAGATGTACATATTTAAAAGAAGATGCAGTGTCAGTTCTACATCATAGTGTGTGTGTGTGTGTGTGTGTGTGTGTGTGTGCTGCATTGTTCAGACTTTTCTACTCTTCGTGTGTCGTTTGCTAGTTAGTTGAGTAATTATGGGTATTTCTTACAGTCGATAAATTGAGAAAATGATCAGGAGATCAATCCGTAATAAAAACAAATATTAGTTGCGGTCCTATACAAAAAAATATCAAAACACACAACCAGCTATTACAGTAAAATGCTGAATAAACATTACTGCATCAGTAATAATAATTTAATGATATAATAGCAGAGGAAGAGTCATAGGGACTATTTTACTGCAAATGAGTATCTTTAATACTTTATTACTTCAAGTACATTTTCATGATGATACTTATATACTTTTACTTAAGTAACACTTTCAGTTCAGGACTCTAACTTGTAATGAAGAGTTTTTACAGTGTGACGTTAGGATTTTACTTCAGTAAAAGCTCTAAAAACCTCCTCCACCACTGGAGTTGAATCTTTGATTTTGGCTGAACTAGTAATAGAAACACTGAAGGCGTCTTCTGCCTTATTTTAGTCACATTTCCCCCAAATTCAGCCTGACGTATTTGGTATCTTTGAAACCTTGCAATCTCCACTAGAATTAAAAAAAAAAGGAAAAGAAAAAGGCAAGCAGGGGTTAATACAACCACTGGCTCCTTTTTCTACCCTGAAAATGTTTATTTATTAACTACGACTCTAACATCCCACCTTGCTCACACCCGCAGTTCAAACAAGAGAGAATGTCCTGCAATATGTATGGATCTGAGGTGTGTTCTCCTTCCCTTCCAACCCGTCCGCCTTCTTAAAACCCTGCCTCTCCCATGCTCAGCACTTCTAGTCGCTTCCTCTTCCTCCTGCTCTTCCTCCTCCTCCTCCTAGTTTAACCTGTGCTGCTCCTGCTCCTCCTTCCCCCTGCAGGCTGGTGTCCCTCCGTAGTCTCCTCTCTAAGTGGCGGTGGGCCTGCTGCCCTGGACGGCGGGCGCCCCCTGCTCCTCCAAGCTGCTTCCCAGGGAAATGTCACTTTATTGTCAATGCTGCTTAACCAACCAGACCCGACCACCACCACCACCACCACCACCACCACCACCACCACCAACATCACCTCTACCACCGCCATGGAGAACAAGCCCAATCATCTTGACCAAGACCACCACCTCTACCACAACCACAACCAAACCTCTGCCTTGTTTGCTGCTGCTCAGAACGGACACACAGGTAACTGGCGTTAAATCCCTCAGTACCGGTTGGCTGATTAAAGGCACCGCGTCAGCTACTGTACGACTGAGGACACTGAGGTCATAAAAAATATCCATCGCGGTAAAACTTGATGGATTTTTTTTTTTCTTTTTTAATCAAGCTTGCTATGTTTAATACCAGTTAAAAATAAAACAAAACAAAGAATTCAGCATTTCCAAGTCAGCGTTGTCTTCCTGTAGTGAAAAGGTCTTTGTAACTAAAACTAAAAGCTTTTAGATTTTCATAATTAAAACCTTTTACAGGCTTAAATTTGGGTGGACCTCAGTATATCCAGAGTCTTGGCTGCAGTCCTGAATGCAGATAGAATATTGGGTTTGTCAGGCACAACTCGTACAGTCTGATGCAATCCAGGACAACTCTGCTTCTCAGACCACTATGAACGTTTTAATCTGGTGGTCAGGTGTTTGTGTTGATTTACTATCCGCTAGAGCAACGTCAAGGATCAGTATTGTTGCCATGGTTACTTACCGTTTAACAGATAAACCAACGCACTGATACGGATCAGTGCCCGAGCTGTCGACATCTTGGGTCTTTGGGTCTGAGGGGTAACATACCTGCCGCTGAATCAGAAATTTAAATATCGCACCTTTGACCGTCCACAGCACAGTAGCGAATCTATACATATTAAAGAGCATAGGTTCAGCCCAGCGGGAATAGAAACCCTGTCTGCGACTCTCTGAGCTCTGACTGAGCTCGGAGAGTAGCATTTCAAGGAACACCCACGGGCTCGTATTGATTATGGAGTGATTGATAAGCAGAAGGCGGTTCACCGAAATACAGGGAAAAAGGTTTCACGCGGGATTGATTGATTTGATGGAGCATGGCTGATGTGCGTGAGGGAATAAGATACCTGAGCCAATCCTTACAGGATCATAAGACGCCACCATAATAAGGATTGTAAAGTCTATAAATAATTAACAAAGGTGTGTGTGTGTGTGTGTACACATCATTACATTGTGTATTTTTTTCCCCCGCTATTCAGCATTTTCCTTCTAACTGCACAATAAAGAAAAAGAGAAAAGGAAAACAAACGTAACCCTGGATTCAGTAGGACAGTATGTTGATTGTAGTTTGCTCTCGTTTGCCTTTGCCGAGCTTTATTTATAAATAAATAAATAACTTCCACGTGATCAGTTTCTTTAAATAATCAGCAGTTAGGGTTTACAAACCGGAGACAACAATGGAATTAAACCTTTCCAGTGTCAGTTGCTTCAGTTAGTGCGGTGTGTGTTTTCACCAACCCGCCGGTCTCCTGGAGGATCGTGCGTTCACAGGGGCCACGTGAGATCGAGTTACGATGTTTATGATGCGGCATAAACGAACTGCGTAAAGGCTCCGGAGTTTTGAATTAACTGCTGCAAACATACCTGCCGTGTGATGCTTTCCCTCGTGTCGGCAGCCATCACAGAGCGGCTTTTGACCGAGGGCCCGAGAGCAAAGGTCCTTTTCTCAGGTGAGACTACGTAGAACCGCACGAACAGGAAGCAGAGCGCTGCCGAATCAGAGCCCGTTGCTCTGTTGACGTCCTTTTTAAATGGAGAGAAGAGGGTTTACATCGACAAGAGACTGGACACGTTATCAGCCTCCACAAAGGAGATTTTTCTGTCTCAGTCATTTGGTTGCTGCTCTTCTCTTTTGCAGCGACTCACTGTGTTAATGTCATGTGAAAGAAACCTTCAGAACGAGCACTACTCTGATGTTCCAGGCATCAAACCTGTGACATTTCTGCCCCCTCATACAGATTCTTCTTCCTCTTCCCACGGCTAACAGTCTCTCGCGGGAACGGGGTCCGAGATTGTAATTTTTAAGCTACGTTGAACGTGAATTCGGGTCCTTGTTGGTTCGGTCAGAGATTAAGCTTCTGCTGAATACGCACGAGGAATCCTTAAGGTTAAGCGTTCAGATTGAACGGGCAAAGCAAAAAAAAAAAAGCTGTAAACACAACATCGACACATCACATTATAGAGTTGATAAGATCAGATAGGGAACAACACTGGCTTTCATTTGGATTCGAATTTTTGCGTCTTCCAATATTCACTCTGGTTTTTGCTCCGTTATGGTCTCCACCGTCGCCCGAGGGAAATGTCAGGCTCTTACCGCTACGTTCGCCCTCTAGTTGCCAACAGTTACTGTACAGTGGGTTTGTCAGATATCACCTAAAAACAGCCGCCCGCTGCGGACGAAAACGACGCTACGGGAGCGTTGGACGTGAACTAAAGCAGTAAAGTTGTGGGACAGAAAACCAGTTGGGGGGGGGCTGCAAAGTCGGGGGGGTTGATTCTGTGTAGGTTTGACCCCTTTCACATGCAAGTATTGATGTAGTCCATTGTTAATGGATTATGGATTATAGCATCTTTAAATCCCAATTTATAGTCACAAACATACCTAACGTGAAAACACTGAAACACAATTATGATGTTTAGTAATTACACACACACACACACACACACACACAGAGCACAGGATGCGTTTCCCTGCTGGGATGTGTGGTAATACTGTCAGTCGAGGGGCGTTGATCCATGAACACGACTAATGCAGCTGAAGGACAGCTGTACTTGAAGCTAATAGATGGGAACGCACAGAGAGGACACACACCGGCACATTTACACGTACACACACACACAGACACACTCACACAAATACAGGCCTTAGTCCTCGGCCCATCAATATTTCATTGTCCTTCACGCCCCCCCCCAACCGTGTCTTCCTTCTCATCTGATTGTTTGAGCCACGCTTACCTCTGTGCATTTCCCAAACCGACGAGACAGATGTTTAAACATTTAGACCACACACACACTGTGTGTGTTTGTGGTTGAGTGTTGGATGTGAAACCCCGAAATGCCACGAACCTTCCCGTGATGACGGGGTAATGTATTCACCGCGGCAAAGGGACGTACCGGGCTGTTCCCGCTGAGACTCGTTATTCCAATGGGCCCTTGGAAGCCGATGCGCCCTGCCGCGATTGCGTCGCTTGTACTTATCCGCAGAATACGTGACACTGTTTTTTTTTGTACACGTGCACCGGCGAGAGCTGAAGCCCCGCTCCACTTCTGGCTCAGCCTCCGTTCCACTGGCTCTCCGGTGATTCGGCATCACTTCCCACAAAAGGTTTTCTTTCATAACCCCCTCTGAAAAGGAGGGAGCGTTTTAACGGAGCTCTCCGTCTCCACTCGGAGACACGTGGGTGCTCTGCCGTCGCAGTGGAGAGTAAAAATTGAACGACTCGTCGTTTTAACAAAGATAAAGAGCCACTGCTGTGGTTAAGGCTCATGGGAGATGTAGTGCGGGGACGGCCAAGGCAGTGATTGCTGATGTATCGCTGTCGTTTTAAAATGAGGGGGTGCTGACGTTTTGCTGTCCATTTCTGGTTGTTTCAGAACAATTGGACAGAAAAAAATATGGCCGCACTGTATCGTGTTCAGTCTTTTCGGACGAGCTGGCGAAAGAAACCCGGTGTGAGAGACTGCATTGTCCGGCTGAGGCTAGTGGAACAGAAGGTCTCCATAAAACACCGGAGCAACTTCTCAAAAACGATATTTAATAACGGAAGCACACGTGACCCGGCACCTCAGTAAAAGCTCTCTGCCGTAAATTGACTGACACGGATTATTGAGGTTTTTTTTGCCCAACATCACCACACCATCTACAGCATCTACAGTATCCATGGCAACAAGCGATACCGGCTGCTAGGCTCTATGTACCGTGCACGTTGTTCGGCCACTTTACTCTGAGATGTTGTAGTAGCTTTTTATGATGTCGCAGACTCCGATGATTGGACTTTGTAAATTCAGCCTGCATCACGTCTACGGTTGCGGAGCTCACGTCCACGTTTCCGGGGCGCACAGCCGGCACCGCCTTGTCACCTCTCTTCCTCTTTCTCCGTCATTCCCCTCTCAGAGTGTGTGAAGCTGCTGCTGTTTTCGGGATCGCCTGCTGATGTTCCGGATGAAAACGGATTCACATCCTTGCACTTGGCCGCCGCCCGCGGCCACAGCAGGTGAGCTCGGACGGGGAACTTCCTCTCGTGGTGCCGTAAGTTCTCCCTCCTGACCGGCCAGAGAAACGGGGCGCCCAACACACACACACACACACACACACACACACCACAGTCGTTTTTAATACGTGTGATTACATGGTATCGATTGATAGTCATTCCCTGAAGGCTTGTCGTAACCTTAACCATAATCACTTCGTGCCTACAGCCCTAAACTTAACCATAATCTAAATATAACCACTTAAAACGTGGCTCTGTTAAGTTTAGTATCAACTAGTTGATTGTGTCGCCCGGAAAATGTCATTGAAATCGAAAAAATGGCCCAGGTTGATTTAATCTAATCGCTTGTTTTGGCCTGATCAACCGTCCAAACCCCAAAGATGTGTAACTCACAGCGACGCGAGAGAGAATCATCATCGCATTTGAGGAGCTGGAACCGGCAGCTGTTTGGCATCTGACCTCAGTAATCGACACGAAAGGTTAATTGATTGTCATGTATTTTTCCGGCGATCGCTCGACTCATCGATTAATCAATCAGCTGTTTCAACTTTAATTCCAGCTTTGACCAAAAACCAAGCCATGACCCCAAAACACACCTTTATCCTTGTTGGGGCCCATCGCTACGATCCCTTTGGTTAAGTGTTACCTGTTGTCCAAGAGCCTTGATACCGTTCTCGACTTGCGTTTTTGGGACTCGACCTCTCTTACTGAATCACATTGGCCCCCAAAATCACCGTGCGTGTTGGAGATTCTGATATGAGTAGTGTGTGCGTGTCTTTTTAAAACTGATCACTCATCACACACACTTTGCTGCGAGACAAGCAACAGCTGGACACCGCCGTGTGTGAGATGTGACCGCTGGGCCGATGCCGGTGACCACGCGGTGCCAAAAGCAATGCCGGCACGTACTGCGCGGCACCGTCATCTGGCGCTGGTCCCAGCTGAGCCCCGGGGGGCTTTGGGGCATACGGTACGGACCGTCGGCACGGGGTGATTTCCCACAGCTAAAATAAACCCCGGTCCAGCGCTGAGACCGGGGCGGCTGCCCCTTAATGCCCGCCGCTTCCATTTCTGCTGCTCGGTGGTTTCTCCTCCTCAAACATCAGCCAAGCTCGCACCATTTAACTATTAACGACGACGGAAACAGACGCTCCCGCACTACGCGCAGTGTCAGCTCTGATCGTTCGTATCGATCCTGACGCCGGGCTGAATCCCGAGCCTGCAGCCGGAGAGGCTCCGTCAGCCACGGCGGGGGTGTGCGTGTGCGTGTGTCGGCGCTTGCCAGAAGAGCCCGATGCCCAGGACCAGCTGGGGAATGCGCGGTGCTGTAATATCTGATCACAGGGTTATTTATAGAGCGGGATTATCTGAAGGCATGCTGACACACGCGCACACACACACACACACACACACACACACACACACACACACACACACACACTCGCGGTGGGAGTTTATTTTATGGGGTTAACTGGTTTTTCGGTGGTCGTGACTCAGTGGTCGCGTTAGCAGACAGGATCGGTTTTCCTCGGATGATCTGGGCCACCGTCATCCTCGGCTTCACCATTGGTGGAGGGCTGACTGATGTCTTCCCTTGTCTCTGAACAGGTGGTGTTCATAGTCTAAACTTAAACGTGTGTGTGTGTGCGCGCGTTGATTCGTCGCCCTTGTTTCTTTGTCTCTAGGTATGTATATTTGCACGTTTGGAAAGATTCCTGGTCACTGCAGCGATGTGTTGAAGTCACGCCTGTAAAATAAGAAGAAGAAAAAAAAAAAACTCAAGAAAACTTTATTATCAAAGATGACAGTTAACAGCACAGAGAAGATCACTGTAAATATTTAACAGCCCATTTCAAGTTAATAACTGTTATAAAGTAAACGTTAAAGACACAAATAGGGCGGCCGTGGCTCAGGAGGCAGCGGGGTCGTCACCAACCCGGAGGCGTTTGTTGGTTTCCTCCCCCTCCCCCAGTCCCAGTCGAGTCGTCCTGTCCCCGGAAACCAAAATCAAGTCACTGTAAATCATTCATCGGCGTGTGACCGTGTACGTATAGAAAGAGCGGTGTGTGTGTGTGTGTGTGTGTGTGTGTGTGTGTGTGTGTGTGTGTGGCATGTGGTGCAAAGCGCTTCGATTGGTCGATAAGGCTCGAGAAGCGTTATGTCAGTTCAGCCCATTTAAATACAACAAAATGTATGAAATTTAAATTCCCGCTCAGATATTTATAAACGTGCTCACGAAACGTTTATTGCCGCAGCTCTGCATCACGTCTGTTTCTGTGCCATCCCCCAACGTGTACACTGACGCCGGTGCACGTGAGGTAAACCAGTGTTGGCTTCTTCTTTGAACTGAAGCACGTGAGACACACATCCAAGTGTTCGCAGGGGCCACGTGTAATAACGAGTCACAGTCAAAGCAGATACAGAGCCAGAGAGTGTAGCCCCATTATATAAAAATGTCATCGACTAACTCCCACACCGACCCCCCATTCACTTGGCGCCGGTGTGTGTGTGTGTGTCTCAGTCGTCCCCCTCCTGCACATATGGGTTAACACGGTGTCCGCACAGGTGTATTCAAAGTATATAACCCCTGGTGCGAATGTGTCGTTAACATCTCCCTCCTCCCTCCAGCTGCGTGGAGGCGCTGCTGGCTGCAGGGGCCGCTGTGGACGCGGCTGCGGCGGCGGCGGGGGGACAGACCTCCCTCTTTCTGGCCTGTGAGGCGGGACGGCTGGACTGCGTCCGGCTCCTGCTGGGTGCCGGAGCCGATCGCTCGCGCTGCACCACGGTGAGTCTACCGCCCCGCGCCGGGTGGCCGGCCGTGCGCGGTGCAGGAACCAGGAAATGAATTTCATTGACTTGCTCCAGCAGGTGCGCGACCGGTACTGGCGGCTCATTGTGTTCTCTTGGTAGAAATGCAGCTAAATCAATGTCAAGCAAGCATTTGTTGTTTATAGATTAGATTTAGACTTTGTGTTCTGGTGAAGATTAGTTTGACATCTGAGTTTCTTCTGTTAGATCGGGATATTCCAGGTGAGTTGAAAGTTTAAGTGCCTCCCTCTTGCCAATCGTTTTGTTTTGTTTAAACGCGAGCGCCAAGATCTTTCAAAGTTTGATTGGTTTTCTCAGAGGTATTAGGATAAAAAATCGTCTTTTAATATGTGTAGTTTATTTGATGGCGTTGATGATGTGAAGAGGATGAAGGAGACTCCGCTGACACCGTCTTGATTACATATAAAGGTTTATTATAAAGAAGAACAGCGTCAAGTCGAGCATCTGCAGATCTGCTTGTGAGAAGCCGATGAACCAGTCTGAAATTCAGCCTCGGTCACTGCCTCTTAAATAGGACAGTTGTTTTCCTAAAAACTGTCACTCACATATGGTTTTAGTTACAAAGCATTACCTGCCTTTGGGGACTGCGAGACCCCTTCTGAGGACCCCCGACCCATGGCCTCTGAGCCATATCTCTGTTTTCAGACATGATTGACACATATGACCATACACCTCATATGTAAAAAAAACAAAACAACCCACCGATTATCTGCTAAATTTACCTGTTTAAAAGTTTCAGATAAAACCCAGGCAACAAATTAAAGTTAGTTAATTAAAAATAACGTTTGCAATTTCACGTAGCTCGTGTCCTTGGGTCAGTCGCAGGTCACCTGCTGTAGACATGACTAGTTTTCCTTATTTCCAGTTTATAAATTCGAGGAAATCACACACTTAATCTTAAGTGTTAAAATCCATTTTGAGAGACTTCACTTAGCAAGTATCAGGTAATAGTTCCGTTGAATTCCCTCATAAAAGCGAACAAAATTGACGCTGCCGCTCGTTACCGACGCCCTTCATTGTTTTCGCGCTTATCCTGCTTCACATGAAGGACTTCAACTTTTCTTTGGGGGTTGGTTTTGCTGACGGGCGCCGGCCCATCGATGCATGGGCTTCCTGGGTCTCCATGGTAACCACAGGGGGCCGTTAGTCGCCGTTGATGAGCCCCCTATATTTAAGTCACCGGCTTTGCTCTACATTTAGCCCGGCTCCCCCCCCCTTGCTGGGCCAGAGAGCTGCCAAAGTCCCTATAGCGCGTCCGACCTCTCCAGCGCAGAGGTATTTTTAGACACCGGAAAAAGTTGGCCAGTGAACTGGGTCCAAACGGAATGATTTAACATGGAGGAGGAGGAGGAGGAGGAGGCGGAGGAGGAGGAGGAGGTGGAGGTCTAAGCTGGGCCCAGAGAGAGCACAGTCTGAATGTGAGGTGCAGTCAGGACCCATTAGTTTCAGTTCTTACCCTTTTTGTTTTGGCATTTTTTTTGTGTGTGTTCGTTTTGGCAAAGTTGGGAGAACTCACGGGACGACCTTGTTCTCCGTAGGGTGACGGGTGACCAGTGTGGAAACACAGAACGGAGTTGGAATCACTTTTAAAATGATCTGGTCCCTTCAGAGGTTCCGGGTATTTCTCCTGAAGATCAGTATGATTGACAGAAAATTGGTCAGCAACAAGTCTGCTAATCAATTATTTAAGTTTGTAACTCTGTCGGCAAAATGCCTTAAATTCAACCGGTTCCAGATTCCAAAACGTGAATACTCAGTTTGTGCTCCGGTGAATTGGGACGGGCGTTTTGTCATCATTCTATTGACCGATATTCCTCGACCAAACGATGAACTGTTTAGTTGAGAAGATGACTGGCAGACTAGTCGGTAATCATGCTAAGCCCTGGTGTGAAGCTGCATGGGACCTCAGTGGACAGTCCTCAACCCCTTCTTGACACGCGGTCGGGTCGCTGCATCGCGTTCTTCCCAGAGGGGAGAGCGGGAGCGGTTACTTGACTAGTTGATCGGCAACCGTTTTCGATAGTGAATCAGTTGTTTTAGTTACTTTTCGAACATTCTCTGGTTCTAGCTTCTCAGTTTTGAGAATTTGCGGCGTTTCTCTACAGGCATCATTTGTGACGCCTTCCGTCAGAGCATAATGCTGTGAAGTTTCTCTGATGGGTTCTGTACTCGTGTTAGCATCGCTAACTCTCGCACTTCTCTCGCCGCAGGACGGCTGCACGGCTCTCCATGCGGCGGTGCGCTCGGGACACGTGGACACACTGCGCCTGCTCCTCTGCCACCTGCCCCGGGGCGACCCCGCCGTGACCCCCGACGCCTCCGGCGCCCCGGCGCTGCCTGCTGCCCTGCTGAACCAGGCCAACGGTGACGGCTGGACGGCCGCGCACATGGCTGCCGCCCTGGGCCTCAAGGTGAGAACGAGACGATGAGTGAACCGACTGTGCTTCGCGTACAAGGGCTCGCTTGCCGGGTCGTGGGCCGCGCAGCTCTGCGGAACCTTTCGGCCTCTCGAAGCTCATTGCTTTGTCCTCAGGGCACATGCACTATGTGGTTTAAGCTCTGAGAAACCCTCCGTAATTACTCAAAGGCAGAATACTGGACTTCTAGTGACCAGATGCACAGAAACTCAACTTTAAATGAAAAGCTAAAGTCGGCCCCCGGGGCTGCGGGGTGCGTAAACGGGCAACTGCTCTCCAACATGTTAGCAGTAACTTTACGAAGTGATAATGTATCGGGGCGGTGTGTGTGTGTGTGTGTGTGTGTGTGTGTGTGGCAGCTTTAACCTCACTGGCTCCACACTAACGCCACCTCCGGCTTTCACTATAAATCTGCTGCCATTGTGCAGCCCGTACGCTACGGCTAAAATGTTTCCATTGTTTTGTGCTTTTACCTGCCGTACGCTGAGTCTCTGCCGACACTTCAGCTCACGCTTAGTCCACTATATCTTCCGCCAATGTCCCGATGGGACGGCTGACCTTGCTGGCTGGAAACGTCCCGCTCAGCTTGATCGAATGCAGGAGGCGGCAGACGAGACGAGACGAGTGTCTGACTGGAATATAAATGAGGACCATTTAGCCATATGTGCTTTCATGACACAAGGAATATGTGGTTGCACACCCTTTAAGTTTGTACAAGCGCTGTTTATTCACACGGGACAAGTAACAGGATCTTGTTCTCATATATTGTTTTGTATTTGTGATCTGTGTGTGTGTGTGTGTGTGTGTAGGAGTGTCTGGAGGTGCTGTGCAGCCACAGTGAACAGGACATCGAGAGGAGAGATAAGTGTAATCGCACTATTCATGACGTGGCAACCGATGACTGCAAAGATCTACTTGAAAACCTCCGTGAGTGGCCTCCTGTCTGTCTCTGCCTGTCTCTCTGTCTGTCTCTCTGTCTGCCTGTCTGTCTGTCTGTCTGCCTGTCTGTCTGTCTCGCGTTTGCACATGGGTTTTTTTGCCTTAAAGATGAATTCTGCTTCCTAACAACTTGGGTCTTACTGAATCATTTTGCATTTCATTAACTTTACTCGCTGTTTCTTGTCTTGGGACCAAACATTACGTATTGAGATGCTTGAACGTCGTCCGACGCGGCGAGAACGATCAGACAGGTTGCAAAGCAAAGATGGACGTCCACATGCTGAGATCGCACCGCCTTTCAGGCGTGGCTTTATTGACAACGCTCCCAATATAATTCGGGGAATGTGGAATATTTCTACTGTAAACTTTTAATCCTTTTTTTATTTCCTCTCTAAACCTAAGCACACGCACACTAGTTGATTGAAGCACTGGTCAAGCCTTTTTTTGTTTTTTTTTTTTAACAAATAAATAGTAATAAATAATAATATATAATACATCGGTTTTAGGAGATTCATTGTATTTTTAAAAAACTGTTTTTTTATTTTATTAAAGTATAAGTGCCTGTCTGTCACTGACTGATCACTGATATGATTAGGCAGGGGCATCTAATAAAATACTAAACTGTACATATCTAATATATATATTAGATATGTGTGTATATATATGTGTATACATGTTTATGTATGTGTATATATGTGTATATTTGTATGTATGTGAGTGTGTATATATATATATATATATATATATATACACACACACACACGAACACACATACATGAGACACATACAGTTTTATTTGCTCGATCTCCTACATTGAAACATTGAAACTACAGAATTTTGTAAAATGCTGTCACATGATGTGACTTTTTACTGTACGTTGATTTATTCCAATACGGAGTCTTGAACACAACTGTTGAACATTCAGGCTCTCGGATACAAACGGATGTGTTACTGTTGTGTTAATGTTTTTTTTTTTGAGCATTAAATAGATGAACTCGTCCGTATTCAGGCAGTACATCATTTTTCACAGTGCCTATTATTGATCCGTGGAGAAAAATCTATCGATCGGCCTCAGCCTATTAGTTGTTTAATATTAAATCATTGCACTGAAGACCTTTTTTTCTCTTCCTCCATCTCCTCTTCCTCGCCTCTCCTCCAGACTCGTACCGGGTCCTGGTGCGCCTCCAGTGTTCGGGTGGAGGAGGAGCAGGGTCCATGTGTCCTGTGGAGGCCCTGGAGGAGGAGGCGAAGGGGGGCGCCGGCAGCCAGCTGGTGCTGTGCCGGGTGTCGGTGGACCGGTCGATGCGCTGGGCTCAGCTGGACTCCGCGCTCGGCCGCGCCTTCACCTCCCACCTCCAGATCCTCTGTGGAGAGTCTGCGATGGGCAGGGAGGAGGCGCAGCGCCCCCCGCTAGGCCTCGGTCCCACCAGTATCGCCTCCAGCCTCATCGGTAAGGATGTGCTGTGTCGCTCTTGTTCCCTCTTGTTGTCTCTCTCTCTGTTTATCTACAGGTTTTATCTCCCCAGTGCCTTGTAGTCCTTGTGGTCTCCTTTAATAGATGGACTGTGGTATATAGAGGCTTATTTAAGGACAGGTACGGTAGCCTGCAGTGGCCATGTTGGAGGTTCCACAGCTCTCGGGCAACAGGGGTTGTAAGCGGCTGGTTGTGTTCAATGCTCGCTGTATTTCAGCCTCGGAGTCGGAATTAAATTTAAATGAAATTGAATTCAATTCAGCCGTCACATTGAGTCTCTTTCCGAGACTTTCTGCAGGTGAACCACAGCCTCGCTCGCGCCGGAGGCGAAGAGAGGCTGATCCCCACGCACATTCCTCTGCACAGATATGGCACAAAACACTACAGCACGCTGTACCAAGTGTTCTAGGAAACCATGGATGAAAGCCCGAGGTGCAGGTTACATTTTACGGCTGAGCTCCTCTGCTCTTCTGATTTAAATGACTTCACTAAGTTGACTGTATTTAATGAAAGGATGCTCAAGCTTCACTATGCTGTGCAGTTGTAATATAAAGGGGGAAAAAGAAAAACCCAAAGTATTGGATTGTATTTGGTTGGCAGATACCCGGGGGCCCTGTGAGTCCTTGCGCCCCCCTGGGCCTGTACCTGGTGGGCTTGTTCAGTAATCCGTCCATGGGTGTGTGTTTCGCTGAAGTTCAGCGCGTCACACACACGATACTGTTGTGTTTTGTTTGTTTTTTTCTTCTTTAAAGTGTCGATTTAATTAGTTAATTATTAGAAATGAATAATTAATCTGCTGGAACATGTGGAGAGCGTACACGCCGCTTCTGTGTTTCTGTTTTCCTGGCGATCGAATGTCGTCAGTGTGTGGTTGGTTCTCTTCAGCTACAGGCTGGTTCAGGGTTAGAGTTACATGTGTGTGTGTGTTTGTTGTACTGCAGGTCGGTCTGAGGCCCAGACTGATGGAAAGGAAATCGATGTCGCCGCCTCGAATGGCGAGGACTGCTCGTGTCCCCCCCCCCGCTATGTCTCGGTATCATGACTTCACTGTCACGCTGCGACGAGGAAAGAGTCTGGTGTGTGTGTGTGTGTGTGTGTGCTTGTGTTTTAGGGATGATGATGAAAGCAAGCGCTAGCAGAGGAGGAATGCATAATGGATGAGATTGTGGGGGGGTGATGGAGGGATGGAGGGAAGGAAGATGCCAATTTAGGAGAATGTCTCTCCCCCGTGTCAGCCGGGATCAAACTGCGAGTCACACAGACGCTCTTCGGTGTCTGGCTTTCTCATTTCCATCAGCACGTCTGCAGACAGCTCTCGTTTTCCCAGTTGCGTGTGATGCTCAGGCCTGCACCGTTTTTGTGGGGGGTTCGCCTTTTGATCGACGCAGCTTGATGGCGGCCTTTTGACAGAGAGCCACAATCCCTTACATGTCTCCACTTGAGCTCGCACCCCCGCAGTGAATCCATTAATTATTCCATTCGGTGAAAAATTAGGCGACAATTTAGATATGGGACTCTACTTTACCAGTAAAGTCAGTCACGATGATTAAAAATCTGTCTTAGGGGAGCGTCCCGGTCAAGACGGCAGCAGAACACAGAACATTATACATGAAGGTGACAAAACATGTTGGAACATAGTGGGAGCCCCAAAACACACATCTAGTGGCTGAGTGAATGATGAACCAATTAAGGATCAACATTACTGTTAATGGATTAGATGTTTAAATGTATCGGGCAAAAAGTATTTGCTGCTTTTCTCTTTTATGTATCATTGTAAACTGAGTATCTCTGGGTTTTGGACTGTTGGTCAAACATATCAAGCCATCTGAAGATGTCACCTTGGGCTCTAGGAGTTGGAGATAAGTGTTTTCCACTATTTTCTGCCATTTTACAGATGATCAAATGACAAGAGGGACAAATAACCACCACTTTAATAGATAAGGAAAGTAATCGTCAGTCTCTGCATGGCTGGTTCCGGTGGGAATACAGCCGGCAACCTCTGGCAGCGCCAGTGCCGCACTCCACGCCCTGCAGTCCCTTAAATCTTCCGTCCCTGCGTTGCACTTGCGTATCAGTTACCTGGGAAGTTGAAAGTTCGTTTTTCCTAAGGTCGGATGCCCAATTAGCGGGAAGAACCCCAACCTTTTTCCTGAACCTGTTTCTCTTGGGAGACAGGAGTGGAGCAGTAGTTTGGTAGGTTTGCAGCACAAGCGGGGAATTCTACTAAAGCTCTGTGTCAGCACATGTGGATTAAGGGCCCCCCCACTTCTGGAGGTTTTACTGCTTTACTGAACTGTAGAATGTAGAGCTGCCCCCCCCTTAAAGCTGCATCTAGCTGGACTCTATAATTTTCATTTCCCCAATGTGACCGTCTACAGAAGCTGAGTTTAAAGTTTAAAGCTCTACAGCGACTCTCTTCGGTTCACCTTTTACATTTTACCAGCACTGAACTCATAACGTCCCTCAAACAATCCTTGGAATCGCCCGTTCCGCTCCTGGGTCCTACGGCGAAGTACAGCGACCGTAGCACCGCACAGGAAGTGAAGCATGTTTCTGTCGCTGCAGTTGCAGGTTCTCCCCTTCTGTCCAGGATGTCACTAAACTAATAAAATACGGGCAAGACCTCCCTGTTGTCGACAGGCCCAAGCTACGATGGTTTCTTCCAACTGTCACGTGATGTTGATGAAGTTGTACTCGTCTCACAAAGAAAAGAAATTACAAGTTTGGATACAACCTGCGCCAACCATTTCCATTCATGTCAGGTGCTGAACAAAAACTGCAAAGGCTCGATACCTGCCTTTGATAGACGGTAAACGACATGTCTTGATTTGTCAAAGTCACGGTGTTGTTGCAAGGAAATGCAGTTGAAAGCAGGGACTGTTTTTGGTCGTTTGAGTGTTCAGGTGCTCGTGGGAAAGCGGGAAAAGCTCTTCTCTCCCTTAATGAGTCGTTAACATCATGCTGTGGATTCAGGTGTAGGGTTTGCCGTCGTAGGTGTTCCACTGCGAAAAAGGACACGCTCTTCTCACAGGAAACGTATGTCATTCCGTTTCTCCTGCGTCCTGAAAGATTTTTTTTTTTTTTTTTGTGTATAAATATTGTATCTATGTCGCATTTCATCCAAAAATGCTTCCGTTATCGATTCAGCGCCGGCAGAAACAGACATGTAAAGATAACGAAACAGCCAAAAGAATTAGACAAAGCAATTTCAGGTATAGTTCAAACAGCATGATGGCAATGAAATGATTATTATGTTAGTAAACATTATTCAGGACATGCAGATAAATTATACATTGTGGTGCCTATAATTTATTCATATACTATATTTTATTGATATACTGTATTTGCTGTACACTACTCTGTGTTTTTGTGAGCCAACAGCATCCTTTGGCACGTCATACTGTTTGTTATGGTGTGTGTTTGTTGGCGTGTGCGACGAGTGTGTGTGCAGTGAGCGTGATCCAGTCCCGCCACCCTAACGCGCCTCTGTCGCTGTCTTTGCTCCTCCAGGAGATACCGAGTGGTCGCCGGGTCAGGAGCTGCCTTTGTCCCCCTGGGACCTGGTCAGAAAGCCTCTCAGCCAGCGCATCACCATCCGCCTCAAAGGTACGAAGCTGCCGGTTCATTCGGCAGCGCTGAGCCAAAACCGGAATCGGAGCCACCGCCGCCGACGGCAAAGGCCGTTCGGTGGATGAAAGGGCCTCACAAATCAGCTTGGCCGCGTCGGCGGCGCGGGCAGTCACGTACCAGGGTCTGTCCACCGCGCCACACTAGACGAAGGAAAATTAGAGCCAGGACACAAGTATTTTGACTTAATAATGTTTAGTCTTAATCCAAAGTGAATCTGAATCAATACACAATTGCCACTGATCAAATTACAACCACAGGACCACTCGCGCGACATAGAGCAGGTCTGTCCTCGGGGTCCACACCTCTCAGGTCCTGGTATAAGCCGATTTAACAGCCACTCAGTGTTAAAACTCGTTCTGCAACAATTATAGTGTTTCAGAAGATGAAAGTGCTGCGCTAAAAAAAATTGCCCAACTTCAAAATACATAGTGGTCAGGACGAAGCACGTGCGGAACCCGTTGTTTGCTGCTCTTTCACAGTACTTTCAGGAAAATAATCACACATGGACGTGTTTAGGCATCTTTATGGCTGCGGAGGGTACGACGGAGAGAAAGTCAGCCCCGTCGGTCACAAGTGCCCGGCGCTTACGACGCGACCGACGTCGCTCCGTCCCGAGTCGGGTTGATTACAGCCCAGATTCGCCGTGATTCAGTGACCCGGTATCGGGCCGCTGCACAGCCACGTGGGTTACCAAGGCCCAGCGGTTGCCGGCTTCGTCTTCACACTGCACCGCACTGAAGATCCACCGTCCTGTTTTTGTCTCTAAGAATAACCTGTTACATGATGACGGTGCGTTTCATTAGGTCTCCTTTTTTTTTTTTTTAATAATGAAATAATGAAGCAGGATCTAAATGAGGGTGTTAATGACTAGATGAGTCACTGCAGCATCCGTGAGCAGCAGACAGTCTCGATCTACCCTTATTGGAATAATCTTTCCTACTGCCTGCTGCTGCCGCTGCTGCCGCTGCTGCTTCTGTTTCGCTGCCTCCGTTCCTCGAGCTGCTTTATCGGCTTTATTTCTCGTCTCAGTGACTCAGGAGAAAAAAGAGAGAGGAAAAAAAAAAAAAAAAAAAGACTGAACAACAGTCTGGCACCGTGAAAATCAGGGTGAGCTGCCGCCAAGCTCTCCTCCTCCTCTCGTCACTCGATCATCAATCCGTTTTTTTCTCTCTTGGCGTGTTTTTCCATGTCTGCCTTCGACTCGGCCTCACTCGTTTTTCTCTCCGTCCTTCTCACCGTTTTCCCTCAGAAGACGTCTCATAAAGTGTGAGTGAGGGTGCATCTGCTGTGTGTGTGTGTGTGTGTGAAGTCCTGACTCAGAGGTCCGTATCGACCTGCCCGTCCCGTCTGCCTAACGTCACTGCGTTGGCGTTGAGCCAGGAAACGTCCAGCGCGTCGGTTTTCACCCTCTGCTTTTGTTCAGCTGGTTCCAGTGGAAGAAACTCCATTAAATGAGTGTTATAACAGCTGTAATTAGTCATAATAATAATTATAAGCTGTGATAATCAAGTAATTATTGTCTCAGAGGAAATTTAATTGAGACAGTGTGTTTAGAAAAAAAAAAAAGGTTAATGGTTATTACTCATAGCCATAAAATCCAGACTTTTTTTGATCCCTGAAGTTTCCTTTTTTTGGGGGGGTGGTGGTCTTGCATCGAGAACAATGGAAGTTTTGACGCATATGACACATCGCTGGTGTGTTGCCCTTCATACTGGGTGAAAAGCTCATTTCTCTTAAAAAACAAGCGGAGCTTTTTGGTGTGTTTATGTGTTACGGGAATCAGTGGGGAACAGTTCCCAGTATCTGGAAAGAGGGAATAAAACATTGAAGGACAAACTGGTCTAAAGCAGTCTGGGCAAATTACTCCTCTGGTATCAGGAAGATCCTTTTTTTATCCTTACGCCGTACCTAATGACAAAGCTTTCAGAAGTCACGTTCCTGTGAGGACGTGAAAAAGGTAGTTTAAAGGTGCTGTGTGTCATTTTTTTTCTGTAGCTGAGTAGAAGAACGTTAGCATTAACAGCCGTTTACTCGCCAGTACTAGAAGAAACGCTGCGAGTTCAGCGCCAAACTTGATTCCTTTACTCGCCGAGAGCCGCCTCCGACGCCAGCGTTAACTCTTAGTCTGCTTCTGCTTCTGTCGCTTCTTCCGCCTAAGATGGCGCGCGCTAACCGGCTAGCCCCGGCCCCCGCCGGCCCGTCCCCGTGGCGTCCGGGATGACAGGACGGCAGGAAGTAGCGCTGCTCAGAGGACGAATTCTAACCTCTTGTAAACGCTGTGATGGCTGAGGCTCTTGACCGGCCGCCATCACCACCACCTCCCGCCGCCTGCAAAGAAAACTCACACATGGCACCTTTTTTGAATGTGAATCTTTGGGGGAGGGTAACTGTGTGTTTCCCGAGGGAGCAGATTAAAACCTCTCACAGCCGTAAATCGTCCTATTCGCTGATATTAAGCGAGTAAATGACCTCGCTGACTGCTCGTTCCGTTCTAATGGATCGCCTACATTTTCTCTATATTTTAAGCCGTTTGCGGTGTCGGAGTTTCGGGGCAGTTAAAAAAAAAAACAACCCACAAGGGCACCTTGAGGTCCTCCTCTGTGATGTAACTGTTGTGAGTGTTGAGGCGTCTCTCGGTTTCTGACACCGAGCGTGTGAAGCAGAGCGGATCCCGGGATTTATCTGTGCGATTGTGTGCGTCTCTGACAGGTCTGTCTGAGTCGTGTCTCGACGAGCTGGCTCTGGAATCTCTCCTCCCCCTGCCGCTGCTGCACAACTACGTCCGCCTGGTACGATCACACACACACACACACACACACACACACACACACATGCAAACGCACACAAAGGACTGCGAGGGATTGAGGGATTAGATGAGTAAAATGCTGAAAAACAGGGAGGAAGCCAGAAGGCTGCGGCAAGAGAATGATAAAGGAAGAGGAGCGGAGCGAGATGAAGTGATACAGACGGATGAAAGGGAAGAGACGGGATTAGAGCGCTGGCTATTTTTCCAACAGCTAGACTGCCCCCTGCTGGCTGTGTCGAGGGAAGAAACAGGAGAAAAGCTGAGGGAGACAAAGGCAAGAGTTTGTCCTCACAAATTTGAATCTCACGAGGGCAACGGGATGGCACATGGAGATAAAATCAATAACAGCACATACTCAGACGCCGAAGAATCTCGGGGCCGAGGTTTTACCCGGCAGCGCCTGCAAATGTCTCAAATCCCGCTTTTCATGACCGATTTACATTTTTGACAGGAAGCCGATGCGTTAATCCACAGTGATTTGAGAGTCGGAAGCTTGCGACACACGTTTCACGGCTTAGAAGGCTGCTGTGGCAGTAGTCGGCGCTGCAGCTGGTATTAACGGATCCACATGTACATTTACTCTTTTTTTCCCTCCACCCTACAAGATGTCACAAATAATGAATGCACTTCCCAAGTTAGCGGAGCTGCAACAAAGATGTGACTAGTCTGATCTACAGAATATAAACAGGTTAGCGGCAATGAAATTTTAATATTCTCGCTGCGGATTTCTGTAGGTCGACTAACGGATTAATGAACTAATGGTTGCACTTAAGACTGTGTGTGATGTAGAAAAATGATCTGTGTCATCGCTAAGTGAGTGTGTGTTAGTAAACCTGTTAAAGATTCTATTTATTAGTGCTAATTAAGTGCTAATTTCTTCTTACGCGGTCGACTTACCCGGCAACCAGTTAATTCTCCCCTTAATAAAACTGCTCGTTTATTCATTTGTTCATTCATTATCATACATTACATGTTATTGAGCTTATTCCCCTCAACCAGAGCGCAGCAGTAGAAAAGCCAGCCTCCCAGTACATGCCCCCCCCCCAGCACTAAAAAAGGTCAAAGGTCAAGGTGAGCGCAGCTGGAATAAGGCTGCATCGATACTAAACACTGCTGAGGAGACTTTTCATTAGCGCATTATCCTCACCACTAACACTTTTGTTTGTGAGTTGATTCATTTTTTTTTTTTTTTTTTCCCGTCCACCGGCGTCTCTCTCCCCGTGTCCAGGTGGAACAGTACGGCAACCTCATCTTTCACGGGCTGGAGGGCAGCTGTCAGGACTACATCGCCGGCCTGGTGGCTCGCTGCATCAAGGTGCGTCCGCCGGAGCACAAGCGCCGATAGTTTAATCAGACACCTTTGCTAACCCATACAGGCCTCTCCACGCTGCATTGAGCCTCTGTCCCAGCGCACCTTACGTAGCGTAACATAGTAGATTTAGAAACTGGTTTTTGGAAAGATTTTTTTATTTACAGTTTTCCCAGTTTAAAATCAGAAGCAAATACCAGGCCAGTAAGTGGTGCGATCAGGTGAAGGAGAGGTTCGTGCTGATCTTGCTCCTCCCAAAGCAAATGCACCCCCCCCCCCCTACCAGACCCCCTTTAAAGAGAAGCTGAATCGGGTGCTGTTGCACAGCGTGACGCAACGAAAGAGAAATTGCATGTCACTACAACATGATGAAACAAACCCGAGGTCGGGCCGCTGGTCCAGTCCCGCTTCGTTACAGTACGTCTACAGGTCAGGGATTCGGCCGCAACGGGGAGAACTCGCGCCGTAGAGGCGAGAAGAACCCCCAGCGACGGCATTTTCGTTTTTCAGAATTCGGCCGGGAGACAGGTAACTACCGGAGCACATGGGGTAGCCTCGTCGCAAGAAGCTGTTAGAATCGCTGCGGCGGTCAGTCTGAGGCGTTACCACGGCGAAGGCATGGGCGGATCAAGACAATGTGGTGGTGTGGGAAAATGTCTGTTGTTAGAAAAGAAATTTCCTCAATTCCACATCCAGGTTATGGTCAAGATGACAATTTCCTGACAGAGGTTTAAAAATGGAAACAGCTTTTATTGACGTCGACATCTCTTTGGCCTTATTTTAACCTGATAATGGATAAATGTGTTTAGTTAAAAAAGTAGAATGAATTCAGTCAATCTGTTTGTCTCCCGTAGCAACGTGCACCTCCACATTTTCACTTGTTAATGTTGCTTTTTACATACATATGATGCATTGTAGTAACAGTGTGTGTGTATATATATGTATATATATATATATATATACACACACATGCTTGTGTCAGTTTATTAGGAACACCTAGCTAAAACTGATACAGCCTAATACCGGTGATATTACATTATACCTAGTGTCATTTAGCGAACCCTCCTTGATTTGAGTGGGGTAGACCCAATAAGAGGAACACCTGCCGGTATAGCACGCTGCACTCCGGCGGCACCAGAGACTCCATCCTCCAAAACGACCTCACAGTATCGACCTTATGACCTTCGGGGTGATAGGGTGTATTGCAGGACGGTTGCATCGGTTTCAGCTCGGTGTTCCTAATCGACCTGACGGCATAAGAAACAAAGGCAGGCACAGAGGAAAACGTATCAGCGGCTGGGTCTCGGCTGTACTGTCTTTGATAGCAGCCACGTTTCTTCTGCCGATTCAAATTCTCCCCCTGCTCCGTTTCTCTCGGCGCATGCCAGTCGTAGTAAATTTCCTTTGTTTCCACGGCAACGTGCTCCCTTCTTTACCTCCGTGTCTCTTGGCGCATCCCGACCACCCCCTACCCCCAACCCCCTCCGTCTCGCAGTCCAAGCAGGAGGCAGGGGGGCTCGGCTGTGACGTGGTGCGGGTGGAGGTGGAGGAGAGCCTGACCAAAGAGCAGCTGCTGGAGACTTTCATCACCTGCGGTGAGGACACACACACACACACACACACACTTTGTGTCCAAAGGCTTTCCAGCTTTCTAGTAGTAATCTCTGCTGTCTAAACAGGAAGTGTCTGCTGGTTTAACGTGTCGTCTTAATGGGCCACGTTTCAGTCACTGTTGTTGTCTGACAACAGAAACAGAGAAGACGTCCGCGAGAAAAGCTTTACTGGGAATTCAGCTGCGTTAAATGACTGTATGTGCGAGCGCAGGCGGTAGGAGAGGAGTAGACGGATGAAGGGCCGTCCAGCCACGTTACCGGGTTTTGAGCCAGTTCTGTCAGGTATTAGCATAATTACAAATCTGAATGAGGTCCTCTTGTCTGCGGAGCAGAACCCGGAAGCGCCGGTCTCACTTCGGCCCCCTATAACAGTCAGCCCGACCGTAAAGGAACAGTTACTGGGATAGAATCTTGCGTTAGCAACGCCCCAGCCTCAGAGAGCTGGTATGATGGCGAGCTTGCTAACAGTCAACGGATCACAGGACACCTAGCTTAAAATCGACACACGCGGTTATCGAGGGTAATAAAACGAAGGGCATTTGGGGAGCATGTTAAACATATTTGCTAGTTTGCTCGGGTTTGCGCGGCTCTGACAAAATGGCGGCTGTGACAATGTTAAAGTGTAACCGCTTCTTTCGCGAGAGTGAGCTCGGGGTGTTAACGGTGACTTTTTCTAGGATCGGAACAGAGCCATCTAGTAATCCCTCGACGAGAAAAAGTTCTTCAAAGAACCCCCACGTGTTAATCAGCGATCCCTTCCATGGTTCTTTAAAATTAAAATGAGAAAAATCTCGGCCAACCCGGAGCTGTGAAGGTGCCCTGCGGAGTTTTCTCGTAAACCGCCAGCAGGTACGTTCCCATGCAGTGTTTACTCACCAAGCGGCACGGCGTGTATCCCTGAGGTCTAACGAACGTCGAGCTCATTTCCTTCCTCATAAAACTAGCTGATTATTTCTTTTAGGTATTTAAATCCAGCATTGTTGACGTCCACGTGCTTTTCCCTGCCTTCGTTGGCCCGTGCATCGCGTCTTTATAAGCGCGTCCTCGTGCGTGAGGGTAAGCGAAACAGGGACCAACTCGTAGAAGACAGCAGGTGTGAAACTCCACAGGGGAACCTTCAATTCAGCTGCCTTGTTGTTGCCGCGGTGATTATGAGGGACAGAGGCCTTTTGCACGGTCGTTCAGCCGCCGTCCAGCGGGAAAGCAACTCGCTGTGTGTCCACAACTGCCACAACATGACTGAAACAGCTCTGCGCTTCAGTTCAGGAGTTTAAAATGAAAAGTCCTTCTCCCGGCCCGTGCCTCCCTCTCCTCTCCCTGTCCCAGGCTTCCTCGCGCCGGCAGTGGGCTCGCGGGTCGGCGTGCCACCCGGTCACACCGGCCGGTGTGTGGTGGTGCTCCTGGAGGGGCTGGAGAAGGCTTCGTCTCTAACAGGCCTGCTGGGAGACCTCTGCCACAGTCTGGACAACAGGGGCTCTGCCTCGCCGCTGGTCCTGAACACCGGTATGACCGCAGCCATGCTCTGGGCCTGATGAGACCAGAACTGTAATGAAATATACAGCTCAGAGCCACTGTGTGTAGAACTTAATGTGACTATAGGGGAAATTGGGGCAGCCCTTTAGTTTCAACATCTACCACTAGGGGGCACAAAAGTCAGAAAATGTTCAAATCCTGCACATAGTACAGGTTTTCTGCAGGATGCATAAAAAAAGAATTTTAATACCTTCATATCGTCCAAAGTATGAAAGTATGATGGAAAATATTTTTTTCCAGTACTTACCAGCAGAATATGATAATAATTCCTACGGATATAATTTATTAAATGAATGATTCCTGGCAGGAAGTAAATTTTGCTAAAATGGACACCTGCCTATTATGAGACCCTCCTAGTTCTTCTTCCTAGTTACTGTAGCCAGCAGTAGTCACAGTGTCTGCTAAAGGTCTGACAGTGCTGACTGAAACAGGTTCCCGCAGCACCATCCACTGTCGCAACTGTCCCACTTTCAGTTCACCGTGTCCCAACCGCCCAAAGCCGGATACAAAAACATTTTATAACCAGGGTGGCACTCAGCAGAGTGCATAACCTCTGCCAAGGCAGAGTGACTTTAAAGTGACTTAAAAAAAATAAAAATAAAAAAATCCCCGATCCGCCGTTTTAACCTGATCTGCACCAAAGTGCAATGGGTTCCTCCCTGGCCCACGTCCCACCCCTCCACCAAGTTTGGCGCAAGTCGGTTCGGTAGTTTTCTTTTGCTTAATCCTGCTGACAGATAAACAACCAAATAAACCGACGGACGCAGGTGAAAACCAAACCTCCACGGCAGAGGTAACTAACATTACTGCCCCACGACAGGCGGGAGAAAACTGTGTGACTCCGTTGGCTCATTTTTGTCAATGAAATCTCAGGGGTTTTTTTGAATACCATCTAAGTCCTCGAGGAAACTGGACTCAGTGCTTTTTAAGGCTTTTCGTGACCTGCCCCACACCCTGTGGTGGCTTTAAGCTTGGCTAGTTAACACTAAGCTTTTCATGAATTTTTAGAGCAATCAGAAGCTGATTTCATTTGTGGAGAAAAAGAGAAATAAAGTTGACTTTAATCAGAGACACAAATCCACTATATTCGCTTAACCCCGTGACAGACACCCCCATATCCGTGAACAAGCCTGAAAATCATGTACCCAGAGTAAAGAGGTTCCTGTTCTTCAACCATTTTGATCACAGTCATAACCCTGGTCTCCTTTTGATAGGTGACGTTTTAAAAATTCACAACCAGAATGTCAGAATCAGTGGAGGAGACACTGAAGCAAAGTTATGGAGGCACACACAGGGTAGAAACCTAGGTTTTCTTTCTGCCGCACCTTTTTCTGTGGCACGAGAAAGCGAATACAAGTCCTGTGGTAGCACTTCAACACTTTGGAACCATTGCAACAACTACTTCGAAACTTTAATACGACCAAAAAAAAAAGTCTAGAAAACGTTTATTTAGCTCCATGTACCAGTCAGGTTACCGTATTCCACAGAAGTGACAATATGGGGCGTCGTGTCAGAGCAGTTTCTACCAGGATGAGTGATACTATTGCCTCATGTTGTAGCTGAATCAGAATAATGGTCCATCAACTGCACCAGATATTCAAGAATTGGGCCCCAGACCGTCCTTCTGGAACAGACGCGACTTTGGGTGCGAGTGTCATCTTATGCAACCGAATAACCGCTAAATGCAGAGAGCCACGGAAAACCAATCCACATAGTTTTTCCCTGCCTATTCGTCATTTAGGTCCCCACCATTTCTGCGAGGGCAGCTTCCTGATTGCCACGTTGTCGAAGCCCCGCCTCCAGGGATCGGAGCTGCGCCTCCAGCAGCATTTCCGCTGGGTGACTCTTCGCTGGGACCAGGAGCCGCTGCACGGCCTGCTGGGGAGGCACCTCCGAAGGAAGCTGCTCCACAAGGTCAGCCAGGGGTTTTGGAGACAGTAGATCATCATTTCTGGTGCACGTTGTATTTTTCAGCAAAATGGATGTTTGTCCGGTATATTTTCAAACTGTCTCCTGGTTCAAGATTCGTTCTTTCTACAGTCTCTGTGAAAATAATTCAAATTAAAAGGTTTCCAGTGTTAAATGGTTAAAATAATTCATTTATGCAGTAAAGTGATGGTTGGAGACTGGAATAGTAAAACAGTTCTGTTTTAGTCAGGGTTTCTAATGCATTTCATCTGAGTGGAGCGTTAACTTTAAAAGAAGGAGAAATTCTCGGTACGTAACGAGAGCCCTTAGGTTTTTATGTCGTCCAGCTGTCAAGCAAATCCAGCCTTCCCTGCTTCGCTTCTGTCGTGTGGCGTTTTATCCTCAGGATAAAAGCAGAACGTGAAACATTTGATTCCTCCCTCCCTCCGTCTCCCCCTCCAGACGGGGACTGGCGCTTGGACACCCGATGGCGTCATGGAGCGGTCGGTGCTTTGGGTGAGCCAGGTCTGGCAGCAGCTCAACGCCTGTCTGTCCCGCCTGGGGACCCATGAGGCTCTGCTGGGCCCGCAGCTCTTCCTGTCCTGCCCTGCGGTCCCCAACAACGCACAGGCAGTCGTCAGGTGCGTGTGTGTGTGAGTTAGCGCACGTGGTCCTGAATAGCTGCTCACGATATAGTGAACTGCATATTAGCATAGAATAAATACAGATTAAACATGTCGATGATATTTTATTCTTTCAGGTTCAGTTTTTAATGCAGCGTTAGCAGACTGTGCTGGTTGGATAATATTGCCCTGCTGCGACCTGGTCATTTTCCCTAATGATATAATGGTGAATATCTACCTGTTTTTGTGGTAAAACACTAAAAGCTTCCCAAAATATAAAAGCTTTCGTAGCCAGCTGGCAGGCGGCCATTAGTAGATCCGCCTGAGTGCCTCACTTATCTTGAGATAATTACATAAAGCAAGAGCTGAAACTATGCTGACCATTACTGTAATTGTTTAGTTTATAAAATGACAGAAAATAGTTAAAAAAAATACCGATTATACATTTTCAGGAGGTCAAGGCGACATCTTAGAAACGTATCTGACCAACGGTCCAAAGGCCGAAGAGATCCAGTTTACTATTGTATGTAACAGAGAGAACCAGCAGGCGGTCACACTGAGAACCAGAAACCAGAACCTGGAGCCAGAGAATGTTTGGCATTTTACTTAAATGAATTAATAATGTAATGGTTGCTTATTACTTTTCTACTGTTTCAGCACTAAAAAAATAAAATAAATAAAAAAGGCCTTTCCCTCGTGTCTCTGGGATAAAGTGAAAATGCCCCGAGAAGTTAAACAACCATAAAGCAGTTTTATAAACCAACTGTATTTTACCAGCAGCCGTCGTTCCCTCTAAACCTGCTTATTGTATCTAATGTGCACCCAAGTCATGTCTCTCAAACCGTAACTACCAGCAGCTGAGTGGGGGAAAAAACAGCTCAGCCTTCTGAATCAGATATCAGGAATCTCTGACACCGACGACCTCGCACCACTTTGTGAAAATAACCACCGATGTGTCAACGCAACCGTTGGCAGAGCGGCCGGGAACGCACCACCGCCGGCAGCTACGGAGTACAGCTGAATATTAACACTAATATAATACATTCAGCTCATTTGATGGGAGCTGCACGCCGTTTGTGTCGGGTTTGACTTGATCATCAACAGGAGCGTCTAATTTGGGCTGTTTCCCTGGCGGGACTACAAGGTCGGCGCGAGAGCTAAGCACGTCGGAATAATGGGTGTTTTTCCTGTTCTGGCGACATTGAACGCAGCATAATGACTGCCCCAGTGAGGAGTGAGCGGCAGCGGGAGAAAAGTCCACAGCAAACATGTTATGAAAAGGCGATAAACAATGCAGTGTGTGTGTGTGTGTGTGTGTCTGTCTGCGTTCATTCAGGTGGCTGGCTCGGCTCTGGAACGCCGTGGTCGTCCCCCGCGTGGAAGAGGCCATCATCTCCCGGGTAACAGCCAAGCGCTCCTCCTCCTCCGCCACCACCGCCACCTCCTCTTCCTCGTCACCGTCGTCGCAGCGACTGTCTCCTAGCAACTGTGGGCTGAGCGCCGGCCAGCTGGCTGTGGTGAAAGCTGCGCTCAGCATCCTGGTCAACAAGGCCGTTCTCCTGGGCTGCCCTCTGCCTCGACACGGTGCGTGGGCGTCGCCGACGATGCTCGTTCACATGTTGTCACTGGCTCTCGTTACAGTCGGGACGGACTCCGACAGATTTGATGGAAAAGATGCTGACGCGTATCTCCCCCCTCCCCCCTCATCCTCCTCAGAAATCGACAGGTACCTGCTGGAGTTCCGGGGCGGGACCCTCCCTCTGACAGCCATCGGCTCCTATAAAGGAAGCAGCGCCGGTGGGGGCAGGAAGGGACGCGACGGCAGCAAGTTGAGGCGATCCAACACCAGCCCTCGGAAGAAGGGAAGCCCCGCCTTGAACTGGAGCTGCGGCGGTTCCTTCGGAGAGGGTAAGACGAGGGCTGTACAGGCTGTGTCGCAGTCCGGGGGGGGTTCAGGAAGGACCATGATGCCGCGTCCCCGACATGACCCTAAGTCGCAGGGAACATGTCGCCCCTCCTCCCCAAACGACATGGCCTAGGCCTCACAGAGACCAAAGCTAATGGAGTATTCAGCCACTCCTAGTCTGTGGTGGAAACAAACTAAGTACATTTACCCAATTACTCAAGTACAAATTTGCATTCAGCATGTATTCTTTTTTTTTTAACATTTTGTCAAGTTGCGGCCTCATGCTAAAATTGTTTAAATTCATTTTCTCTCTCATCAGTCTACACTCAATGCCCCATAATGACCACGCGAAGACAGAATTTTAGAATAGTTTGTAAATTTGTTAAAAAGGAAAAACTGAAATATCACACTGACATAAGGATTCAAACCCTTTACCATGACACTTGACATTTAGCTACCAAATGCAAATCCAACACTTGGATCAACTCCAGACCTTTTATCTGGGTCATTTGTCATGAAATAACGAGGGAACGTGCCAAACCTGGCCCTCAGTCAACTGTCCAATTACTTTATATTTTATGTATAAAAATGGCTGTAATTCCCAAATGGTTGATGTGATATTTTTGTTGAACGTCTTCACTTCAGTCTCATCTTGATGGCTTCGTTTCAAACCCATCGTGGGGGTGTACAGAGGCAGAATTACGAAATTTGTGCCCCTGTCCAAATACTTCTGTACCGAACTGTATCAACCAGTGACCGACAACCAGATGAACACCAACTAGACATAATTCCTGTCTTTACAAGTTGAAGGGGACGGTCTGAATGCTCCACTCTGTGTGGTTACACAATGGATTACAGAGCACTAAGGGCTGAAAAGGTGCATTTTTCAGCTGCATCTGAAGGGTTTCTTTAAAATGGAAGAGGCTTTGTTGAGCCATTGTCAAACCACGGGGTCTAGAATTGTGGATTTCAGAAAAAACAGCCCTGATTTGGGGAAACTGCAGTTTTTTTCTTTTTTTTGTCAGCAGTATCCACAAGGTGGCGCTGTTTAACAGGCTTAACATGTGCTGCTAGCCGATGTCATTCAAACACTCAAACATCCAGCAGTGAGCTTAGTCTCGGTCTGGACGCAGATCCGCAGAATTTCCTGCAGCCCCAGTTCTCCTCTTTGGGGCGAGGCTACCTGCTTCCCCTGCACCTCAGCACTTTCCCGGACCAGTCTGCCCACTGAACACCGAGACCAAACCGGTATCAACCCTCCATCAAACTGCCGGTAAGACGGCGAACAAGCCGACCCCCAAAAGGTCAAAGAAGCGGAGCGTTCCTGGGATTAGTAACTGTAGTCCATTACCCTGCCCGTTACTGAAAAACCTAATCACATGACTGTAACTGCCCGGCCCGTTGCCATGCAGCGCTGCTCAGGTATATCCCCAGAACATCAGTGTGGATAGTTTACACCAGAAAATAGTTCCTAACTAAATCTGCGGACGGAAAGGTCTGTGGATCGTCCCGAGTGACAGGGTCATTGTGTAAAAGCCACGTCACTGGTCACTTTCTTTCAAATGCACTGAATCCAAGCTGTGACTGCAACAAACGTAACTGCATTCACCTTCACTGTGTCGGGGTGGAGACAGAAATCTCAACTCTACTGATAAAACCAACACGTTTTGCGTAGTTACAGGCGGTCGACAAATTAGATGGAAAACCGACAAGGTGGGACACGAGGTGTTGTCAGAGCAGCCCCAGTGCACCTCGGCGTTGAGCTTGGACGACTCTGGAACTCTGCCGGAGGGAAGGGACGCCATTCTTCTAATAGATATTCCCTCGTTTGGTGTTTTCATGACGGTGGCGGAGAGCGCTGTCTAACGTGTAGGTCCAAGAACTCCCGTGGGTGTTCAACTGGGGTCCAGATCAGGTGACTGCGAAGGCCACGGCGTGTGAGTGGCATCATTTCCACGCTCATCGAACCATTCAGTGACCCCCCCCTCGTCCCCTGTGGGTGGGGGCACTGTCCTCCTATTTCTCCACTCATTTTTCAGGTTTTTTCCTTTAACTTGTCCCCCGTCCGTAGATTCTAGTAGGAGGAAATATGAAATTGTGGTTTTTGTGATTTGAGTGAACTGACCCTTTTTAAAGTCACGTCTTAACAGCTGTTCGTTCATTCTGATTGCAGGGTCACTGTCCAACACTGATGTCAGCTTCATCGCCAACGGCAAAGTCCAGAGGTTTGTGCTCTGTCCATTCATTATCAGTAGTAGTAGGACTCGAAAGCAGCCAGCAGGGAGCAGACTTGTCTCACTATTGATATTTCTGAGTCTGGCTCAGTCAAATAAACAGGACTCAGACAGACAGCACCAACAAGCATAGTGCAATAGTAAGCATGTTAATGGCTGAATTACCTTAGTGTGACGTCACAAGTCCGAAAAACTAAAATGACATGAAATTTAATTTGAGTTTGTGTGTCTTTAGGGAGCCCGTAGGTCTGCCCGTGTTCTCTGACGACGAGACAGATCTGATCAGAGAGCTGCAGACCATGTGCTCCAGCAAGTCCGAGCCAGACATCAGCAAGGTATTGTGTGTACACATACACACACACACACACACACACACACACACACACAGAGCAACGATGTTGACAGCAGTTTCCATGCACCATAAAACAGTCTGTAGGTGTGAACTGAACTTACAGATATTATGAATGTCCTACAGAGAAAAGTTTACCCCTGCTACAATTTTTAATCAATAAATTGAGTCCCATGTAATTTTTTTTTTGAGATACGTCAAGTCAGTTTATTTATAAAACACATTTAAAAACAATAAATGTTGCCCTAAGTGCTTTGCAGAGAGATGAGATGTTACATTTTTGATTGATAAATAAAAACACAGACATAAGGAAAAGAATATAACTACATTATAAAGCATAGAATATCATAGAATCGCTACAACAAACAGAAATTGAACTAAACAGACAACTGAGAGTCCAGTCAAGTCCCGAAAAGGAAATGTGATGCTCTGTTGTATTAAAAAAAACATTATTAAAGCACCTGTAATGAATATTTTATAATAATTTATCAAATGACAAAGTGGAAGTCGTCGCTCATAGTGATGAACCTACGGAGAATTGCCCTCAGCTTTACGGAGCGCCACAGTGAGAATCAGCTCATTGTTTCCGTCCGGACCAAAACTTTACCGCTCTGGTCGACTCTCACCGCTCTCACAGCGTCGTTTTTGGCCGCAGCAGGGCAGATGTTTGCAGCTGTTTGCCAACAAGTTCGCAATATCAATTTCGATGATCAGGACGATCATTTACAATGTGGAAACCAATGACAGGGGAAGTGAATAACATTGATAACCTCGTCACAGTGGCACCATTCAAGGGGTGGGACACGTTAGGCAGCAGCTGAACAGTCAGTTCTTGAAGTTGATGTGTTGGAAGCAGGAAAATTGGGCAAACGTAAGGACTGTGCGACTTTGACAAAGGCCAGACTGTGATGGCTAGACAACTGGGTCAGAGCGTCTCCAAAACAGCAGGTCTTGTGTGCTGGTCACCGGTAGGCAGTGGTCACTACCTACCCTGGTCCAAGGAAGGACAACCGGTGAACCGGCGACAGGGTGATAGCTGCAGACCGGTCTGAAGGCCCATGCTGACGCCTGTCCACCACCAAAAGCGCCTACAATGGGCACGGGAGCATCAGAACTGGACCGTGGAGCAATGGAAGAAGGTGGCCTGGTCTGACGAATCACCTTTTCTTTTACATCATGTGGACGGTTCGGATACTTGTGCGTCAGTAATCTGGGGAAGAGATGGCAGCAGGATGCACTATGGGAAGAAGGCACTGTGATGCTCTGGAAATCTTGGGCCCGGGCTTTCATGTGGATTTTCCTTGAACACATACCACCTACCTGAACACTGTTGAAGACCAAGAACACTGCTTCACAACAAACTCCAGTGTATTCATCATGTATAACAATCCAAAATAAATTAGGGTTTAGGAAAAAACACTAATCTGAGGCCAGTTGTCTGGTACAAGCTAAAAGTGGCCTTTTTTTTAGCAGTGTGAATAAATTCAGACAGACCATATCATCTAATACCGATGTTTGCAATGACAAATTGATATAATTAGGTAGTACAGCAGATTGAAGCGGTATAGATTTGGAATAAATGACCTTTAAACTGCTTTAATTGAAGGAAAAATACATAAAGATGGAGCTCTGACTATCACCTCATCTGTTTCTTAATTACACTGACATTTCCAAAACACTCGGCTTTTAGATCACATGTTTTGCCTCGCTCCTGGCTCTATAATTCGCTGCTGTCATCCTTCCAAATATAGAGGCCTTGTGTGTGTGTCTGGGGCTTTACACTGGCATGGGAATGACATTTACCTTTAACTAGCTCCTGTGCCGTCTGGAGACCTATTTATCTGGCTGAGTTTGTGCCTTTGAGTCGTGAGCTTCGAAAGCGTATTAACAAGAAAATTGTTCCGGTTTAGGTTCTCAACGGCTTCACGGGTGCGAGTCTGTAAAAAGCTGCACTGACATGTGATAACTTATCTAAAAGTGTTTCATCAGTCTGTAAGGTTTTGTGAGCTCAATGCTGTTTTCAAAGATATTTTAAGTTCTAGTGATAAACAACGATTTGTTGGAGGACTTTGATCCCTCATAGAAACACCTTACTGACTAACTCAAGAATTTAATCTCTCGTTACCTGAGGAGGTTATGTTTTCACACCTGCCAGTTTGTTGGTTTGTTTATTTGTTTATTTGTCAGCAGGACTACGCAATAAGTACTGAACCAATTTGCACCAAACTTGGCGGAGGGATGGGCATTGGGCCCGGGAAGAACCCATTAAATTTTGGAGCAGATCCGGGTCGTTTACTGTGGATTTGAACTCTGGTGTATGTTGTTTGACACTGGCCTTGGCGGAGGTCTTTGCTCTACTGAGCGCATTTTCTAGTTTCTAAATGCTTGGTATAAGAATTGAGGGTCTTAGACCTTCACCTGCATGACCCTGACGCTGATGACACTTAATCTTCACCCAGTAATTTACTTCAAGTAATGACAGTCCTCACTGGTTGTGAACTAACAACGGCAACTGGTGTTACTTGGTTTCAGTCCAGGTTTTACCAGCTGCTCACCACTCGCTCCTGTTTATCTCCCACAGATCTCTCAGGCCAAAGACGACTTGATCCTGTTCTCCTGCTCTCCCAGTGAAGTGTCACGCCCCCACAAGGCCGAGCAGGGAACTGCCGTCCATCAGCGAGCGCAGACGGTGAGACGGGGGGGGTGAAAATAGATCAATGACTGGCAGTTCAAAGTAAATTAAAATTAAAAAGAAAAAAGTATGTTATCAAAGAAGCAAAAAGTAACAGAATACAGTGGGTAAGATTTTGAACAAGAGTAAATTGATTAGCAATTTAAACACACACCTTTTAATCGAACTCTAGGACATATGAAAGGAATACTCCAATGGAAATATATCTATTAAGAATCAAACACTGTGTGTGAAGGGAGTAAAGTGGAAACTTCATTAAAAACTAAAAAAAAAATCTCAGTTAGACCCCATGAAAAAAACTCAGTGCATTTTAAATTCATTTAAATTTATTATTAATTTTTGTATGGTTGCATAATTCGACCGATAAAAAAAAAAACCCAGAAACAAACCTACGCCTCAAAAGCTGTTGAAAAAAATGCACCCACGCAGACACATAAGATTCTATTTCAGTTGTTATTTTTGTCTGCTCAACTATTTTTTGTTATTAAAAAACACCCTCTGCTCATCCTGTTTGTCATTATCACTCCATGCATCGAGTGACCAGACTGAACCACAAACTGGTGACTCAGATCTTAAAAGCATGTGTGGGATTGTTTTGTTCAACCTTTAATCATGTGTTTGGTGTTACCTCACACATAATTGGCCTGTCCAGAATTAGAAGCTTGAAGTCTGCGCTGTAGGACAACGTCACTCCTGCAGCTTTAGTTTGTAGCTGTAAGGTCTTACTGGATGTACAGTGCCTTTTACAGAGCTTTTTAAGCCTCTTTTAGCTCCTTGTTTTGGTGGTAGAAGAATTGAGGGTATGTTTGAGCTTGTAAAATACCGTCAGCTGATTTTTACGAATTATTTGCATTGCAGTTCTTCTGCACTGCTAAACAATTATGACTGGGCCTTTTAAAAATAAAAAATAAAAATATTACTATTTCCAGAAATGGTAGAAATAAACAATAAAACAACATTTTTTTTAAAAAAGAACTTGAGAGAGAATTTTTTCTTACCTCCCACACACCTGGCCAATCACTGCTTTAAGTGGGTGTGATTGTCAGAGCAGCTACAAACACGTTTGCCTTCCAACGTACCCCGTCCTTCATGTCAGTCGTCCCTAAAAGAGAACAAACTATTGATATCTGCTAAGGGTACGTCTACAACTGCAGATCTCGAACTGCTGCTATTACTTCACTGTCCTGCACATGCGGCAGTGGTGGTTGGCAATGCAGTCGGATGATTTTGGTTCAGCAGGTGGCGGATAAAAATGGCTCCAGCTCACGAAACTCTCCGCTCCCCCCCGCAGGCCGTCGTTCGTCAGTCCAGCCGCAGCCCCGGCCAGGCAGCCGTCCAGAGCAGCGACCGGCGTTCAGGGCCCCGCGCCAAATCGCAGCTCCCCGTCCCCAGCAGCAGGGGGCAGCAGACACGAGTGTCCGCCGCCGCCACCAGCGGCAACAACAACAACAGCAGCAGCAGCAGCAGCAGCAGCAACAGCAGCAACAGCAACAGCCCTATCCGAACCCAGACGCCTCCCAGCCGCATCAGAACCACCAACAGCAGTAGAACAAAGCAGGCTCCACCCAACAGCAGCAGCAGCAGCAGCAGCAGCAACTACTACTACCGCAACAACATCAATGACAACAAGCAATCACATGAGGACATCTGGATCCTCCACAGAGACCTGCATGAAAACAACAATAAGTAGACCCCCCTCCTGTCCCTCCCCATGATTCCCCTGTGAACCTCCCTCCACGATGTAAAGACTAGGTACCTGACGACCTTTGACTTTCAGTATTTGTACTTGTTATCCGTACTTGTTACACTGTACTACAGTTGTGTACTTGGGGACCATAGTTTTATTCTATTACAGTATTTGAAGTATTTGATCGTCCGGGGCGTAAAAAGAGGGTTTGGTGAGACTTTACGGAGGAAAGAACAACAGAAGGTAATGCAGCAGGTTACTTTACTGTTGCCTTATTCCATATTGTATCAACGTGCATATTATGGGACAGTATTCAATAGACAAGATACAGTGTAAGCATTTACTGAAATAAGAGTTGAGATGTTAAGTATTTGACTGGTAGAAACTGCCTCAAAACAGTCCTGGCACAGTGTTTTTGTGTACTTTAAGTGAAATACTGTACTTCTCCTCTGGTATAAGGCCATTGAATAGTAACTGAAATTACTTACAGGTGTTACTTTTAAGTGCAAAGTGTTTTTGGATCAAAGAAAGAAACAAGCAGGTTTTTATTTTCTTTCTTTTGTTGTTTTTGCTATTAAGTATTTTGAAATATTCAAGTGTTTTATCTTTAAATAGTTGCAAGGTTGGTTGAAATACTGTTGAAATTAATCAGGGTTTTACCAAATATATTTGTAAATAAGAATTAGTACGTTTAAATGCTCTATAGATTGGTGTATGTGGTATGACGCTTGTACAGTGACAAAACCTTAAAGTAAAACTGCTGAAAAAAAAAGAAAAACTTGTACATAGTGTTTGTAAAATGAGTTTGGTTCTGAACCCCTCACTTGTTTCAAAGTGAAGGGGATGTGGCAATAAGTAATAGAACTGTATAAACACAGGATGTCCTCTGTCAACTGTAAGCCATAATAAATATTTTAAATGCCCATCCTCGCGCCCCTCCCCCTGAGTCATGTTCAATTTAACCCCAGCTGAGCCCTACAGTGTAATTCACACTTTTTTTTTTTTTTTTGCTTTCCATTGTCACTGTGTTCTTCCTACGTTTCTATTTTTAAAAAAGACAAGTTTTATTTTAAGCGGACATTGTTTATACATATAAATATAAATATATCTATACATATGTACAGGAGAGATTTTAGTCGATCTATGATTTGGATCTGTATGATAGCTGTTTGAGGTTTAAAGAATTGTCTTTCAAGCACAAACATTAAAATGGCACTGTTAAAAATCCCCATCGGGCTCGTTCTGTTCCTTTGTTCTCGATTTTTCATTTCATTTCATTTTTCACTGACCATTGTAACCATTGTGGTTGTTCCACAATGCAATGCACACAGGAAATGAAGGAGCCGCTCGCAGCAGGAAAAATTAAAATAAATGGAGACACACTTTGGTCTGGGTCGGGCTACAATTGAGGGAAATGCTACAACGTTCAGTGATATTTTAGACGACATTGTGCTTCCAACTTTGTCACAACAGTTTGAAGAAGGATTTACAATGGAGGTCCGTAAATGTGTGCGGAAGACCTTGCCCTCGAGCCCATCCAACACCGTTGGGAAGAGCCGGGAGGCCCTGAGCAACTCGCGTAGGGCCTTCCCAGATGATCGGAGGCTGTGATAGCAACAGATTAGCGGCACACGGTTTTGGAATGACATGTTTCGCTATCACACATGGCTGTAATGATAAAGGTGTCTGCATATTTTTTTTTGTCCACGTAGTGCATGTTAAAGAAAAAAGGTTTTCATGGCGGAATCGCTAGGTCACAGACACCGCATGAACAAGACCTTTAACAGAATTGTCCTTTAACGTGATTGATGCTCACTGGCTTTTCACAAAAAAAAAAATTTTATTTTATTTTTTAAAAAATGACTCAACCACAGTGAAATTCTCAAAATCTTTAGTTTTACTGGAAATATAGTTGATTGAACACATACATTTATACATTTTGGGACATCTGCGTCCTTTTCCTATTTGTAAGAAACAGCTTTGTTCTTAATTTACACTGTAAAAAAAAAAAAAATCTGTTGTCACAGTTATCAAGGCATCAGTGCTATACAAACTATTATTCGGTATGAAAGGAGCAACACACTCTTCCCTCAACCAAAGCAGAAAATATAATGATGTTAGGAATCAAAATGGTTTCCAGTTTCAGAGGGAAGCAACAGGCACATCTTGAAAAAGGATTTTAAAAAAGTAATAGCTAAATGTTTGCTCTGCGTTTGTACAGCAGCGGCTCTGAAAAAATATATTTCAAATAGAAAATGTTTGTTGTTTTTTTTTGATGAATTACCGGCTTCTCTCTGTAATTTGTTGAGTAACAGAGACTGAACGATGAATTTAAAAAGCAGAACTCAAAGTAACAATTCTACATCTACACTTCACTTTATGGAGGTCTCGGAAAAAAAAACAAATCCAACAAAAACAACAGTTGTACGAGGTTTAATCCTTTGACTGTTTCCTGGCTGTGAAAGCTGATGAGTACCTCGGGGTGTCTCTAAAGTGCATACAGATAGAAAAATAAAGGTATCTGAGTCATCACTCGTTAGGTAGCGTCAGCCAACAGCGTCACGGTGTGTGTTTCCAGCCTCGACGTTACTGCGGGGTCTGCATACTGTCGTGAATATTCAGACGATACTTCCTCGTGATACACACGAAGCCACTGCAGGAGTCTCATTCGTACTTGCAGCCGCACGTAGCCGAAATCCCCCGGAAGAACTGTTTACCCAAAGCTCTGACCTCTTCATCATGTAGGATATCCGAATTTTGCTCATTTCTTTTTATTTCTTTTTGGCCTACTTTCAGCCCATTTAAAATGTATACACACTGTAGCAGGTTTACTATCTTAGTGTACGATCTGTGTTTGCGAACAACTTTCACTGTGAAGCTGAGCTTGGTCTGATATTTACATTGGACCTGTTTTTCTGTTCTTGCGGACAAGATTAGTGAACGAGTATAAAACCGTGATTTGTCCTCGGCTCATTAATCATCCATGAAATCTGTATTTTTTTTATGCTTCACAATTATTTCATAACATTGAGTACAGATTAACGTCGGTACCCGCGGGTGATTATTTTTGGCATTCAAAAACGACTCGAAATTATCATAGAAACGAAGAACTCAGGCAGCAGATGGTTTCATCCTCTTCAGCATCAAAGTTTTCCTCGTCCACATTAAAATCTGAGGCCAGTGTTTCCTAGATTTATCCACTCTGGACAGATTTTTGTAGAAACCTGTATTTTTGGTTGTGAAAGGCAGAAGCTATTAATTTTATCAAATTATTACTATTAATTCTCATCAGACGCAAGACGTCAGCGGCGAGTCTTACAATACAATCCACAACAACTCCGACCTTTGTTTGTGGTGTCACTGTTTGAGAGGCCGACCACTACCAGAAATTCAATGGAGGGAAAATAGTTTTCAACAAGGATAAGCGGCGCTGTTTTGTTACTCATCGATAGTACAGAGTGAAACTGGAAGGCTCATGGTGAGACAACAGTAAATAAGCTCACAACATGTAGACGATGGGATATTTCCGGCGAAGGTTGCAAAGCAAATATGCCAGAGAAAAAAACAAAACAAGAAAACCAAACAAAAATGATGGCATGAAAAATACGGGTGGCTGTGTATGGACGCGCCTGTTGGAGTTGGTTTAGACTGGTACATGTTAACAAAATGGAAGCGTATCTGTTGTTTGAGAGGAAAGAGTGACGAACAATAAAAATGATCCCGGTGCTGCAAAAATCACCCTTTAGTGTGGACCAAGGCCCAAATTTAGCTGGTTTAGTATCAACATGGCCTCAGACCGAGCAGAGACGTCAAGTTTTTTTTTTTTTTTTGGATGAATCTGCAACATTATCTGATGTTATTTCCTTATTTCCTGTCAGCTGCCTAAAGCTAATTGGATTAGTTGGCTGTGATGAGTTAATTGTGTCCTTTCTGAGCTCTTACAGTCGGTTTTTTCCTCACAATACTCACGGTTACACTTTGTAACTGTGCGTCAGAGAAAAGACCAGTTTGATCAAACCCTGATGATCCAGATGCACACAGGACGTCAGACTTCTACAGTGGCGGCCTCTTGCGTGTGTCAGGTCAGTCTGAGTTTTAACAATCTGCAGGGACTGAAAGCTCCAGTGAAAACAGTTTTCCTGGGAAATAATCCCTTGTTTCAAACCAATGAAGATGCTTTTCAACAATTATGCAAAAAAAAACAAAAAACCCAAAAAAAAACAAACAAAAAAACAAAAAACTATGAAGCAGTTGATGCTTTTTCAAAGCAAATACAATTGTTTTGGCCCGGGAGAGAACGTTTTGGAGAATCATTTGAACTGTAGCAGCCCTCACTCAGTTTGTCCCGCACCAAACGGCACCTGTTTGGCTGAAACCTGCAAAGGCACTTGAAGTAGTTCAACAACAAAGCCCCCAGTTGGTCAGGCTGAGGCCAGATGTTTGGGGTGTGTTATTATGTGCTTAATGTGCTCATGGTGGCACGTAACTTTTGCTTTGCTCCCGGAGCATTTTGTCGTCCACGCATCGGCGACTAAGATCCTCCCGTCCAGAGCTACACGTGCCGGTTTATCATCATTTTGTAATTTAGTGGCAGGTTTACACCAACAGCTTCAAAATTTGGGAAACCACTGATAACTTTTCTTGACTTGCAGCTACGTTGTACTGTCTTGGTCAACGGTCAACACCTAGTTTTGCTTTTAAGTTTCGCACACTTGTAATACGACGTTTTATTTCTGTAATCTCATACGTCTGATTCAGATTTATACACGTCTGTTAGCATTCAAACTATTACAGACATAGAATTTTTTTATTACATGTGTGCAAAGCTTCCTCTACCACCTGTATATTAGTGTAAAATTCTGTAACTAAATGAACCTCATGTGCTTTGACAGTAGTATGTTAGACGTGTCGATTTGATTAAAAATCAAGTAGAAAAAATTTTGTCCACCGTCCATATGCTGGAAATCTGACTTTAACTTTTTTTCCTTTACTGCACATTTGATTTTTCATCGAACTCAATTAGGATTTGTTGTAAATTGAGTTTTCCTACTATCAGCAAAAGAAGTCCTGTCTGGGTTCCGGTGGAGAGTTTTAACGTCCCATCGTGCCTGAAATGCTGTTTCACAGGTAATTTGGGGGAATAATGGCTCAAACATAGTATTTGCCAATTGGGCTCAACACCACCCGTAGCACAACACTGGATCAAACTCATCTATGTTTTAACACGTGTGTGTTTGTGTGTCCGGCCGCTTAGAGACGAGTGTCGTGGACCTCGTCCTCAGCTTCCTCTGGCAGGGACGAGATCTTGGCGGTCTGCGGCGCCGCCCTCTTGCTGGAGTTGAGGCGGTGAAGCGTCGGGAAGAGGCGGAGCCGGTCGGCGGCGCTCATGGCCTGTTTCATGTGACTCGTCTCGTTCAGGAGCTTCTGGATGGAGTCGTAGCTTTTCATGGAGCTGCCCTCGATCATCTGGGCAGACGGGAGGGAGAAGAAGCCGGTTACGTGTTTATCTGGGGCTCTAATCCTGTCTTTTTGCTACGTCAGGTCCGCGCTACAACCGCAGTCAACAAAAGACACACAGCTGATTTGAAAATTAGCTGTCATTTTCCATTTCCTTTGTTTATAAACCCTCTATCTAACCATCAGAATCTACAGTGTCTATCTACAGTCTCTAATCTCTATAGTGTCCATCTACAGTACATATCTATTTATCCATCCATCCATCCATTTATCGAGTCACAGTGACTCCCCGAGCCTGTAGTAACATGAGGTCACTTCCCTCATGTTACTGTCACGCCATCTGCTTGTTCGGGCACAAACCTCCATTACTAACACCCAAACAAACACACCCAGCACAGATGTGCATGCGTGCCCTTGCCTGCACCCAACATGCGGTCACGGAGGGAGATTTCTAATCATTTGATAGGAGGCCAAGTCGATCGGTTCCATCAGCGTCTGCGCCCCAAACTTTCTCTGAGCAACTTGTGCGGCTTTAACGGAGACTGAATATCGGCCACGAACCATCAGCAAAAAAACCACGTTTTAATCCAAAACTCACCAGGAATGATTGACACTCGAGCAGCGGCTCTACTCTGTGTTCTGATAGGATGACAGTGCAGCCGGAGAACGCCTGCTTCAGCGTCTTCCTCAGGACCTGTAGCGTTCTGCTCAACACACACACACACACACACACACACAGAACCATCTTCATCATCATCATCATCATCATCAAAGGCTGCTGTTACATTAGCTTAGCGTTGTGTTCCTGTTGAAGCTGACATGAAAGAGCAGGCAGCGCTGGCCTCAGGTTAAACTAGATTGCTCATTATAGGCTTCATTTACCATCATGTGCCCCCCCCCCTTCCCTCTGCACGTATGGTTACACACACGCCCTCCAACATACAGTAGTTCAGAGTTACTGTAAGCACTCTAGATTGTCACCATATGCAGTGACAGGAACACCACACATACTTGATTTGGGTGACTGAAGCTGCACTGTGATCTCACTTTACCGGACGCCACAAACAGAAGGGAAATACACACAAATCCTAGATCACTTTCAGGTGTTTAGGGGGTAGGAAGTAGGAAGCTCCTTGCTTACAGATATTTACTAAAGCTTCTAATGTCTCAGGCTGCACAGAGAAGCACACGGGAGAAAAAAAAAAAGGAAAATATCCAAGAAACTGCAGGAATACATGCCGACAGGACGGCAAGGCATCGTGTTTCTAGCTCACTGCTCCTATCAAAACGCCCTAAATCCATCTGATGCTGCTGTGACATGAAACAGATCTAACGGTGTATTCAGAGGCCACATCTATCTGAGCCTGTCTGCAGGTTTATCTTGTCAAATTTCGTACAGTCTAAAACATTTAAAACCTGAATGTCTAAATAGTAAATGAGAACGAATGTATGCGCTACATTAAGTCCCCAATTAAAGCTGTTTAGACAAGTAACAAAGGGACATTTTGAATCCAATATATTGGTGTAACAGTATTGTTTTGATTTAATAATCATACAATAGACAAAAGGTCTCAAACAAGCCCATCTAAATTTCTTGCATTTTTTCTTCTTATGCTCTGTTTCAAATTGACAAAAATAAACTCTAAGCTCAAAACGAAGTTTGGAAACTGCATCATGCTGAAAAGGTACAGGATACTGTGGATTTGACTTTTAGGCCGGTGATAAATACTTCGTTACACCCAAACACACACGCAGACAGATGAGAGTATTTTGGCGTTAATATACTGACATGGGGTCGAGGTAGGCGGAGGGTTCGTCCAGCAGCAGGATGCGGGCCTTGCTGAGGATGGAACGTGCGAGACACAGCAGCTGTTTGTGTCCGTTGCTCAGCACGTTGCCTCTGTCCTCCAGCTGAAAGTCCAGCTTGTCTGGAAACTGCTCGATCACTGACTTCAGACCCACCTGAGGACACACGGCAAAGGATTTTACTTCACTGAATATGATTGGGCCTTGAGGGCGGGCTCTTTCACAAAGGGTTTCCCGTCATGGAGGCATCAGCGCAGAGATCTTCAGCTTACGGGACGGTTTCTCCTCCACTGACCCTGCTGCTTAGTTTTAATTAGCCGATTCTGACCCTGCAGGACATGGCTGCTGTTTTGGTGTCTACACGATACATCCTACCCTAAAACATATTTTTGAAACTGTCACGTGGTTTCCATATGTTGTAGTTTTAATAGTTAGCACCGTTTTTACCTTTATTTGACATCTTCAAATTCAACGACAACTTTGTCAAATCATCATAGAGATGCTTATAAAACAGCGGAGCAGCAGGATGGTATGGTGAGCGGGGGAGCCCTGCTTTCAACTAGACAGTGTGAAAAATAGGCTTGATACAAAACTATGAAAATAATAACCCTTATTTCCCTGATATCCCAGCAGCATGAAGAGAAAAACAAAGGCAGGAATTGAAAACTGTGGTTAATTCGACAAAAACAAAAGGTTCATTACCTCTAATTGATTGATGAAATGAAAAGCATGTTGGTAGAAGAGAAGGGATTAATTTACCGATCATAACCAGGATTTGACAGTACAGCGAGGGAAAATAGAGGCTCACCTCCTCGGCCACCCTCCACAGCTCCTCATCGCTGTAACGTCCGTGTGGGTCCAGATTCATCCGGAAAGTTCCAGTCAGAATAAAGACTCTCTGTTCAATAGAGGCCGGAGGAAACATTTAAATCTCACAGTCAGCAGACTGGATTATAGAGAGGTTGCCTTAAAAT